>NC_045444.1:62383574-62700354 GCF_002776525.5 Piliocolobus tephrosceles | reverse complement strand
CGGGTTCACGCCATTCTCCTGCCTCAGCCTCCCCGAGTAGCTGGGACTACAGGCGCCCGCCACCTCGCCCGGCTAGTTTTTGTATTTTTTAGTAGAGACGGGGTTTCACCGTGTTAGCCAGGATGGTCTCGATCTCCTGACCTCGTGATCCGCCCGTCTCCGCCTCCCAAAGTGCTGGGATTACAGGCTTGAGCCACCGCGCCCGGCCTGTTTAGTCTTTTGTATGACTTATTCTGCTCAAAATTATCTTTTTGGAATTTATCCATGTTGTGCATATAGTTTTAGCTTCTCCATTCTCATTACTAAATAGTATTCTATTAATATCATGTGAGTATGCCACATTTCTAATGAAGTCTTTCTGGAATCCCCTAGCTTCTTCTGAATTCCCCCAATCCTTAATTAGGACCTTTCCTGTTCAACTCACCACTTTTTTACTTTGTATTTTAGTTATTAAAGTATATTTATTATTTTCTGTGCTAGATTAGTGATTACTTCAAGACTTAAGCCCCAAGGGAACTTGAGAAGTATATTCATTCATTCACCTATTCTGCAAACATTCATAGAGAACCACCTATGTTTGCAGTGTTAGCTGCCAGCACTGTGCTCATCCACATAACCAGCACACACACACACAAAAACATATGATAAGTGATTATTTAACAGGCAGGAAGAAAAGTGAAAGAGGTCACAAGAAAAGGGCTGACAAAATTTACCAGCCAGAGAATGTGTCCTGACTAATGTACAGTTGACTATATTACATGAGGAATGAGTCTAGTTTTTATAAACTACAAGGACTTATATGACAAACTGCCTATTAATATATTCACATGATTCTCTGATATACATTTCTCAACCTTAGCAAAGGAAAGCCTGTGATTCACACATCCCCTCCAAATTTGTTCCTCCACAATTTTTTCCATCTCATTAAAATACACTATCGTCCATTTATTTGCTCAAATCAAAAATACTGGCATCATCTTCCTTATTCCTCACATCCAGTGCATCAGTACACTCTGTAGAGCCCACCTCTAGAGCACACCTCAAATCCATGTTTTTGCCCATCTCCACTTCTACCAATCGAGTCCTCATGTTTTCCTGCATCTCATCTGTCCCTGTCTCCATTCTCCACATGGTAACTGCAGTTATCTTGAAACGTATGTTAGGTCATGTTATTCTCCTGATGAAAACCCTCCAATAGTGATATAGTTTGGATACTTGTTCTCTCCATATCTCATGTTGGAATGTGGTCCCCAATGTTGAAGGTGGAGCCTGGCGGGAGGTGTTTAGTCATGGGGGTGGATCCCTAATGAATGGTTTGATGCCCTCCTTGGGGTAATGAGTGAGTTCTCACTGTATTCATTCACAGTTGTTTAAAGAGTCTGGCACATCCTCCATTCTCTCTTGCTCTCTCTATTGCCATGTGCCTGCTCCCCTTTCACCTTCTGCCATGATTGAAAGCCCCCTGAAGCCTCACCAGAAACAAGAAAGCACCATGCTTCTTGTACAGTCTGTAGGACTATGAGCCAAATAAACTTCTTTTCTTTACAAATTACCCAGTCTCAAGAATTATTTTATAGCAACGCATAATGAACTAACACAAATAGTATCTCATTGCTCCTAGAACAGAATATAAACCCTTTTCTGTAGAGTTAAAGCCCATTCTAAACTGTGATTCTAGTTCGTCCTCACCTATGAAATTCTAGTCACCAACCTTTTATTTGCCAGGCTTACCTTGCCTAGAACTTTTGTACACTCTCATCCCTTACTCTGGACAGCTTTCTCTCTTACCTTCATATGGCTGATTTGCTCTTTTCACTTAGATCTCAGCTTAAATATCACCACCCCAAAGAACCCCTTCTTGATATTCTAATCCAAAGAAGCCAATCAGTTACTTTCTGTCACATCACCATATTTTAATCCACTGTATAGTACTTTCCTTATCTGACATTTTCTTTCCTTTTTAGTATCAACTATTTTATAATCTTAAAATGTAAAAAGAAAAAAAAAGATACTTATAAGCAAATACTACTTATAACTGAAACTTCCATATTCTCTATTATAGTTTTGGTAAATATTTTGTCTGACTTTTGACCTAACTGCTACAGAGATATGAATTCTTATGTTTATTTACTTGAGTGTTTTAGGTTGAATTACATCCACCCCCCGTCAAAAGAGATGTTGAAATCCTAACCCTCAGCATTTCAGAATGTGACTTTATTTGAAAAGAGGGTCACTGCAGATGCAATTAGTTCAGATGAGGTTGTGCTGGCGTAGGATGGATATAACTGGTGTCTTTATAAGACAGCCATGTGAAGACACAGAGACACAGGGATAAACTCCTGTGAAGGCAGAGGATTGCAGCGATGCATCTACAAGCCAACTCTGCCAACATCTTGACTTTGGACTTCTGGCCTCCAGAACTGTGAGACAATAAATTTCTGTTGCTTTTAGCCACCTAGTTTGTAGTACTTTGTTATGGCAGTCCTAGGAAGTAAGCAGATGTGTTCAAAGGGAATAGATAAAACATACATGTTGATGATTTAGGGTCTTTCTATGACAGAGGAGTGGGTCACAGCAATGAAATCAAGTTCCTCTACTTTTGCAGTTTCTCTTCCTTTTGCAGGCTCCACTCCAATAATGTGTGTAGTGATACCACAATGAGCCCGAGAGCCAATCCCAAAATGAAAGGGACTTTAGAATGTACCAGGGTATATGAGAAAATCAAATAGCTCATTTTCCCCAGGACCTTCATTGTCATCGGTTGAATCAATCATTGAGTTGCATTTATAGCTATTATTCATAGCATGTCTGGTAGCATTAAGACCTTTCAGATCTTATTATCTTAGTTGATGTTAGTAGAATTACATTTACATTGATTTCTAAAAGACAGTGTGTTTGAGAGCATGCTTGGGTGGTGTTTACCAAACGGAATTGGCTAGGTAAACATAGACAAAGAGTTAAGAATGCTACAGAGCTGATCAGATGACAAAAACAAATCTTATTTAAGAATAATTGGATTTATGTTACCCATAAATCTGAATTGTATCTGTGAAATGCTCCCTTTTATCCAATAGGTATATGAGTAGGGATAGAGTGAGAATAATACCTATCTCTCAAGATCATTACCTGACACTAGAGAACAGTCATTACTATTTTGTTTCTAATACTGAAACCCTGAGAAATGCCAGTGCATGATGATGGTGCCTCCTCTGCTCAACTTGCAGTGGGCATTTGGTAAATATTAAATCATGTTGTTTGGACAAAAGTCTTTGACAATGTGGAAAATAATCTATTTATGTTCATTATTATATGATGTCATCTTTACGTGAATCATCTTGACCTGGTCAAAAAATTTTATTTGGTTGGAGATTTGACTAGTGATGGCACACATGATACACTCTCAGATCCGAGTGCCTTCGGAATTACACATGGCCAGATAACCTCTCTATAGAAGGCTGATGGAGTAGTGGCTAAGAGCCCAGGCGTTGGAGGCAGATATACTTGGGTTTGAGCCTTGGCTCTATTCCTTACTAACCACAGGCTTTTAGAAAATTATGTAACTTCTCTGCACTTTCAATTCTTTACCTGTAATTGGGAGCAATGACATGTGCTTTGTAGAGGTCTTGTGAGGATTAAGTGAGATGAGACATGTAGAAATGTGAAATGGTTAACTTTATCTTAACTTGCTTAAATCTTCAAAGACCCTATTTCCAATGAAGGTTATAGTTCTAAGAACTGGGGTTAGGACTTCAGTGTACCATATATTTTCTTGTGGGGAAGGTCAGTAGTGGAGACACACAATTCAACCCATAAAAAGGCCTTGTCCCACTAGGTAGTCCCTGGGTGAAAAATTAATGAGGTTTTCTGTCCCTGTGCTAACATCAAAAGCCATGATTTAAAAACTAAGAGCCTTTCATCTCTACTCAAGCACAAACATACTGGACTGAGGACATTTGGTCAATTTCAGAGGAAGGCAAAGCTCATCAAGCTTCAGTACTATGAGGCACTTCAGAGACTTCTGTGAGTGACCTACCCACTTTACAGATGAGAAAACTGAGAGTCAGAAACATGATTTACCCAGACTTTCAGAGCTCATCAGGTTACAGACAAAAAGTAGAACCCATATATCTTTACTCCCCTTTCATTATTCCATAGGTGTTGGAATTTCTTCACTTTAACTTGTCTGTGTAGACATAACCTTGAACATAGTCCCTAAGAAAATATTTCTCAGAGACACCAGTACATCTAATAAGGCTCTAAGCATAATAATCAGAACCAGTGGGTAAGGCATTCTAACAATCCCCAAATGTGTTTTTAACACTGTTATTGTTGTTTTAACATTGAATACACTTAACAGGAAATCCAAACTTCTTTCTGAAGCATTCCAACTGTTGTGTTTATACTCAGTTGCCACACAACATTTTCTCCTACTGTGTTTTAGTTGGCAAGAGCTCCAGGACAAGTTTTCATAGCCAAGTAGCCTCAGATAGGGAATCTTTCCAATCCCCAGAGACCTGGCACAGCCCCAGAATCAATAGTCACAGGAATAGGTGCCAGACTCATCCCATCCAGGGCTTTAGCTAGCCTTGGACCAAACCCTATTTAGACTCTGAAGCTGGATAGGAAGAACCAGCTGAAAAAATAGAGCCATACAAAGGTTATAGATAAATAAGTAAAAGCTACTTTTCTTCCATCAGAAAAAAAGGGGAATCCTGCACAAAATATATTACATTCTTCATTCACCCTTGCTCCCACCACCAAAAAAATTGCATATGCAGCCATGTTGCCAATCTCTTGAATTAAAAGTGGATCATCACATTCAATATTTTACTATCATCATGTATTTTTCAGAACACAGAATATGGAATTCTGTCACCATTACAGGGTGTTTCCTACTTTCATTACACAATTTGGAGATTGTGAAATGAAAATATATATGATTGAAATGGCAATGTATAAATCTGGCATCTTTCTCCATAGGATATATCATTCACTCATTTAGCAAACTTTGAGCATGCCAGCACAGTGCTATGCCCTGGGATTCTTCGATGAATAAATCTGGGTCCCAGACATGCTTACAGATTGTAAAGGAAGACACTGTGTACCACCTATGGTCCATGATGACACTTGCTATTAAAAAGGCATAAGGGGAGCCGGGCACAATGACTCATGCCTGTAATCCCAGCACTTTGGGAGGCTGAGGCAGGTGGATCACCTGAAGTCAGGAGTTCGAGACCAGCCTGGCCAACATGGTGAAACCCCATCTCTACTAAAAATACAAAAATTAGCTGGGCGTGGTGGTGGGTGCCTGTAATCCCAGCTACTCAGGAGGCTGAGGCAGGAGAATCACTTGAACCCAGGAGGCAGAGGTTGCAGTGAGCTGAGATCATGCCATCGTACTCCAGCCTGGGCAACAAGAGTGAAACTCCATCTAAAAAAAAAAAAAAAAAAAAGGCATATGGAGCCAGGTGTAGTGGTTCATGCCTGTAATCCCAGCACTGTGGGAAGCTGAGGCAGGCAGATCAGCTGAGGTCAGGAGTTAGAGACCAGCCTGGCCAGCATGGGCAAAATCCTGTCTCGGCTAAAATAAAACAAAAAATTAGCAGGGTGTGGGGGCACACACCTGTAATCCCAGCTACTTGGGAGGCTGAGGCAGAAGGATCACGTGAGCCCACGAGGCAGAGGTTGTAGTGAGCTGAGATCATGCCGCTGCACTCCAGCCTGGGTGACAGAGTGAGACTGTCTCAAAAAACAAACCAACAAACAAAAGGCATATAGACAGTGTTTTAGGGGCTAATATGAATGATTAAGTCACCTTAGAGGGAAACATGGAAGATGGTCAAAGTGCTGAGAAAGGTCTGGTCTAATTGGTGTTTTAGAAAGATGACCATGGTAACAGTCAGTCAGGCCGGCAGGATGTGCATACTGTATGCGTACTCTGGTCCCAGGCCTAGGCCATTTTATGTGACTGTTTTAATTTTCCTTCAGCTATGTCCTTCTAAGAAGGCAGACGGGGTACAAGCAGTTTTTTGTGATCATTATACTATATCCTGCTGTGAAGAGGGTAGAGCTCTGCTCAGCAAGCCTCATCTTTCTGCAGATGGAGCTGGTCCACTGTGGGCTGGAGCACTGCTGGCGATCCTTTGTCCAGTATCCTGTCCAGGGAAAAGCTGCCTTTGTTCACTTTTCTGAACAAGCACCAGATTATACCCTCCAACTAAAGATGAACTGGGAACTGTAGTTGTCCTAGAGGTGGGGAGGAAAAGAAGGGTAGTGGTGGGAGAGCAAAAGCAGAGAAGGAGAGGCTGGAGGTATGGAGCTCATCTGGCTTTATTTGGATATTGCTCTCCTGGACTCCAAATGGAAAATAGAACTGAACACCCAAGATTAAAAAATGCAATTCACACTAAGTAAGTCTAAAGTAATTTACACCAGGCATTAAAGTGTTTTGCATGAGAATATAGTATGATGTAGACAACCCAAGAATTATGTCTTTCATTAAAAGGTTTGCAACTCAGTGTGCTGTGATATAACTATAGCAGTTTTTCTGTCTTGGTGATGGTTTTTTATTTTAAACACTGCCTTACAAATCGAGGAATGCAAATGCATCGGGAACACTCGGCCTCTGGGTTTTAACTTATTGTCACCTCTTACTAATCACTTCCTTTTTGTACTTTACCTGCTTGTGCCAAGGTGAAAGGTGAACAGTTATACTGCCATTGCCCCTCAACCCCATGTATCCTGAGCCCAGCTATAAAGTAAACTGTCATTTATTTCTTCATTATTCAAAGTTAGCATTTGCTAGTTCAAAGCCCATTTGAGATTATGCATCAAGAATGATATACATTAAGGTTGGGATTAAAGGAAAATCAGTTACATGAAAGAAAGGTGTTTTGCCACAAATCTTGTGTGGGTATGTCAAGAAGTATATTCACTGCCTAATTTAAAAAGAAACCAGGACAACCCTCAGAGATATATACCTGCATCTGGCCAGTTTTTTTATAAGGATACTTTCTGTTTGAAGTTGGACTGGAAAGTTAGAGGAAAAACATTTCTTCCTGGCTACTACTACAAGCAGTTTATTGAAAAACAGTATATAGATGTAATTCTGATTTTAGGCACTCATGAAGAGTAAAATCAAAAGTTGATTCATCCTGAACATGCTTAGACAGGGTAAAGAAACTGGGCTTAGAAGTAAGGCTGACAGATTTAGGTTTGCTATAAGGAGAGACCACATGAATGTTCAAATTCCTATAATTATTGGATAATTCCATAATTGTATTGATTACTGCCTAATTATGCTCATGATCTTGCTGGCCTGTTTGGAGGGACCATTTGCTGATTTGGTACAAACCTTGGTGATGCTCAATGTGAATCAAGGGACCTACAATGGGCCAGGCACTGAACTAGGTACTTTTCATCAATCATTCCATTTAATCCTCAAATCAGTTCCAACATTTGGAAATTACGAGTTTCTACTGTATATCATTCTCTTTGGCATAACTTATCATACAAATTAGACTGTTTTTTTTAAATTAGGCAACTAAGATCTCAGATCTGATGCAATACTGAATGTAAAACTACTGTGACTATATTCTATACAATGCCTGGAATTCTGTGAGCTCATACATAGAAAACAGCAAAAAATTATAATGGCTGTATTGTTGCTGGACTGGTTTGCAACAGACACAGAGGTTATCATGTGCAAATCAAATGTTCGAATATGAATTTACCAAGATACTGGTGCTCTGGAGATTGTGGTTCCAGAGACTAAGTGCCTTCTCGTCTCTGTGAGGGTCCTAATGCCACCCAGGCTCCTGGCAGTATGTCTACCATTTGGGACCAGCTTGATAAATGTGTGTAGAACAGAATTGAGGCATACTGGCCTCTTTTTCAGGCCTCTCCTAAAGCACCCCGAGGCCCCTGGTTTCTAAACATTCTAGTGGGAAGGTCGGGGGCAAGGCCTTTCCATATGTTTCTGGCATCCTCTCTGATCAAGGTTTGATAAGCAAGAGTGTTATCTGACGCCTCCAGAGCAGATGCTCACAACCCATTTCTGCTTTTAACTCAAAGTCAGACTTTGCTAAAGGACTTTTGGGGTCTGGATAGGGGATGTGTGACCTACAGACTTGGAGCAGAAGCTCTCTTTTATAACTCGGGGAAGGTGCCAAATAATTCCATGGGTAAAAACTAGTGAAAAAATACCTTGGTCTCATATTTTTGCACCCAGCTTAGCCACTTCATCATCTCCATCTGGCTTTGCTCTTAAACAACAAAAACATCAAAGTGGACTTGGCAAGGCTCATCCACAAAATATGCTTTCATTTTCTACATGAGCTCATCTCTATCCAGTCAATAAAGAATATTTGATTGTGGTTAATGTCGTTTGTTTCATGAAAAGAACTAACTTAACAACTGTACCTAACTCTGAATAAATCCAATGGTTTTAATAATCAAGGAGAAACCAAATACTTATTAAGTCCTTTAATTTGGACTGGTTGTTTTATTTAATACAACCCTGCTTCTAGCTATCTATTTTACTGGTGAAGAAACCAAGGCTCAGAAAATTGTACAATTAGCTGATGATCACAGAGTGAATTAGTGGAGTTAGTGACTAAGTTAGGATTTGCACTTCAGTCCATTTGAGAAGGGAGCCTGAGCTTTTTCTGCTAGACTTAAAGACTTTCATCAGCTCAACAGAGACACAGAATCACTGAATCAGAAATCTGCCTATGTATCCTGACATGGTACAAGTTATTCAGGGCCACCCTCTTTTCCAAGGAGGACACAGGAAGCACTCCCTCCCCAGGGTTGATAGCCACCTTTGTGTACATGGACACTGGGAAACAGCTGCTGGGTGTGCTGGAGGCGTTGCAAAGGACTAGTGGAGGCATCACAGGCCACCTTAGCACCCTGAGGAGCCCAGATGGCTGTTGTCATTCATGTTTTCAACCAAAACAATGTCAGGGTGGCCTTTGAGGCCCTGGATGGAGATGACTTTCTCAACCCAACTAAGAGCACTGAGGGGCTGAGCAGCATTTTGCAGTAGCAGCACCAGCCTACAATCAATGATTCCTGTTTTTAACAGTGAATTCTTCCTTAATCACCTAAAAAGTATACAAAATTGTAGATCTAAACCATGGCACTGGATATGATTTTAAGGTCATCCATCATACATACCACTATCTTTACATGAAAATAAGTGTCTGTACCATTTAAATGAGCTCACATGTATTTGTTAAGCAGTCCATTCTCTTCATTGTGGAATGAAGTTCATGGGTGAAATGAACAGAATCAGCATGCTTTTTCATTCTGTTGGCATAAATTTTTAATCATCTTGGGCTGAGGAGGTGAGTGCCTATTTCCCCAGTTGATTTAAAATACCATGCGGTTAATGTACACAAAAGTGAACTACTGCACTTGATTGGGGGAAGAGTGCTTCGTTATCACTTCTGTTCATTGTTTTCCATGGAGAATCCATAAGATAGGGAAGCAGGCATGAGTTTGTTTTCAGACATAAAGAAACTACGGCACAGAGAGGTAGAGCATCTATCTCAGAGTACACAAGAGGTGGAGAATTCTAACACAGGTTCCAAGTTTCCAGCCAGAGCAATCTTGTTTAAATAACTGACAAAATGCTAGTTGGCAGAGATGTCAAAATAATATCATAGCAGGACAAAAGGTGCTCGGAGAAATCATGTCTATTCCCAGACAAATTACTGAAGTTATAGTTTGGAGCAAAACATAAAATCTAACAAATCTGTGCTATCCAAACCATTTCCTAGTTTTCTCTTTCAATGGCATCTTGATGAAGGTTTTTGCCTGTGAAAAATATCATTTAACTTTGGTAGCTATAGATGTGTGTTTTTTCTTTCATTGTAAACATTTATTAAACATCTTTCCATATGGCACCTTACTTAATTTCTACTCACAGTTGCCTCGCAAGAAATGGAAGGGAAGCACAAGGGGATTGAGCACCTTGGCTGAAGCCCTTGGTCAGCAAGTGGGAGAGCAAGCATTGGGATGGCAGCTTCCAACCTAAGCATGTGCTCATCTCAGTGCACTGCCCAGAACCTGCTCAGTTCAACTTCCTAGAGGGGCTCTCTACTCATACACTTTGGAAAGGAGAACAGTTCTTCATGGAGAATGTGAACAATCAAGCTGGACTCTCACAGAACTTCCTAGAGGCCCTACTCTGGTCCAAGATTGAACCACAATGAAATGATCAGTTCTGCATTGGATGATCTCACTGATCAATTTTCTTTCCATTCCGTCATTTGGTGCATCCTTCCTCTACTTCCAGAGTCATCTGGACCCATGACTACCACCAACAGATCTTAGCACCCTGAAATCTCAGTTCTGGCCTGCTGACTTTTTAGATTCATGTATTTTCTAACTTTATCCATCCTCAAAACCTTCCCTCCTTGGGACCCTGTTTTCTAATGATAAATAAGTCATGAGTCTTTTAATCCAAGACTCATTGACAGTGGCATTGCAGAAATTCCCTATCCACAGGTGTGACTATTATAGTAGAAATTTCAGACACATCGACAGATGAGTAGAGAAATCTTATAGGAGGACTGAGGATCTTATACCCCAGCAACCACTCTGCCATTCTGAATGGGATGTGGCTGGCCCTAGACCAGCTACAAATGCATGTCATGCCCTTATGTCAGATTCATCAAATGTTAAATCAGGAAGTCATTTGGATAATACATTTCTAGTTATAAATTACAAAAACTGACTCAAGCTAGCTTAAGGGAAAAAATTAATAATCTAAATATATGGAGGTGAGAAATCAAAGAGAACTCAAGGAAAATCTGAACAAGCAGGTCTCAGGAATATGGTGAACAGGGGCCACTCTGAGGACACATGAATAAGATTCCAAAAACTTTCTCTTGTTAATGTGACTTGGTTCCTATCTTTTTCTGGCTGAGCTGCTGTACCCAAATGCCTTAGACTGGGTAATTTATAAGTAGCGGAAATTTATCTCTTGCAGTTTTGAAGGCTGGGAAGACTAAGATCAAGATGCCAGCAGATTTGATGTCCAGTGAGGGCTTATTCCTCATAGATGGCACCTTCTTGCTGTGACCTCACGTGGTGGAAGGGACAACAGGCTCCCTCAAGCCTCTTTTATAAGGGTACTAGTCACATTCATGAGGGTGGAGACCTCATGGCCTAATCACCTCCCAAAGCCCCCACCTCTTAATACTATTACATTGGGGATTTAGATTTCAACTATGAATTTGCGGGGGACACATACATTCAGACCACAGCAGTTCCCAGTACGCAGACATCATGACTGACTCTGACCAAAGCTTTGAGAGAAAGAGCCAGACTAAGTAAGGTGACCACTTTGATCCAGTCAGCTGTAGCCTGTGGGACAGGGTCATGAGGTTCAAACACAGTATGGGGAAGGGGAGGGGAGAGTATTCAGAGAAGAATGTCCATTATGTGAGGCCATAGTGACTACCCATGAGTCAACACTCCTCATTTTACAGAAGAGGAAGCAGGGGCCCAGAAGAGTAAAGCTATTGTCTCAAGGTCAAACAGCTGGTAGTAGAAGAGCTGGACTAAAATATAGCCCCCTCCTGGCTCCCCAGACTGAGGTCTTTGATCTGCCCTTATGTTTCTATTCCTTGCATGTTTTATGGCCTCAGTCTACCTTCCCTCCCACCTGCCATCCCCACTGCAGACACAGCCGTCTTCAAAAAGCCCAAATCTGACCATGACACTGCTCTGCAAATTAGCCATCTGTCACTTCTAGTCCAGATTCCTTAGCAATTCAGGCAAAGCCCTTTTAACACTGACTCATAGCGTGTAGGAGTCTGCTAGAGCTGCCATGACAAAATACCCCCAGAATGGATGACTTAATTGACAGAAATGTATTTCTCACAGTTCTGGAGGCTGAGAAGCCCAAGAGCAAGAAGCCAGCAAGATAGGCTTCATGTTGAGATCTCTCCTTTTGACTTGTAGGTGGCTACCATCTTGTTATGTACTCACATGACCTCTTTTCTCACCAGAGATCTCTGGTGTCCCTTCCTCTTCTTATTACAACACTAGTCCTATTGGATGAGGACCCCACTCTTATGACCTCATTTAATCTTAATTACCTCCTTAATGGCCCTGTCTCCAAATATAGTCACCCTGGGGATTGGGGCTTCAACATGTGAATTGGCAGGGCAGGGGGATGCAATTTAGTCTACAATATGGAGCTTTTTCCATTCTTCAATACAGCCTCTCTCTTCCCTGTTCCCTTTACACTTAGCTACGCAGCCTACCTCGCCCCAACCCCACAAGGCATGCTCTTTTAAGTTCCCTCTGCTTGTCTGCTTGTGCTTCAAGCCTCAACTCAATGACTGTTATGCCATGGAGCCTCATGGGTGGTCATCCTCTGGCCAGATGTTCCCCATATGCTCCTTTAGCCTTGCCATGCATGTGTGTCACATGTGTGCCCTATGCAGGGGTCACATGTGTACATTACTACATTTGCCACATTCTATTTCAATTAATGTATTTATGCATTTGTCTCTCCAACCAGAATGTGAACTCCTGGAGAGCAGAAACTCTCTCATTGATTTTAATCTTCTCTCCTTATTACCTACCCAGCATTCGGCACATGGCAGGTATTCAGTAAGTGCTGGTTGAATAGACAGGCAGCATGTTATAGAAAGGAAAGATTGGTTACCATATTCTTTGTCTCCATTTCATTACCATTTATTTCAGGGAAAATTTTTCATGAACCATGGAGATATATGTGTATCAGAAATTGAAGGGGAGCTCAAGCCTGTAATCCCAGCACTTTGGGAGGCCGAGACGGGTGGATCACGAGGTCAGGAAATCGAGACCATCCTGGCTAACACGGTGAAACCCTGTCTCTACTAAAAATACAAAAACTAGCTGGGCGAGGTGGCGGGCGCCTGTAGTCCCAGCTACTCGGGAGGCTAAGGCAGGAGAATGGCGTAAACCCGGGAGGCAGAGCTTGCAGTTAGCTGAGATCCGGCCACTGCACTCCAGTCCAGGTGACAGAGCGAGACTCCGTCTCAAAAAAAAAAAAAGAAATTGAAGGGGAAAGTAAAGAGTAGGAATGTAGGAATTAGAACACTTTTCTAAAGTGATAAAGAAAGCAGAACTTTGCTTACTCACTAACATCAAAGGGGAGACTCACCTCGGATTACAAGATTTTTGCACAGTGGATCCCTGGTGCATAAACAAGGGATGGATTCATCATATTCTTTCATGTTGTGCTCTAATATTGCTACCGCACTATGCAGCATCTGCAATGGGAAGCCCCATGAAACACACCAATAGACAAATGCTAAACAAACATGATAAAATACAAGAGCAGCACACCACAAGACTCATTTTTCCATTCATTTTGACAAGGGTAATGTAGTTTTAATTACTAATGATAATATATATTGCCTACTAGTAAATGTCTGGTGGTGAATTTTGTAAACTTTTCATCTTGGGATACCATAGTACTCCTGAATTTGTTCATTAAATCCTTTGTTGCAAGCCAGAAGAAAATGAGCAAGTTTGTGAATTAACAAGGAGGCATAAATAAGCTCCTACCGCAGCAATTATATATGGTACTTTGAAAATTAGAGAACAAGATACAGTGGCCTTTTAAAATATTTTTATTCAATTGGAATACTATAATTTCAAAATTAATAAATTGAATGGAGGCCATATTCAATTCTGTCTTGAAATGATTGAATAATTGATTAAAACCTAGTTTCATTTTCAAGGTCAAAGAAGTATGTAAATTGTGTTTGCCGGACAAGCTAGAAGAAACAGACAATTGCTTAATTTTAGTTGTGTTTACAATTTGTGCACTCAGTGTTCCTATTGATGTGTGTTTGTTCTCATAACAAATCATGTACAATTATCAATAAGCATTCAAAGAATACAGCTAAAGTGTGAAATTATACAAATAATTCCACTGCAAAGAAAAGGCCCTAGAGGTGAGCAGTATATTGAATTTTTCAAAGGAAAATTATGTACTTGTGAGTGTGTGTCATTTGAAGAAATGATTGTCATGGGAAATTAAATCCCACCTTGAAAGAAATGAGTAAGAATGAGAAAAATCACCATAAATTCTCTCTTTATAAAGGAATTTTACTTTTTGACAAACGAAATTTTCTCTAAGCTTCTAATCATACATGTCAACTACAGACATACGTTCATATATAATGTAAAAACACTTTTGCTACACTATATTATTTTAGCTTAATTCAGATTTATTTCAAAGGAAAATAAAGAAGTTATGCATCATCTAATTCAGTTATTTTTCAAAGCATTGTCCATGGACTGCCTACATCAGAATCCCTGGCATGCTGGTTGAAAATAAAGCTTTCCAGGTCCTAACCAAGACCTGAAGCCGAATCTCAGAGGTAAGAGCACACCTCAACCCACTTCCTAAGGAAAATCAGTGTCTCTCAGTCCGCTTCCAGGAGAACCAACCTGGCCCTTCTTGGTAAGAGGACTGTGCACTGCACTCCAGAAGAGAGAGGGCCTTATAGTCACTGCTCTGGAATGGCCCAAGGCAACAGGACACTACCATCTCCCCGCTGTTTCTATTCCCCTCTTTGAGGCCTACTGATAAAAGTTCTGCACCTCTTCCAGCTTCAGTTTCCAGAGGACCCTACTGGGAATACTTAGACCATACCCCTTCACTGCCAAATTATGGGCTAATCCCTGCTCTAGACTGGTGAGAAATGATAAACTATGACCATTAACTCCCCTCTTAGGACTTTCCCTTTCTTCCCCACTAGATTTTCAGAAAATGTGAAGCATCACAAGGCTTTATTGTATTTTTCCGACTCACTGTGTTATATCCCTGTGTAAAAGCAAACTCATTTAAAGAAAAATGATTTTTTTCTCTCCCTCTTTTTCTTATATTTTAAAATACTGTATGTTATATTCAAAAACTGGACATAATGTTTACAGCATATTGCTAAAATTAGAGAACAGATTGCAAAAACATTGTATACCACAGCTCCATAGTTGAAAGAAGCACATGTTATACAACGTATTACATACTAAGTACATAGTATGCAAAGTACTATGTATTGTAAGGGCATTTAAGATGTTAATAAAACTTCTGTGGAGATTAAAATCATAGGCTATTTTTGTATATTTTCTGTTTCCTCGTGATTATTAAAAATCAGTAAGACCTTTTTTCCTGAGGACATGTGCTCAGGGTGAACATGTGTCTCTTTTGCTGCCCAGGGCAGCCCTGACTTACTCCTGCTGTCCTGACATAATTATTAATGCTGTTCCCTTTCACACCCAAAAGTGTCCCACGTTGGATAACTCTGATGCTCATCCTACTTATGCAACCCAAACTACTAGCTAACAGTGTGCTCTGCTCACCTGTTTGTAGGAAAATCACATGGCAAGAATCTCAAAAACAGATAGTACCTTGCAAATCCTTTTACCTGCCTGCTCTCACATACTCCCCTTCCCATACACACATTGAAGCTAACTCTTTTTTACTCAGAGGCAGTGCACAGTTATTCCACATCAGGATTTTGAGAGGCGCTGTCCAGCAGATGGACACTGGTGTCAGTAAAGTCGGAGCTTCTATTTAGGGTCTGGGCATTTTGTGCCAACGACAGTATCCAGGGGCCATTCGAAGGGTCCTATTCTCCCGCATTCAATTTCGCCAAAGTAAAATTATTTCTGCTCGAGGGCAGACACAACACCTCAAAGCAACTTAGATTGGCATGGGGTAGGGGCTACATTTTGACTGTGGTTCCTCTGCTCTCAAGAAACAAGTGACTTATGCCAACCAAAAATATCCCAACCTCACTGAAATAGTGAGGGGAAACTTAACATATTCTTTATATTTGCTTCAACTAATCACCAAGTAAGCAGATAAAATAAATAGCTTATAAACACTAATTACATCTAATCCTCACAACAGCCCTACTGGATGCTTTTGAATGTAATTACTCAGCATTTTCATCTTTATAGTTAATATTAATAATAGCTCCCACTTCTTAGTGTTCACCATGTACCAGGCACTGTGTAAGAGACTTACGGTCATAAGCTCATTTCACTTCACCATACTAGTTGAATACAGGTTTATTTGTTGTTTATTATCTACCATGGCCACTATAAGCTTTATAAGGACAAAAACTTTGTCTTGTTCACAATTGTATTCCTGTATTTGTAATTTTGTCTGGCACAGAGAAAGTTCTCAGTAAATACTTGTTGAATTCACAAATAAATTATTAAATGAGTGAGTAAGCCAGAAAGCCCACAAGAAAGGTGCTCTTGTCTGCATTTTGCAGATGCAAAAACCAAGTCTTACAAAGAGTAAGGAATTCATAAAGATTTTATAGATCGCAAACTGGGGGCTGTCAGGTTCCAAAGTCTTGAACGTGACAACACCCCTACCCACTTTCCTGGTGAGAAAACCATGGCTCAGGGAGTTAAATAACCTGCTCAGTACCCACTAACTATTAAGTTATTAGAACTCAGATCCAGGAACTCTGATTCTAACCAGCCTTATTTTCTCCTCATCATGTTGATGGTTGGCAGGATCAGTCACCATGTGGTTGGCATGTACAACCACAAACATTATCATTTGACAGAGGACAAGGGTAGGCGGTTCCCCCGGAGCAAAACACAAATCTTCTGGTAGGAGGGTATCATCATTCTCTGACTTAATTCTGGGCATTAGTGTTTAGCCAACTGTGTTAGGTCATTCTTGTATTGCTATAAAAAAAATACCCGAGGCTGGGCAATTTAAAAAGAAAAAATGTTTAATTTGCTTATAGTTCTGTAAGAGCATGACACCCACATCTGCTCAGCTTCTGGGAGGCCTCAGGGAGCTTTCACTCACAGCAAAAGGTGAAGCGAAAGCAGGCATGTCACATGGTGAAAGCAGGAGCAGGAGAGAGTGCAGCGGGGAGGTACCATACTGAAACAACCAGATCTCATGGGAACTCACTCACTGTCATGAAGACAGCCCCAAGAGGATGGCACTAAGCCATTCATGAGAAATCCGTCCCCATGATCCAATCACCTCCCACCATACCCCACCTCCAACATTGAGGATTACATTTTAACATGAGATTCTGGGGGAAAAATATCCAACTATATCACCCACTGAGAATGAAATAGGGACCATAATGTATTATCTGGGCTGGGATAAAGCTTCCTGCTCTGACAAACCATACAATTTCAGTGGTTTATCACAAAATATTTTACTTTTTAATCATGTAACAGTACAAGGTAGGTGTCATGGTGAGTGGCCAGCTTTCCTCCATGTGGAAACAGAGATCTAGACTCCTTCCACACTGTGGCCCCCTGGCATCCTTAAGGGTTTCTCTGTTAACAGTACAGAAGGGGAAAGACAGGGTGTGCAGAAGTCTTCTTAAACACTTTGGCCAAAGCTGGATACACCTTACTGCCCATAGACCAGTGGTTAAAAACTAGTCCATGGCTCTACCAAGATGCACGTGGGACTGGGAAATACAATCTCCTGGGCATCCACTTTTCAGAGCCCTGTGGAAGGAGGAGCACAAATTTTTGATGGGCAGCCAGCATCACAGCCATTATGAGAACAGATTGGGCCAGGAAAAAATGGGAGACAGGAATCTGGGCTGCCACCTAGAGAAGGATGCATTTGAAAACAAAGCACTGGGGAGAGGGCAGCAAATGCCAACTTTGGCAACCTTTGGGGGTTTTGTAGATGTTTCCTCTTCAGCGGTAATGGAGGTGGAGCAAATATGTCTTTGCTGCCAATTTGTGCACACTTGGAGTAAAGCATGCAACCCCTCATCCTAATTAACATCAAGCCACCACACTCAACGGTACTACCCAACAGGTTTTTAATTTCCATTCATGCCCACCTCTGCTTTCTCTATCTGAGTTGTAAATTATGAATCTTGCAAAATTGGACAATATCATAAAAGCTACAAGATGTATCGAGTGCCATAGCCTTCAGTTATCTTACCTCATTAAACGGAAAAATAGGTACACTTTTTTTTCTTTATGGGAAAACAGTATCAGGTAATGTCACATAATGTTTCCAAATAGAATGTGTCTTTGTCAGCCAAGTAGTGAATAACAAGGAAACACTGAATGCTCTTTTTAAGAAATGATTTGAAATTAATTTCAATCCATTCTGATGGTACAGTAAAAAGAGAAATATAGACTTCAAGATGTTTCTTAAAGTAGATTGCTATAGTAATTTAAAAACAACAAATAATAATAAGGTAATTATTCTACCATGTTGCCAGTGTGCTTGACAGTGAATAGTATATTTTTAAAAAATAAATTTGCCACTGCAATATATGCCAGTGGTTAGACTCTAGGTATTGCTTTCAGATTAGAAAGAGTCATAGGATCATATTCATGTATTTTAGAAAATATTTATGGTGACAGAGATAAGAACATTACAAATATAATTATTCACAGCCTTTCTCCCTTTCTTACCTTCTAAAGAGGATTGTTTTGTATGAGGAATAATGGATAGGGAGGGATAATAGGAAGAGACACAGACTCGGAGAAACTGAGAGACTTATTTGACCTACACACACGTGGACACAAAGCTGCCTGGAAAAAACTAAAAGGTCTGAGAGGTAGGAAGAAGGAGAGAAGATCTTGGCCAGAGAGGGAAGAACTGAGAACTTTTTGGAAGCTGAAATGAGTAGTTACTATGAGGAGGGGACTGTGGGAAGAGATTTCTAGTAAAGAGAAACATTCAGAAGTCTCACTGTGTGCTATGCACAGTCAGCCACCATGGCTGTCATTGTTGGAGAAGATCTCTCCTGAACTCTCTCCACAGCAGGCCTTTGCTGTGGGGAGTGATGCCAAGATAGTTATAGTAACAGCTAATGTCTACCTAAGCTAACCTCCTATGTGCCAAATAGCAAGCAAAGCTCATGACCTGCATGAACTCTTTTAATCCTTACAACAACTCCTTGAAACAGCATTAGAATCAATGCTCTTTTATAGATGGGAAAACTGAGGCACAGAAGGGCTACATAACTTTCTCAGGATACACCAGCTTGTTGGTAGCATAGCTGAGATTCAGACCCAGGCAATCTGGCCCCAGGGACTATGTGCTGAACCACGATGCTTAACCACCTCTCAGGTTGTTGAAAAGTCAACCTAGTCAACACGTAAGCCTTATGTCATACGGGAAATTGAAGATCTGGACTAAACTCTGAGTCAATGTGCACCCTTTCACATAGTATTTCCTTAAAGAACATAGTATATGATCGTAGGTGCCAAAATGTCAAGTTGTTCATGTGCTCACAATATTAACAGCTCATTATTTGATAAACTTTAGGAAATAAAGCTTAGGAAGTTAAAAAAAAAAAAAATAAGGGATCACTCTTTTCCCAAATCTCATTAGTCTCTGTCCTATTTTCCATAAATATACACGTTTGGTAATAGCTGAATAATATTGCGAATAATCCCTGCAACATTCAGACTGTCTCTCCTCTTTAAGGACTCCATTCTAACAGATGGTCTGGCAAAGTTCTTGAAGTTAAGATCTCAGACAGACTCTTGTGCCAAATCTGGAAATTGATAATTCTTAAATTGATTCTAGAATCAAGCCATTCTCTCATAGTTCACAATGGAATCACATAAAGAACATTGATCTTTAATTGAGATTAAAGATAAACCATAAGATGGGTACTTACAGAGCTTGAAGTCACTCCAATCAAAAGATGGAGTCAGGTGCTTTGAGAAATGCTAATCTTACCGATGATGAGCTCTGGGCGGATAAGTTGTCTTTAGCATCAAAGTAATTATTTGCTCTATTCAAGGTTGAGTACATGACTATAGAGTGGCCTGTGAGCCTTGGATCTATTTTTTTTTTCCATGTCATGTATTGTCACCAAGAAGTAAAGTACAGTTTTTTAGCTAACTAAACTCCACAAGTGGTCATGACCTTCAGGATGTTTTTTCGTGGACCTAGATGGGGATAAGGACTATACCCTTGTTCTTGTCCAGAAGTGAAAAGAGGACAAAATTCTGCCTTTCATAGGTTGAGAGACAGCAATGCCTTGTCCTGCACAAGTAGATCGGAAAACTGAGTTTCATCAAGGGGGATCTATTAGGTTAACTTCTTAGGGGTAAGTGTTGAGGACAAAATCACTATGAGTGAATTTACCAGTGAGATGTTGGCTTAAGGACTGATCTTTAGCCACGATAGCAAAGAGGACTGGATGACCAATATCAGCAAACTAAGATAACTGCAACTGGTTCAATCTTTTCTGGAGTCCGGGCTGCTGCCTCTATCTTAAGATAAATTGCATCAATCATGTAGGTTACAGAACCCCTGTCAGTATCAAAGAAATGACATTACAGTTTGACATTGTCAATTTCTGAAACTGTCACACAGCTACAGGGAAAGGCTCAGTTAATTCCAGTTTCTCAATGATACAAAGCAGAAAACCAAGATGATAAATCCAAAATGCTGCAAATATTTAAAGTTGAAATATATCAGTTTTACAGATTTGGGGCCAAAATCTATGGTATGAAAAACTTCACCAAAACCTCCTTCAGCAAAAAAAAAAAAAAAAAAAAAAAAAAGGTTAAAAAGCTCAGAGTCAGAAAGTGTGTCATATTTGTCAAAAAGGAAGGCAAACTCTGGTCTTTTTTTAAATGGCAGGAGTACAACTATACTAACAACAGGTAATTTTTCATTATTTGAGCTTAGTCTGTCCTACTGAGGCTTTAACTTCATTTTCTGCCCTTCATTTTCTAATGCAATTAGTATCTTACGTTCAAAAAGCCAGAAATAAATTTAACCTTTTGAGACAAATGAGTTCTTTAAGCCTCCTGGATAGTAAGTCAGGAAGAGCCTTGGAAACACTGCTCTGGGCTACTTTGGCTATTTTTATGAGGAATGTTGCACATCTGCCTGTCCACACGGAGCCGCAGGTCTCACCTACGGGCTCTCCTCACAGCAGCCTCATGCAGCTTCATTTATCTTAGGAGGGGAAGTGTTGGAGTGGAGCCTGCCTGATTCTGGACCTGTGATTCCAAAGTGGACAGAGTCCAAGATTGTCGTTCAGTCCATTAAGCAATCCCTTTTAGCTGAAGGGGTTCATCTATCAATCTCGCTTTTCAGCCAGTAATCTGCTTATTTAGAGGTTTAATTACATTTTCAGGTCACCCAAGCACTTCTCCTAGATATTTAATAAAATGAGTCCTATTTTATTTCTCACATGTTTTATTTTACATGGGCTATCCAGTATTGGGATGGGGGGAGCAATTACTTATAAAAAGATAAACAAGTGAGATTTCCACCTTCAAAGTGTCCAGAGTTAACACAGAAATTATTTGAGTCTTGGGTACAATGACAATAGCAGATTGATCTAAAACTGCATGTAGCAGCCACCATTCCTGAAACAGAAAGTCAAATATTGATTTCCCAGTGCTTTTATGACCCATTTAACAACAGGCATTTTGGATTGGTTATTTCTTAGGGCCAGAGAGAATTTTCTAGCCAGCTTCCTTCCGAGCTCCTCTTAATTATCTTCTCTGAGAGATAGGTAAAAATTGATGTTCATCCCTGGCTAAACACACGCACATGCACACATACACACAAAACATAAAGGAGGCTGACACACCTTGCCTCTCCTAATACTATCTAAGTTAGCTTGGATGAGTGTATTTAGATATTTTCCAAAATAACTACCAAATTGGGTTAGGGGAGGTCCACTGGATATGTCTGCTAACAAATTCTCACTAATTGACATCAAGCCAGTTAATTTCTATGTAATAAGTGTTGAGTGATTCAGAGCCAGCACCACCAGCCAGGGCTGGGGCTATTCAAAGACCTCTTACCTGTTTGGCTCTCGGAACGGAACATTTAATGTTTTGCCAAATTTTCAAAAATGTTGGGAGTAAGAACAGCATTTTTAATCTTTAGCTCTTTGGGCTACTAATTATGTAGCAAAGGGTATAAAGAGGGCTTTACAAATCATTATTTCCATTAGGAAGGTGTTAGAACCCATTCCACCAAGGGCACCCCTCCTATTAGCGCAGCTGCTATTCCCAGGGGAGGCGGCCGCTGTGGTGCCGGTTGAAGTGGGGCTTCTGTTCTGTTTCCCCAGCACTTGGAAGAAAAACAAAACAGTCCTAATGAAAAACACATACGGGAAATGCTTTATTATTTCATCATCCTCACCTACTGCGCTCTGGCACAGCTCTGTGATTAGGAAGGACTTTTCCCTTCGTAAGCGGCTGAGTGAGGTGGTAGGAGGCTGATACTCTGTCATTTCCTGTCACATCGTTTTGGAGGAATTTGCTCTTATTTCCTCCTGGCCACATCCCCCTGACACCCATCCCTCTCTCCCCAGCCTCCACATTGGCCACGCGCCCACAGTTCAGTTGTGTTAACTTCAAAACACAGTGTTTTAAGTTGAGGGGAGAGAATCATGGAAACTCTGGGGCACCAAACACAATCAACCTCTAACCTCCTGAAGCTGAAAAACAGGTCAGAACCACCGAGTGGATCCTAACCTCCCGAGAGGGCCAAGGAGCACCACTGCACCAGGAAAACAATGGGTGGTTTTGTTTTGGGGGAGTGGAAAAGGGAGTGCTGAAGTCAGTCGGAATGCTAATTCAGATTACAATCTTCCCATGTGCATATTCTTGACTTTTCACCAGAAAGGACAGTCAGATAGCAGACATTCCCCAAATCTCATTGGATCACTAGCCAGTGAATAACGTCTTTCATTAAAAATGTCTCCATTTCTTTACTTCACACAGGGTGAAACCTGGGTATAATATACAATGCATTTATTCACATGCTTCTCAGCAACCTCTACCACCAAATAATCCAGGCATGGTCAAGCAGGTAGGGCTACCCAGGAAATTGGAATGCATTAGCCCAGACCCAACTGGGGCCACCAATGCCTGTCTGTAGTAGCATACCAGGAACAGTTATTTTCTGTCATTACAGCTTGGCAACTTGGGAACAGTACCATGCCTTCTAATGGAAGATGCTTAATACATATTTGTTAAACGTTCAATAAGTATCTAATTAATTGGGTTGAGACTATATATCAGAGGGCAGAGGGCTAAGCCACCATGCCCTCGTTTTGTGGCAGTGAAAAGTGGGTGCCTTCATCCTGTGCCATTCTATGGGGGGTCAACACCATGTACCACCATCACTACATAAGAATAATTCTAAAATGTGGCTGTATGGACACTCTTTTTAAATTAAATTTCTATCAAACTGGCTTATAATGGTAGCTGTTTTCTAATTTCTGTTGAACTACCATCGATGGCCTGGGTAATACTGTACTATTACTTAAATGGTTAATTCAGTGTGTGGTGTCTTCTCAGTGAATATAAGTTGAATAGATCAATGAATAGTGGGATATTGATATAAGTACAAAGGACCTTGTGTGGGGGTCTTATGGTAGGAATTGGTCTGTGTGTAGCTCTACCTATACACCGTTTGTCCTGCCTAAATGTAATTCCCAATAGAAATGTAGAAATAAATCATGTAAAGTAGCTTGTCTGATGGAAAATTTTCGATATGAGAACAAAATGATCCTCCAAAGCAGAACTGGGTCAATATGCCTACCACGAATAGATGGCATGAAAGTATGTTCAGGGTATCTGTACTTCATTTTGAAGCACTGATGAATATTATTCATCCCATCATAACTGATAAACACAAAAGCACTGAAAATCATGAAGATGCTAAATGTATGATTATAATGGAAATAAGCTTTTTTTTTTTTTTATGTGAAAGAGCTAAAGTAGTAAAAGTGCTGAGAAAAAAACCTAATTCATCAATATGGAATGAAATGTTTGACGGTAAGAATAATTCAGAAGGACAATGAGTATTTATTTGACGTCTATGCATCTAGACAACAGAAAATCGTTGCCAAGAAACTGATAAAATAGGAGCCATTTTGTCTGGGCTATTACAGTGGTTTTCAACTCTCACTGCACATTTGAATCACCCAAGGAGCTTTTAAAAAAATACCGGTTCTGGGGCCATATTCCAGACGAGTTACACTAGAAGTTCTAGAACTGGGACACAGGCATCAGCAAGTTTTAAAGCTCCCCATATGATTACAATGTACAATCAAATTTGGGCTATAGCAATGGTTCTCAAGTTTTAGCATCAGAATCACCTGAAGGTTTCATCAAACTACAGCTTGCTGGGCTCAACCTCCAGAGCTTCTGATTTACTAGGGTTGGGGTGAGGGCCAAGAATTTGCATTTCTAACAAATTACCAATTGACACTGATGCTGCTGTTTTGAGGGCACACTTTGAGAACCACTGGACTAGAGGATCAGTGTCAAGATTTGCATCCTATGAATCTGATAATGATTATGAAGAAATCTCAGGGTTTGTTCCTGACTTCATGGTGATAATCCACCTGATAAAATGTATTTTTACCACTTACAGTTGGTTCTTCAGTTTCAAGGGCCACATGAATCTACACATGGTGAAAGTAAGCCCTGGCACGGGGCGTATGAGATATTGTGGCTGCTAAATTGTTTTCCAAGATGTTTGTGTAGATCGTTAAGGAATGTGACTTCCCTCCACAGATTTTCAATGTAGATAGAATTGGTTTGTTTTAGAAGAAGATACTAGATAAGGCATACGTCAGTAAGGAGAAGAGAATAGCCGGTTTTAAAGCATGGCAGAATTTTATCTTGGGATCACAAGTTCATACCCTTCCCTCACTTAGGTTTTACTGACAACTGAACTTATAAACTCTCATTTGGAATTTGTATATTAGCCAATGCAAATTTGCTAGATGTGTGATACTAAAATTCTGATAAGCACTATAAATTAGAAACAATGAAATGCATTCGAAATTACTTGTGAGAAATTAAGACTTTTAAGAATTTGGCTTTGAAGAGTTAAAAAGTAAGATAAAGACTGTGAGTTAATTACCATGCCAATTACTGTTAATTCCTAGCCAATAACTGTTCTAAGGTAGAGTCTAGGTTTCAATTCCATTGCCATTTCTCCCTGGCCACGTGCCCATCTTCTCACTGCTTCCTGGAGCAGACAAAGTCATCACATAAGTGTGGAAGGATTGACCATCTCAGGTGTGCCAGTGAGTGTGGCCACCATCACCATCTCTTCTGGTCTCATTCCACTCTTTGCCTTCTGGTCACCTTTGAGTTCTCACAATTCAATAGCAGTTCTGACTTCGTGTGTGTGTGTGTGTGTGTGTGTGTGTGTGTGTGTGTGTGTTTAAGACTTATTTTTTAAGACTAGTCAACTGCAGTCATGAAAAGTGGGAAAAGGGTGGAACAAGGAGTACAATCTGTACCTTACTATGTGAACAATCCATTGAGATAACTCACTACATTAGGACCAGCCTAACCTTGTGTCTTTTTTTAAACACACGTTCTCCAAAAGAGTCATGCAAACTACATTTCAAATGCTTTGTATTAAGAAATGCAGCTATGTCTTCTTATCTCCTCTTTTAAAAAATATTTTTTAATGAATAGTTAAAATAGTGTAGTAGGCAGCCAGACTGAACGAAATTGTAAATCCGTTCATGATTTACTGAGGTTTGTTGTGTGCCCACGGGCAGATCTGTCTTGTGTTACATCCAAAGCAGCTCTATCTTTCAATGTTTCTATTAAATAATGTGATACTCATTTTTTCACTTTTCAGTGGTAAGTGGTGGGCAGGTAAAGGGTCTTTTAACTTGCTCTTTAAGAACATGCAGTAGCTACAGCCTTTGGATTCACCTTGTATTCCAGATGTTTGTGGGCTTTCTGCCCATTTGTGGGCAGATGTGTATGACTTTCTCAAGTAAGTCATAAAGCATTAAAATTCAATTAAAGATAAACTAATAGGGTTGTGGCTACCTCATAAAGGGAAGATTGGCCCATATGTGTGAGTGAGGAATTCAAGTGAAAAATATTCATTTTTATGGCTCAATATTTTAGTAAATTTTTAGAATATGTACTTAAATATATTTGATCTGGTTCAACAAGTCAGAATGTTTGGAAATAAAAAACCGAATAAAATTCCAATTAATTGAGTATTGACCAGAAATTTTAAAGGGTAGGAGGAAAAATCATTATTTAAAAAATTTTTAAAGGGAAAAAAGCTTATACTCAACCAATTTCTCATATTAGTCAATGTATACATAAAATTGAATATATCCCTGTAAAACTGCAAAACTTGTGTTCTGATTGATTGAGGTATACTAAGTGTGGAGTTCCATTTAGTTGTTACTTTAGTTTGCTTTTCAGTGTCAGGTTAACCTGTTAATTATCAAATAATGACATCAGTTTTGGGGGCATAACAAGTGAAAAGGAAAGGACCAACCACCTTATTCATATATAAAAGATGCATGGATTCTCTTTATTGTTTAGACATTTTGGATATTCGTCATGTAAAAATAGCCTGTTGGTGTCAGGTTTTGCTTGAACATCTTTTTCTTTTAAAAGTGCCTTTTTCAGTAAACCCATGGGAGGTTTTCCGTTTCTGGGATTTAAAGTAAGATAAAGTTTAGCTGATTCCTTTCCCTGACTACCCTTCCCCCTTCAAGGGTTTTAATAACCACAATCCTAAGATTTATGGTGAGTGAAAAAGAAAAATAAGTAAATTATCTGACTGAGGAGCCATTCTTCCTCTCTCTGACCATACAGACTATTTTAAATGCTGCTAGCAGCAGTCTAATTAAAATAATTTCTGTCAGAAGTCTGTGAAATATGCAGCCGCAGCCCAGCTCAATGTTCTCAGGCAGGAATGACAAATCTCTGCTTAATTGGTACTTAATATGGTAGTGCAGGATTAGTAATTCTCCAGGATAAAAGGAGATAACAAATACGAATCTCTTACTTGGGCAGGGAGTCTTGGAAGATGAACAAGACCAAGTGGTGCTTACCCCCAAACTGTTGCTATCAAGGGCTGTTATTTTGGCCATCACTCATGAAACAACAGACAATTAATGCATATTTTATGACTAGCTCAAGTCCTAATTAAATACAACTGTGTACAAAGAATGTGAAGGCCTCGACTTAGAGGGACCAAAATAAATACTGGCAGAAATATGGTGAGCACTGCGACCTTAGCTCATCTTGTTATTCTATCTCAGAGATAAGCACCTTGGCAGACGCATACACTACCCCTGAGGTACAGCCGGTAAGCTGAAATCCACAGAGTATTTTGGAAAATTTGGGAAATGCAGAAAGGCAGAAGGGGGAAAATCATCCGTAGTCACATCAGACTAGCGCTATCACTGCTAATAAGTTGGAGTATTTCCTTCCTGTATTCTGATTCCAGTGCATAGCTTTCGTGTTTTACTTACTCTACAAAGCAGTGTGAGCCATTTTGTGCTTTGCTTTCTTTCTTCTTAATATTAAATAGAAACATTTACATATATTTTATGAATGCTTGGTGCAAAATCACTTTCAATGTTTCCACAGTATTCTATCACGTAGGCAACTGTAGCTAATGTCTATTTGATGCTGACTATATGCCAGGTGCTATTCTAAGCACTTTACATGTATTAACTAATTAAATCACATAATAGCCCTATGAGTTGGGGACTTTTATCATCTACATTTTGTAGATGAGGATACAGATGCACAGAAAGATTGTGTTAATTTGTCCAAGGTTACATAAGTGGTTAGTGAACTCAGGATTTGAACAGGGCAATCTGACAACAAAAACCGTAGTTTTAATCGCTACCCTATACCATCTCTTGATGCATTGCTTTGATTAAGCAGACTATGTTCTACATCTGTGCCAGTAAACTTTCTCCATAAATGGTTGAATCATAAATATTCTGTGCTTTGTGGGCCACATACACATTCTATGCCTCTTCCTCCTCTTCCTCTTCTTCTTCTTCCTTCTTCCTCCTTTCCGACATTTAAAAAAATCTAAAAACCATCCTTTGCTTACTTTAGATAATTAATTTTAAAAAGTTTTGACACTGAAGAAACCAAATAATTTATTTCATTGGATGAATTATTCTTATTTCAACTTGTATTATTAGTACGATATACTGCATATGAGTTTAGTGTGTATATATTTATATATGTCATAGCCATTGAATTTACTGAAAGAGCTTGTGTTCATCAAAACTTAAAATGTAAAGTATTGTAATAAGAAATCAACACAAAGCTAAAAGAGATTTCTGCTTGGTAAATCTCCAAAAACAAATAGAAAGTCACACATTTCAATTTATTTTTCGATTTCTGCCTTTTGGTGGCGCACATAAAATTCTGGCGTATTTGTTCATTTCTTTGTGGTAGTCATTCTCAAAGAGTAGTTCCGAATCCAGCAGCATTGGCATCATCTGGTATTGTCTTTTTTAGAAATGCACATTCTTAGGCCTGATCCCAGAAGTAATGAATCAAAACCTCTGAAGTTCGGGCATATTAACGTTTGAGAACTACTGTTTTAGAGCAATCTAGTTCCAAACAGATCATTTTTAAAAACATAGCTGTGTGTGAGAATCTCTGTGTGGGTGTGTGTGTGCACTCTCACATTCACATAAACAGAAGAAACATTCCACATTATGATATCATATTATGATACATTACGGAAACACCATGTATGTGGACATGCCACAAGAATCAGAATGACCAAATTGTAGAGTTGCATATGTATCCTATGCAGGTATATGAATAAATCTATACTGTCATGCCTATCTTGTTATATGACACTATATTGATTTTGTCACAGCTATTTCCTGGTTCATTATTTAAGCATGACATTCCTTATAACATTAAGGGATTTAGGACTTAACTATCTGAAAATTGAATGTCCTCAATTATTGAGAACACTACACCTGAAAATTTAATTGACAAGTTTATTGTAACAAAATGTATCATTTTAAAATGTCACTCCCAAGATTCTGGTTCTTGGGTAAGATGGAGAAATCACACTCCACCCTGCTGCCCTTCTGAATGCAGCTATAAAGCATGGAGAGAACATGTGGAGAGCTCATTTGAGAGCTTTGAAAAAATAATAATAAATAGAAAATTTGGGACGAGGACTAAATTTTAAAGTAGCACTGAGCTAGTATGAATTTGCCCTTATTTTCTTTCCCACTACATGGCCCTGGAGGCAGGCATAGCTGCAGAAGTGCATGGCAGAGCCCCAGCTTTCTAACTGGAAGCATTAAAAGGGGGGTCCTCGGAAATCAGAAAGTACTGGGAGACTGTGGAGAGGGTGAGTTTATGAAAGCAGCCCCGAAGATTATTGATTAATTCCTGGATTCCAAGAACTGCATATGCCTGGATCTCATTCTAATCAGCACATGCAAGACTCCGGAAGGTGAATAGAGAGATTCCCACTCAGTTCTCAGACTTGTCACTGGGGGTCATACCCATGGGAGAAATCTGAACAGCACTGGGCATTAAAAAGTTCACTGACTTTGGGACCACAGCCCATAGAAGGCAAGTTGAAACTTGTCCCATGAACATTATCAGGTCACTTGCCTGCTGATAAAATATCAATATTCTCCACAGACTTTAAGTGAGACAGAGTCTCATAATACAATATTCAAAATTTTCAGCATATAATCTAAAATTACTTGGCACATGAAGAACCCGGAAAATGCAACTCACATAGGAAAAGACAATCAACAAACACCAAATGCCAAGATAACACAAGAATTTAAAGCTGTCATCATAAAAATGCTCCAACAAACAATTATAAGCTCTCTTAAAACAAATAGAAAAATAGAAAGTCTCAGCAGTAAAACAAAAAAAAAAAAAAAAAAAAAAGAAAAACCAAATAGAAATTTCAGCACCAAAAATGCTATAACTTAAATAAGAAACTCGCTGGATGGATTTAGTAGCAGAATGGAGATTACAAAGAAAAGAGTTTATTAATGTGAAGATTGATTAACAGAATTATCCAGACTAAACAACAGACAGAATAAGATTTTAAAAATTAAGAGATTCAGGTATCAGTGGGATACTAAAAAGGGACCTAATATTCATGTCATTAGAGCTCAAGAAGAAGAGCAGAAAAAATATGGTGCTAAAAATAATTGAAAAATATACTGGCTGAAATTTTTTCAAGCCAGTGTTTGGTGAAAAAGAAAACACATACCTAAAGCATCAAGAAACTCAACGAATCCCCTATAGAATAAACTCCGAGAAATTCATGCCTTGCCACATCATAAGCAAACTGCTGAAAACTACAGGAAAACAAAATCCTGAAAGCAGCCAAAGAAGAATAGCATATTGTCTATAGGAGAACAAGGATTCTAACAACTGCAGATTTCTTATCAGGAACCATAGAGAATAACTGGAATAGAGAATAACTGGAAGTGGCTCAATAGTTTTCAAGTACTAAAAAAAAAAAAAAAAAAAAAAAAAAGAAGTATCACAGAATTCTATATCTAGAGAAAATATTCTTCAAGAGTGAAGGTGAAATAAACTTTCTTAGATGAAGGAAAACTAAGATAATTTATTACTAAAGGAAGTTTTTCAGAAACAAAGGAAATGATAGCAGAAGGAAACTTAAAACATCAGAAATAATGGGAATGCAACAGAAATGGCAAATATGAGAGTAGAGATAGTAGATTATCCTCTTTCTAAAAGATGTTTAATGGTTGAGAAGGAAACATTTCTAACATTGTCTGATAGAGGTCTCAATGTACATAGCTATAATATATGACAAGCAAAGCATCATGGGAAAGGAGTATAAAAGGATCAATATGGTGGTATGGTTCCTACATTCTACCTAATATGGTAAAGTATTGACTTCAAGTAGATTATGAAAAGTTATGGATATATAATACAGTCCATAGAGTAACCACCAAAAAATCACACAAATAGATATAGTCAACAGCACAATAAATTAAAATGAAACAATTTAAAATGTTTTGATAATCCAAAAGAGGGCAGGAAAGGGGAAAATAGATTAATGAAAAACAAAAGGAACAAACAAACACAATTAAAAATAAAAAGACAGACTTAAGTATAAACATATCAAATAATTACATTAAATATAAATGGTTTATAGACATCAATCCAAAACAGAGATTATCAAAATGGATTTTTAAAAAAATCGTGTTCCCCTAACCCTGACTATATGCTTTCTACAAGAAATTCACTTCACATATAATGACATAGGTAGGTTAAAAGCAAAAGGTTGGGAAAAAGATATACCACAGAAATCCAAATTAAAAGGTCACTTCCATCTGCTTTTCCTGGGAAAATATCTGCTATTCAAGAACGCTGACACTGCAATATGAAGTAAATGCATTTGATTACCTAAGTGAAATACTTAACTTATTGGTTTGACTGATCAGCTCTGCTTGAACTGTTTCTTATTTTTGAGTGGGTTAATAAATACAGGCTTAATTAGGAACTACTTATCTTTCCTCTGTCATTTCAAAGGGGGCCTCATGCATTCACAAACGTTTTTGTGTAGTGACAAACACCCCTAAGTACAAAGATTGATTGTAATTCTAAGGCAAAGGCAACCTGTATATCCACATATAGTCCTTTTTAAAATGAGAAACACACAGTCCTCAAGCTTACATGTAGCTCTAAGTGTTTATTATACACCAGGAATCATAAATATATCCGATTTGTCTATGAGCTCACAGATAGACAACCATACATAGGCAGGTGACAGCTCCTTGGAAAACCACCCATGTTCTCTTCCACAGCTACAGTAAGTAACACATATGGTTCCTGTCAGTAGCACTCATTTAGAGAGATAAAAATCCTGCAACCACTAAATTCAGCCTCTCTCCAGAGGCCTTTTCCTTTGATTTCCAAAATAGCAAGTAACTATTCACTAAACCTTCTAGCCAGTCCCACCTTCAAAGTAGAGGGGAGAAATGGCTCATTTCAAAAATCTTTTTCCTGTACATTATATAATTAACCCTCTTAATTCTCTCTGGTAGTAGCTTTCTTCGTTAATTTTTTAAAAGAAAGGAGCTACTGAGAGATACGTGTGTTCCTTAACTTTGTGTAAAATTTTGAAAAATAATTTAGGGACATAGGGCATGATTTCCATTGTCAATATATAGTATTAAGTATATTGGATAGCATAATAGTAAGTGGCAGTCATAGGCATGGGGGATTCTTTCCCAGAAACTTTTACAGATATGAAACAAGAACTATGTTTTTTAAACCTGGCTTTGAATTCAACTTAAAACATTATTTTCTTTCTTTTTTTTTCTTCCTGTCCTTAACTTTTCTTCTGCAATGTGAAAATACAAGGCAGATGTCTTCATCTCACTGGAATGCTTTTAACCTTAATGAAGGGTGGCAATAAATCAGTACTTTTCAACCTGCTTTCTATCATCAACACATATGTGCTTTTTGAGATATAAGTCTCCACAGAGAGTATTAGAAATAATTAGGACAAGATAGAACTTACAGTTTTTAGTATGTTAGTGAACATGTAACTGATGTTTGTTAACTAATTTTAATACGTATAAAGTTATCTTGTCCATATATCTAAAAACTATAGGTATTGGATAAGACTGTTTTTCAAAGAAAAGGTATTAATAGTTGATTATTAAGGTGTAATGTGTATGTATATTTATATAAAATACATGTACATATATACACTCATATAAGATTATTAAAGTATCATTGGTTGATTTTTGAAAGTTATGTGTATAGATTACATCAACTTACAAATAAACTGGGAAATGAAGAACATTTTTTGTTATAAGATTTTCTTGATTAATATTATAAAATTAGAATGTACCCTTTCATGGCCAGATAAACTATGTCAATATTTCACCTTTCGTATTTTTTGTTTACTCAGGATTCAGTGCCAATTTCTTCAATAAACAAAATTCAGTACTCTGAACTCCTCTTATTAATACACAGAAGAAAAATAACCTGCAAAACTGCAGTCCAAAAAGAGAGTGGTGGTATAAATAACCTCATAAAATTTGACATCCTAGTGACCCATTTTACATGGGTGGAATTTGGTGATAGCAAAACAAATCGTTACTTTCCAAGACTACATGAATTAAGATATGGCTAGGATTAATGCTAAAACTCTCAACTAACAATGACTGAAACTGAACCTGTGATGGGTTTGAATAAGCTTTGCAATATACTAAGCTAAGATAAATTTTTCTGGTGGTGACATCCATAAGAAAATTTTACAAGGCAGACTAACTACCTATCTTGATTCCCAAATGTTTAAAAAGCTGTTTCTGACTTCCAATGAATCAAACCTACTCATTCACCTTTCAAGAGGCCATAAAGTTTCATACATAAAACTCTGGATCGGAAATTATGAGACTTAGGTTATGGGCCTTCTTCTTGGGAGAGGAGAACTAGGCCACCCCAACTCAGTAGAATCCTTTTGCCACTTTATGTGTCCCTGCCACCTGGGTGATCAGGCTATAAAGCTTTCTATATTTTGAGTCCATGGGGTGATGTTATCTGAAGACTCAATTCCTAGTGTCAGTTCTGCCACTGGGTGACATTAAGAAAATGACTTGCCTTGCTGAACCTCAGTTTTGTCATTTATAAAATGGGCCTGAAGGTATTCTAAGAATGTGTGTCAAATGCCTTGTGAACAGCAAAGTGATATACAGGTTTCAGGGTGGGCTGTGCCGGGTACTGCAGTTGCTGTTGGTAGCTTCATCTTTATTTACCTGCCTGACCTGCAGAATTTGTAACTTGTTCTTTCTCTTTCCAATTCCTTTCTAACACAGCCTACATTTTTCTAGTCATAATTCCGGGTAGAATTGGATGGCATCTTAAAACTAATTTTACACTTCTCGGAAAGTTTCAGAAACTCAGGCTCAGAGAAAAAAACCCAAGGTCCCTCCAGAAATCAGGATTTGGATCTCTAGGTCTTATTTAAACTGCTGGTCCAACACTCTTCCCTTTCTCATTCAATAGCTTATTCATTAATTCCGCAAACATGTATTGAGCACCTATTTTGTGCTAGGCAGGAGGGCGTCTCTAATCTTACTTCCAAAAAATAGTCTGTAAGAGTATCAGAACATCTTTCAGTGCTAGTGTCTAAGACTGGGTGAACATTCTGGCCATATTGTAATCATTATCAGATCACATTTTTACAGTTATACTGGTATTTCTCTATTGTTGTTGTTATCACTATTATTATTGCTGAGGAAGCCTTCCTTTGAGTGAGCACTTAGAAAGAGGTTCAAGGTAGAGCTCAGATAAAAGCATGGCTGCTCTGGCTGGAGGAGGAGTACCTCCAACCCCAGAACCTTCTGCTGCAGCTCAGCCAAATTCCTAGCACTTTAATGTTATCAGAATTTGGGAACCGCTGAATTGCACGATTCTTTCTTGGATTTGACTTAATTAGAAGTTCCATCTCTAGACAGAGTTTAGAAGTATTTACTATTATTTCAAAGAGCTAGAGAAACTGTATGGTCAAAAAAGGTTAACCTGCTTTTCCTTTCATCATTATATCTACTTCTTTGAGATATAAGTGAATAAGAACTTTGAATTTTCTTGTTTGGGAAGATGCTTCTTTAGGGTATCCACATATTACTTTGGCTGACTTCAGGCTACCATTCTCCAAAATACAGGCCTGTTAAGATAATTCTAACTTCAAATGAGTGAGATTGTGGGTTGGCTTGGTTACAGTCATAATCATATTAACAAATCCATGATCAGAGTATATTTTGCAGCTCCAAAGTCATCTTCTCTCCTAGGAGTGGGGGTGGTGGGTTTGATGTTTTGATACAGTTCTTCCACCACTAAAATATACCAATGAAGCTATTATACTGAGAATAAACCAGGGCTGATTACAGTCAGCAAGTTAAAATAAAGGCACAGTGAAAATACACACCAATAAAGCTTGCTTGCCAGGCACGGTGGCTAACACCTGTAATCCCAGCACTTTGGGAGGCCAAGGCGGGCAGATCACCTGAGGTCAGGAGTTCAAGACCAGCCTGATCAACGTGGAGAAACCCCGTCTCTACTAAAAATACAAAATTAGCTGGGTGTGGTGGTGCATGCCTATAATCCCAGCTACTTGGGAGGCTGAGGCAGGAGAATCGCTTGAACCCGGGAGGCAGAGGTTGCAGAGAGCCAAGATTGTGTCATTGCACTCCAGCCTGGGCAACAAGAGCAAAATTCTGTCTCTAAATTAAAAAAAAAAATAAAATAAAGCTTGCTATGAAATCTGAAACAGTTGCATTTCTCTACATTAAGAAGAGGTACAGGGCTGGGTGCGGTGGCTCATGCCTGTAATCCCAGCACTCTGAGAGGCCAAGGCAGGAGGATCACCTGAGGTCAGGAGTTTGAGACCAGCCTGTTCAACACGGTGAAACCCCGTCTCTACTAAAAATAAAAATAAATTAAAAAAAAAAATTAGCCAGGCATGGTGACGAGTGCCTGTAGTCCCAGATACTTGGGAGGCTGAGGCAGGAGAATTGCTTGAACCTGGGAGGTGGAGGTTGCAGTGAGCCAAAATCATGCCACTGCACTCCAGCCTGGGCGACAGAGCAAGACTCCATCTCAGAAGAGAAACAAAAAAAGAAAAGGTATGGGACATGCAATCATGAATGAATGAAAATAAGAAGCAGCATCTTTTTTCTTCCTTGTAAGAAGTCTATCATAGGGAAAGCACTATATCCACAAGAGTCCACTTAAAGAGAATGTGTTTACTTCTTTCTCCATCCTGCTCCCCTACCATTTCTCTCTCTTTTGTCCCAACCTTACCAAAGTAAAGGAAAGCAAAATACAAAGCCTGAGGTAGAGATGGAAATGAATGGAAACGTGACTTACAAGCTGTCTCAACTCATATACTGTCCACCAGATGTACAGATAAAGGGCCCAGCTTTACTGGTATGGAAATAACAGTTCGCCAAAGCTACTCTAAAGAATGATCAGAAATGCCAATTTTTTTAACATTTACATGTAAAACATTACATTTTTATGAATGTAAACTGGTATGTTTCTCAGGGAGCAATTCGTCAGTATATTTTACAAACCTTTGGTCTCAACATGTCCAATTATAGGAATTTATCCTAAGAAAAATAACCATGAATGCATACTAAGAATCAGCTATGTAACGTTCATGGCAGCATTGCTTATGACAGTGTAAAACTGGAAACGACCTCAATTTCCAGTATAATGATCTGGGTAAGATATGATATACTCATACACAGAATATTAAACAACCATTAAAAACAATGTTGTCAAATAATATTTGATGAGATGGAAAGATTCTGTGCTATACTCATAATTGAAGAGAACAGATTATATTAAAAATTGTATATATGTAAAATAAATATTGGAAGGACATATACTAAAATGTTAACAGTAGTTATTTCTGTATTATGCGATTTGGGTTATTCGTGTATTTCTAGATTTTCTACAATAAACATGAATTACTTTATTAAGAATTTTTTTTAAATATTGGGGAAAAAGGAGTGCCCTGAAGAAGATGAAATGGCTTTGGAGAAATTGAATGATTTATTATTTAGAAATCTGAATTATACCTTCACATTTTAAGTGCAATCCAAAATAAAAAATGATTTCTTTGTAGAAAGGCTTAATTATTTCTTTAAGGAAAGTGTCTTCCCCTTGGCAATTTGCAGCCTATCCTGTCACATGTTTTACTTTTATTCTTTTTCTTCCCCCAAACAAAGTTCAGATTTATAGCAGCTGCTGTTGCTTTTAATGTACTAGTTGCACCTAATTCCTATAGCACAGTGAAATTCCACCACTCTCCATTCCACATTTTGCCTTTAGCAAAAAGCAGTCTGGGAGACATAAAACCAAGATATTTTCTAAGGACAGGTAGCAGACACTTTTACTAAATATGAAATACCAAAGCTACCCTAAGCCAGAAGGGCATTTACTAAAAAGGTTGCAAGTGAGCACCAGATAATTTTAAGCTCCTCAGATGGGGCAACTTTTGAAGTTGGATATATGAGTGCCTTAAGTCAAAGATGTCTTTGAAAAGAATTATGAACCATCCTCCAGAAAGAACCACAAAATGTCTATCTGCAAGAGATGTGAATTTGGCCTTTGAATAAACGATATGAGATTGAAAAAAAAAAAAAATAGAATAATAGAGAATTTCCTTTTCTCTTGCCAAAGCCCAAGAGGCATTGTAATAAAGGATGGTTACAAACATGGGCTACAGAGCCCCAGTCCGAATGCTGACTGTGGGAGTTTGGGAATGTTTTTATCAGTCTCTCCATGTCTCAGTTTCCTCAGCTATTAAAGAGACATTAAAATGTCTTCACCTCATAGAGTTAAAATAAAAGTTAAATAAAATAACTGATATTTTGCATATGCTTGACAAATGAAAAAGCATTCCATGAATGCTACTGTTTTATCATTTTTAATTATTTTACTTTATTATTTTTATTCAGTTCAGCCCCATAACCAATAAAGGAACTCATCCGACTACAAATTTTAAGAAATCAAAGAAATTCTTTGGAATTGCTATCTAGAAAATAGAGGCATATTCCAAAATTTGTTTCATATTCATACATATGGACCAAACTTATTTTTAGCTGCAATCCATAATTTTCATTTATAATTGCAGTTCATGACTTCTCAACTGATCTTTGCTTCAAATTACATTCCTACATAGCTCTCCAACCTGGAATGCATATATATGATAGAAACAACTAATTGCCTCTTTAGGGTGGGATGATGGGGCAATCATCAGTAGTACTTCAAAAAATTGCCCTTTAAAACAGGAAAGGGCTTGTGTGTTCCCCTACTTTCTGAACCTAGCCAATTAGTAAAGATTTCTCCATATCCTGTTAATCTCACTGTGATTTGTGATTGCAGGGATGAACAAACCATTAACATTTCTGAGAATTTCTCTCTATATGGCAGAGAAATTCCACTTAATCTTTATCACTATGCCAACCTTCTCAATACTTCATAAAACCACCATTACCTACAGAAACAATTCATATTTTAGGATGTCCTTACTTCTGCTCCATCTAGAACAGGATAGGTTGCTACCAATTTTGTGCGAAAAGTGAAATATACACCCTTTTAATCATCCTCGAGGAGAATAAAAAACCTAGCCATGAGGTTTACATGATGCCCGTCAGTCATATTTAAACATACGAGTCCACACTATGACCACTGGACTCCAAATACTATTGTTAGCATTTATTACAATAGCAAAGAGAAACATCATTGGGCCATAGCTTCTATGTTTGAACTTGAAAAAAGTAAAAGACAATATACAGGAAAAAGCTAGCCTCTGTAAAACATTAATAGACCCATCAATTCATTAACTGATTGTCAAAATAGATGTTCAGGCAGATAAGGTAAATTGAAATAATCCCAATCTTCTTCATTCAAAAAAAAAATTGCTCCCATTACACGTTTTATTAACAAACCCCCTCCACTGCAAAGGCTGTGAAGAGATAAACCGTATCACATTTAAAGAGTAATGAACATATGTTTGGGCTATATTTTAAGGATGAGACATGTATAGTCAATACAGTCTAAAACAAGTAATGCCAAAACTAAAATCCTGACGGGCCACAGCATGCGAAGAATTATCTGCTACTGTTGTCAAAACCAAATGATGGAAATTGAAGCAAAGGAGCAAAGGACCAAAGCCCAAGAGGCTGAAAGAAAAGATCTTAGAATTAAGCTCCATGAATGGCGTAAACCCAGGAAGCGGAGCTTGCAGTGAGCTGAGATCCGGCCACTGCACTCCAGCCTGGGTGACAGAGCCAGACTCCGTCTCAAAAAAAAAAAAAAAAAAAAAAAAGAATTAAGCTCCATGAAGGCAGGGGTGTTTGTGGTTTTTTCTCTGCTGTGTCCCAAAGTAGTACATCGTTGACATTCAATATTTGTTGAACTGATGCAGAAATGATGAAAAAGAAGATAATACCAGAAAATTAGAAATAGAACTACCATATGACCAGCAATCCAACTTCTGGGCTTATATCCAAAGGAAATGAAATCAGTGTGTCAAAGAGCTATCCCCACTCCCATGTTTATTGCAGCATTATTCATAACAGCCAAGATACAGAGCTAACCTAAATGTCCATCAATGGTTGGATGCATACAGAAAATGTGATATGCACACAAAGGCATAGTATTCATCCTTAAAAAATAAGGAAATCCTGTCATTTGCAACAACGTGGATGAACCCCGAGGACATTATATTAAGTGAAAAAAAGCCAGGCACAGAAAAACAAATACCGAATGATCTCACTTATATGTGAAATCTAAATAAACAGAACTCACAGAAGCATTGAGTAGAATGGTAGTTACCAGGGGCTGGAGTAGAGAGAAGGGTTAGAGGAGATGTTAGTCAAAGGAAACAAAATTTCAGTTAGACAAGAGGGATACATTTAAGAGACATCTTGTACAACATGGTAATTTTAGGTAATAACAATGGGTTTTATACTTGGAAATGGCTAAGAGAGTATATTTTAAATGTTCTTACCAGAAAAAAAGGATGTGAAATAATGCATATGCAAATTAGCTTGATGTAGCCATTCCACAATGTACACATATTTCAAAACATCAGGTTGTACACAATACATACAACTTTCATTTATCAATTAAATTAGTAATAATAACAATAAATACCAGAAACCCCCTTTATATTACAGTTGCATGGCTGTGTGTGGATGTGCACACATTATTCTAACAATTGCAGCTGAATGCTGGTACCCTGAGTAAGCAAACCCCATAAGCAAAACTCTTTACAGAGTGGTATCCCTACAAGTCTTATTCCTGCCAAGTACATAAGTTAGGAACATAAAGTGCAGGAACTACATATTACCTGGCATTGTTTATCCTGGCACTTAAGATATCTTAGCCATTACCTAGGAATTAAACAAAAATTAAAAATCAAATGCCTAAATTAGCGATGAACTTGTATAAACAGAAAAAAAAATAGTTATTGTTTTAAATAAATCACAAAATTGGACCAAGGCCTTGAAAAGGTTAAAGTTGGAGTGTAAATAGCAATTATCCAAACAACTCTACATTCTTAGCTCTATTTGACAATGATCTTTTGTGAAATGGATGTAGGGAATCACAGCATCAAAAAGGGAAGGAAAGAATTCTGGTACAGAATCACCATAAAGCCTAAGTATTTGGGATGCTTTCTGAAATCTCTATTTTCTGATGTATATATAATGTTATCCATAAGCTTTACCATTGTTGTTGTATATTCTTGATGGCTCTGTAACTTCCTGGTATTTAAAAAGACTATGACTATGAACATGAGTTGGAGATATGTTTTTATATTTTCTTTTTGGCTTTGGGTCATTATCTGATGCATAAATCAAAAGCAGGGCTTTGGTCCTGATACTTGATTGCATGCACTCTAACAGGACTAAAAGGAAACATCAGATTTTCAGAATTTAGGTTATAATGATTGGATTATAAGTTTTTTATTTATTTAGTTTTTTGGGGGGAGGGCCTACAATGTTCCTGCTATATGAAATACGTTTTAAATATGATTTTACAGAATATCACCATCAAAGAGTTTGCCAGCCATCGTTGAAACCAAGGCTTAGTATTTTCAAGTTGCTCTATTTGAATTCCTTTGTTATAATAATTTGCTACATGTCCCTCATCAGGCTAGGTACTATTAAAGATGCAAAAGCAACACATGATATAGCCCCTGCCTTCTGAAAGTTGACATAAGGTAAAATAAAGAGCATTATAAGACCAAAAGGGTTCACTGCTAAAATGTGTATGATGAGCTACACACGCCATGAAAAACTAGGCAGATGGCAGGTATGCTGAGGACAAAGTAATTAATGATGGAGGGAGCTAGATTTGAGAGGAGACCTGGCAGAGGATACGACGGAAAGAGTAGGGTATTCAGTTCAGTGAACTGTATATGCAAAAATGTGGGAAAACCAACCAAAAGAAGATGGAGTATAGTTTTCTTTTAAAAAACTCCATAATTATCTATTAGATACCACTTATTGGATACTTATTAAGAGCCAGGCTGACTTGACTTATGTACATAATTCAATTTAAACCTAAAAAAAAAAAAAAAAAAAAAAAGGTCAGGTAATAGTATTATCACAGTTTTCCAAATAAGGAACCTAAGATTTACAGTGCAGGTAATTTAGTTACACAGCTAGCAAGTAGAGAAAGGAGAGGTGAACCCAGGCAATGCAGCTCCCAAGCCACATTACATGCATGACACTGGTTCATAGAGTTCTTGAGGAGTTATTACTGGTAAGGGGAATAGATAGGCTTAGCCTAAAGTGAGTGACAGAAGCTCCACTGTGGGGAAACTATATAGAGATTAGAAACAGAATTCCATGACTGGAAAATAGTCTGGGTCCTGTGCAAAGATGTCTTCATCTCGATTCCCACTTTGTAAAATGCGCACGTACTTACAAACACAACGGCAATATTTCTTTGATCATAGAATTTGCTGTTATCATGGAGTTCAAGAAAGACAGCCAAATTCTATACAAGAAGTCACCCAGAGAAACCAAACGCGGGCAAGTAAGTCACTTAACCTTTCTTGATCTCAGTTTCCTCATCTTAAATGAGGGAGGAAGGACTTAGTGATCTCTTGGGTCCAGTTTAAAATTCTGCAAGCATTTTTATAAATGTCACTAACAATTTCAGACAAACTCTAGAATTCCAGAAATGAAAACGTCAACTGAATAATGAGTAGCAGATGCCACGTGGAAGTTCTGTCATGATCCTTCTTGAAAAATAAATTTGTTTAATTAATGACACAGGAAGGCAAGTACCCCAGGAAGACTTCCTTTAACAACTTGAAAGTCTTTATCTATCACAAGATAAACACAAAAGGACTGAGGTGGATTGTATGAAAAATGGGGACTGTGTATTTAGTATCAATTTTTGTCATAAACCTTCTAGATTCCTACCTTAATTAATGTAAATATTCAAGAGAATGAAATATATTTTACTGAAGTATGCTTAAAGCCTACAGTATCATTAACTAACTGATCTCCTTTATGACAAGTGATGCATCAACTGAAAATATCTATTTCCTGGTTATTTATGTTTAAACAACACTATTTCCTAAGGAAAACCTTGAAATGAAACACTTCCTAATTTAAGAGGCGCACTCAGAAAATAAACCTTTGAAGAACTCTTGGTGAATTCCTAAGCATTTCAAATAATGATTTTGGTTGTCTGAGCCCTGGCATTTTCATGTCATGTGATAAAAGTAAGAACAGTAAAAGGCTCATATTTTTTCATTTACTCTTTAGAATATCTTCCTGATTTTGTCTTTGGTCATGATTGCTCTTAAGAAATGAGTTCTTCTCCATGTATTTTTTTCACCTAGCTTTTAAAAACTTCTATTTATTGAGCTATCATTTACAAACAGTAAAATGCATAAATCTTGAGTATACAGCCCAATGAATTTTTTACATATGTATATACCATGTTAACCACTGCCCAGATTAGGATATAAAACATTTTCATCACCCAAGTGAGTTCTCTTGTGCACCTTTCTAGTCAATAACCCTCAGCCCCAATGAAATAGCTAGTATTCTGATTTCTATTTTGATGGATTAGTTTTACCTGTCCTTGAAATTCATATAAATGGATTCACACACAATGGATTCTTTTGTGTCTGGCTCTTTTCACTTAATGCAACATTTTTTAGATTCATCTATGGTATGTGGGAATCAGTAGTTCATTGCTTTCTATTGCTGAATGCAGAGATATATGACAACTTGCTTATCCATTCACCTGTTGATGGACATTTGGGTTGTCTCCAGGCCTGGGCTGTTATGAATAAAGCTGTGTTGAATATTCCTGTACAGGTCTTCTTGCTGACCTATGTTCTTGCTTCTTTTGAGTGTATTCCCAGAAGCTGAATTGCTTGGTCATAGGGTAGGTGTGTGTTTAACTGTCTATGTATTTTATTAACTAGTCTGAGAGTTGCCATATTAAACAGCAATGATCTTTTCTAAGTATATCAGGTTGAACTCTGCAGTAGGAAAAAAGTGGAGTCTCTGGGCATTCTCATAGTAATCTCCCAAACTCAGCATTCAGGCTATTAAATAGAAAAACTAGCAATTTTTCAGCAGTTAGCTGTGCACACATAGAGGGTGAGTGCCTTTTTCACATCCTTCACAGGTGCTGGGGAAATCCTGCCTCTTTACCATCAGGGAGATTCTCTGGAGACCAGGTGATGTTTCAAAACTCAGATTTCCTAGCAGGAAATGCATCCAAACCCAAATCCTAACACGACAAAATCCTTGGCAAGGCCAACATGACATCCCATCCAGTCACTCAGGCTTCCACAGATTTTGATAACTTATCATGACTATGACTGCCCCGGGTGCAGCACTGAGCAGTAGACTTCAGCCTGGAGAAGTCTCAGTCATTTTAAAACCCATCTCCCTCTGCTCAGATGATCATCTCCCCTCTGATTTACAGGGGCTGACCTGCAGGTGTTGAAAAGGGGCACTTCATTTAACCAGACAGCAATAATCTCAGGAAGTACGTTTCCACAACTACATCATCCTTCTCCCATTCTCACCACCAAAGCCAGCCAGCAACTCACTCCCTCCAGTTGTGACTCTGTAATGTGCCTCGGGCTATATTTGGGTCAGTGATAGGAAATCCTTATAATTCTGCCCCCAAAATGGAAAGAGAAAAATGATCACAGGGATCAAGGAGAGTGTCTCCTTATACAAATCTTTTTGCCTGATAAGAGGTGACCCATAGCCAGAACTGGAGATTTATATATGCATTTTGACATAAATCTGCATCTGTAATTATGAGTCATAATGATCTTTATAGGCTGCACTAAATTGGTGAAGAAGAGTTACTGTTATTGACAAAGCATTGACCTGAACATTAGTGGTGGAAGAGCTAATTATATTTTTTCCTGAGGAGCGGGACTACTTTTCTAGTTATGAATCACTTACAATTGAGGCCTTTATTAAATACCTTTTCACATCTGAAAATAAACAGAACCGAGCCTCCTAAGCACATCCTTTATCTTCACATAATTACAGATGTATAAAAATTTCAAAACACATTCTAGAGGCTTTTTTAGTGTTTCAAAGACAGTGATGAGGGTTTGCAAGGTGACTGAAGAGGCTGATCTATATTTTGTGAAAGCAAGCTGTCTGCAGGATACACTCCCATGTCTGAAAGACTGAGACCTATTTTTAGCTGGGCATGCTGGGATCCAAGTGTGGAGCCACCATTAGCATTAATAGAGCTCTGTGTGGCTGACTACTGTGTGCAGGCAGCCCAGAAAATGTACTCTTTAGAGCAATGGGAGCTTCAGATGAGCTTTAAATCATAGCCTTATCGTACTTGCATGTTATTGGCAAGCCTGCCTAAAAATAGAATCTCATTACTTTAATTCTACAGTACTCTTAGGTGAGCCAACCTTTATTATTAATAACAGCATTTCACATATATATTGCACTGTCTGCTTAAGAGAACTTCACAAATTATACACATAAAACTTTCCTTGCTTAATGTAACAAGCTATGGGTTAAGAGGGCAGGAGGTAGGTAGTTAAGTAGTGGCTCCCACTCTCTATCCAGGGAGGAGGACTGAGAAAATGTCACTAGGTGGCTCTAAACAAAGCCACTCTTTGAAGTTGAGCCATTTGCCCAACAAGCATTTTAATTCTGTGAAAGTATGTTGTATTTTTCATTGATAATTTGTAAGGCCCTGGGGACAGTCACAGCAACCCTGAGAATAATAGGCTGCTTCTATAATATATTTTTTGTTTATCTATTCAGGTCTTAGCTGAGTCTTGGAAACAACAGCCATAATAAAAATGCATGTCTTTTCCACTCTCCAAACCACCAGCTGGCTCTGAGGAGCCTTTCTCTAAGCTTATGAACACAAACTCAGCTACTGAGAAAAGAAGGAGAATGGAACATTATCAGCCATCTATGAGCCTATACCAATTGCTTACCAAGGTTATGTGAATAGTGAGTAGAGTGAGTAGCTGTGGTTTCTGGATAAATGTAGAGTGGATATGTAAATAATGCCTTCTGAGCATAGAGTTGTATTACAGGCATGATTCTAGTTCTACACTGCAACTGCATAATCATGTGAGTGTGTATAAGAAACAGAGAGTGAACTGCATGGTGATTCAGAGAGGTATTCATATAGCCTGCAATTCAGTGGAACAAACATGGGATACCTATCTCCATCCACTTAGTGCATTTAAGTGTAAGTGCATGTCACCTAAAGAAGCTGTCAAGTTCAGGATTCCACAATAACAGACATCTATGAAGTGACTTCTGAGTCAAGCACTGTTCTAAAAACTGGATGTGAAAACACTGAATAAGACATAGCCTCTACCCTCCAGCCAGCTTGCAGCTTAGAGAGGAAACAGATATGTAAAAGGAAATTTCAATCAGTGGGAGAAGCATTTTGATAAGAACAGAATATGTAGGCATTTTTAGGAGCACAGAAGAGAGGTGTGTAGCCAAGTCTTGAGTGGTCAGGGAATGCTTCCTGGAAGAGATGGCACTTCAGCTGGCCAAGCCAGGGAGGAGCAAGGAGAAAGTCCCTAAAGGCAGAGGAATCAGCAGGTACAGAGTCCTTGAGGCAAGTTACACAATCCTAGCACTGAAAATGAATCAGGGAGACTGGAGTGTATCTAGTTAAGGGCAAGTAGTGGCCACTGGAGGATGAGGCAGGATCCTGAAGGGCTGTGTGTGCCACATAGAGGAGCTTGGTCTTTATTCTGAGAGCAGTGGAGACTTCACAGCATAGTATTTTAAGGGGACAGGACTAAGGTTTTATTCCGAAGTACAGCAGGTAAGATAGTTCAGCTCATTCTACCTCATAGTTGTACTTTTAAATCTGGCCTATACTGTCTTTTTTTCCCTGAATTTCCCATTTCTTCCCTTTATATGAACTGTCCTAGGATAATGACATCTCAGTACCGAGTCACAGTAAGCACACTGGGTCTTCCTGTGAACTCAGAAGTAAAATCAATGAAAAGACCCTCAGGACACTAGTTGGTACCAGGACACATTCAATACTCCCAGCTGTGTTTGTGACACCAGAGTCTCAGAGGTAAATCCTACAAAATGTCACCGAGTTTTGTGCTCTTTTGATGGCTTAAGGCATGAAAAGAGGGACAAAGGGGAACTGCACAAAAAGGGCATTTCTTGTACATTGACCATGATAGATATGCTTGTTCAGGAAAGAAAAGGTGAACTAGAAAGCCCATGTGTCTGATATGGACAGGAATGTATGCGTGTTTGTGTTTCTGAGATGGAGAAATGCTTCTTGAAAGGCCATTCTATTGGCATGAACTCCTATCGTGGCCCCTGACAGCCTGCAGAGCATGGGCTGTTTGCATCCCACAAAGCTTCAAGGGGACTGCTGGCCCAGAGGGTCACAGACTAAAGGCGGCATGACACCTCTGAAAGCTTCTGGAAAGAGACCAGTTCAACTGCCTTTCTTCTTCCTCCCTTTCTTCTTTGTTTCTCCCCATAGGAGATCCCTCTCCCCCTACAAGGCTTTGGGAGAAGATACTGTGATTGTTAATCTGGATGAAAAACAGGAAAATTGGGCTGATTATTTCAGACTATTCCTTCCCCTTGGAAAATTTGCTTTCAAATGTTCACTTCCAAATACTAGTAAAGCTTTGTCAGCTGTAAAATGAGAGTTTGGGGAAAATTCAATAACCCATGTAAAGAGCTAAACACTGACCTGGTTATTATAGGAAGACCTCAATAAATGTTGGCTACTGTTCTTGTGACTCCTGGGAGGCAGCCTGGTTTTGACTTATTCTTCACTCCAACCTATAGGCTCTGAGTCCAACATGGCAATTCTTCCTTGTCTATCAACCTCCAAAGATGCTTGGGAGTTTGGGCACATATCTCATTTTGTATCCTCTAACAAGTACTTACATTATTCAATCTAGTGCTATCTTTTAGCAAATATTTTTGAATTGGAGAGTTTCTGTAGGAGAAAAGGACTCAAGCCTAGGCAGAAGTTTGGTGAAACTATATTCACACAATGCATTGTAAATGGAAAAGCAATTTGGCAATATATATCAAGACCCTTAAAAAATGCTCACATTTTTCAACTCAGTCATCTACCTTATTTCTGAAGATCATTTTCAAGGAAATCGTCCAGAATATAGGAAAAAATATGAACATAAATATATCGACCATGATACTATTTAAAGTATTTAAAAAGTGACAGCAATCTAAATATCTATGGATAGAGTTGTGGTTAAATTAATACTGATACATCAAAATAATGAAACAGTAGCAATTCAATTCCGCAGTTCCATTGGGAACCTTCAGAAGGATTCTACAGCAGTTTAACCCGGGAGGTAGATTTGAAAGAACCTTAGTGGCTTTCCTGATACAGCCTTCTTTTGAAAGAGGATATATTCAAAATGGCCAGGCAACTTTGCTCAAACATGGGCACAATGAATAGATGGCTTTTTGAGTGTAGCTACCAAGCCCCAGTAGTGCAGGGATGACAACTTTATGCTTCCTGATAAATGAGTAGAATATGTATTGTTTATTGAGAATATGGGCTATGCTATTAGTCAATTTACACATATGATTTTATTTTATCTTTTAAAAAAACTTATGCGATATTATTACCTCATTTTACTGATAAGAAAGCTAAATTCCAAAGCAATACAAATGATCTGTCTGACTTCAAAGCCAGTCATGAGGCTATCCTGAAGATCAGATGACATCATGTGTGTGAAGCCATAGTAACATCTCAATACATAGCAGCTGGTATTTTTACAAACCACTGTGCCACATTGCCTCTAGCAATGCTAAATAATCCAATTTTTAAAAAATTTAAAAGTAAATTTTGGTCTGAACCAGAAACCACAGATGCCATGTAGACAAGTTCCAGAAGAATAGTATGATCAACAAACTTCGGCAGCATAGCCTTTCAGTAATTAATATTCCTCTCCTGTCATGTGAATGCCAGTTCCTTGTCAAGCTGGAGATAAAGGTGAGCAATGCTTTTAGTACAAGGAATTCTTCACTATTTGCCATAGGAGAGCCTTCTGCCATGATAGACAACTAGAATGGACTTATCCTTGAGGAATCACATTATGATGCTTTGGAAGCAGTAGAAAGGGAAGGAGGTTTTAGAAAATAGAACATGAGTAAATTTGCTCTGAGAACATAATCTTAACAAATGAATTCATTAGCACAGATATATGAACTGTCATTTGATGAAATTAAATGAGGCAAATATTTAATAGTGTTAGGTTTTAGAAATCCAATTAAATAAGCAGTTTCCTTAGAGTAAGAGCATCATTCTTTAAAAATGGAGTCTTTTCACACGGTATATGAAATTATCACTCAATGAATAAAATGGTCACCTTTTATTACATTCCAAACTTATTTTATTTATTTCTTTATTTATTTTTTTGAGATGGAGTCTTGCTCTGTCGCCCAGGCTGGAGTGCAGTGGTGGGATCTCGACCCACTGCAAGCTCCGCCTCCCGGGTTTACGCCATTCTCCTGCCTCAGCCTCCCTAGTAGCTGGGACTACGGGCGCCCGCCACCTCGCCCGGCTACCTTTTTTGTATTTTTAGTAGAGACGGAGTTTCACCGGGTTAGCCAGGATGGTCTCGATCTCCTGACCTCGTGATCCACCCGCCTCGGCCTCCCAAAGTACTGGGATTACAGGCGTGAGCCACCGCGCCCGGCCCCAAACTTATTTTTAAAAAACATGTTGAGCCAAATTGCCTTTTTCTGTCTTATGCCCAATTATTGCTCTATTGTACCTTTCAGGTGGGACTACCTGATGAACCTGGCTTCCTCTTAGATGTTCAAATAGCCCATTAGTTTTGTAACAGCCAAGAGAGGAGAGGTTGGGCTGCTCCATGTTCTAGAAGCAACTACCCCTGAGCCAGTGTGTAGCAGCAAGCAAGCCCATACTGCTTCCAGTATAAGAAAGCTTCTACTTTGTTTCTGACAATCATCAAAAGTTTTACTCTATTAAATGGAAGATGTCCTTATGTCTTTTGCACTATTTTTCTGTTTCTAGAAATTCCCAGACAGATTTTCCCTACCTGAATTTGAAATAAGCATTATTTTTCTCTCCATGTCTTCTATCTAATCTATTTTGGGGTTGTTTTTCTGAAATGAGAATAATGGCAGACAGAAATGCCATTCAGCTTGCTCGCTTTTTCTTTCCCTTCCTCCCTCCTCCTCCTTCTCTCTTTCTCTCCTGTTAGGGCTTACTTAGAAGAAGAGGTGTTTATAAAACAGACAAAGTTCAGTTTGCTTGCCTTGCCTTGCTGGCTTAGAATGTGAAAACTATGGAAGAAGGCACACATTCTAACTGATGCCTGAGAAAAATTGCCTCTCCACAGAGTGTTTGGAAGAAACGCCATTAAATGAAAGGCAAAAAATAATTGCACAACATCTCAGAAACCTTGCTCTCAGTTGCTTGATGAGCTATTTGTGTCTCTTCATGGATTTTTTTATTTAGAAAAATGGGATGAGTCACTTTTTATTTTCCCTTCGTTTGGAGTCTTAGAGGTTGTTTAATCTCAAGTGAACTCAATTCACATTTTCCTGGCAATGTTAGCTATCAACTCAAATCATTTTACTCATTGCATCATACTGCCAGTCAGCAAGCAGGGACCTAATTAGCTCTTTGCTTTAATGGCAATAGTTAAATTTGCATTATTAATTTAAATATTACAGACACTGTGGACTTGAGCACACAGCTGATAGAAAGATGTAAAATGAATAACAAGGTGCTGAAAAACACCAGAGTCATTATTCCCATCATGTTCATACTTTTAGCTATAATGATATCAATTAAAATCCTAATACTGGCAAAAGACTTGCTGGTTCTCTTTTGTTGTAAAAACTGCAGTTGTACTTAAACACAGGGCTGGGGTATTCAAGCTATACGTTGCAAAACACAGTGATCACATTGCAAAGCACAGTGATCACATAGATCAAGAGATACAATTACAGTTTTAATTATATCGTTGCTTTTTAAAAAATATCCAAATGATAAAAATGTACCAAGTTCTTTGGCATCCTGTTCTGAATATCCCTAGTGTTTCACACGTCCTGAAGTACTGCAATCACTCTGCAGTGTCAAAACCTGTTTGGGTTACAAGACAGATGGGACTTTCAAAATGAAATGTACCTATGACTGTTTGCTACTATATATATAAAATGTCTCATTTAGTCTCATCTGTGATTTTCCAAGAGGAAAATGTTTCCAGGAGCAATTTATCTCAGTCCTACAGGTTTGTATCACTGAATGACCATCTGAAAAACAGGCCTGGAATCTTTTCTTAAAGGGGAAGTGCATAAGTGTGTTACAGAGTTATTTTCAATGCAGTAGGTGAACAGCATGAAAGAGCTTTAAAATAAATGAAATGCCAAATATGAAACAACTGAAAATATGAACTTTATAATGTTTTCATCTGGTGTGTGAAACCTTTCATTTGAGTCCAAAAAATATTTCATACTGTATCCGTGAAAACAAAACAACTGGTAGAAAATATAAAATTAATAGACAACAATGCTCAATTTTGTGCCAAATTGCACTTTTTAGCTTCTCCTTCCCCCTAGTTACCTAATCAGTTCCTTATTTGAGTAAACCAGCTTATTACTTCTTTGACATGAATGCCCTCCCCTCTTAAGACAGTTACCACTTCGATAGGGCCTGCAAGTCAGCTAGCTGCAAAGACTCCCTTCACCCCTGAACTTCGATTTCTCTTTTATGGCCTCTACTATATATTTATTTATTTTGTCTTTAATTGAAGATTCTCATTTCCTCTTTCAAATACGTCCTTTGCACTCAGGCTCTGTGTCTGATTTATTTCTGCCTTCCTGACAATGCTTAGTGCTTGGGAGGAGCTCAGTGATCTTGACTGAATGAACAAGAAATGAGCTGGCTACAGATGGATGATGCAATAGTTTATCAAATTTAAAGTCATCAAATTTAAAGTCACTTTTGCTTTGGTTGCATAAAATGCATTACTCCAATTTTAAAAGATGAACTATGATTTCATAATTTATTTGGGTCCAAGACCTGAGTTCAAGCTATACTTGATTTTGCTCATCAGTGGAGTGGTTCTATCCAAGGCTCAGCTTCTTTAGCAGCAAAATGGGGAGAGCAGTGACCTCCCAGTTAGGATTACATAAATGAGAACCTTGTGGTCTTGCTGGTGAAACATGAGGTCTAAATAACAAAACATACAATGTCTCTCTATTCACTGCAAATTGCAGATAAAAATGTACAGGGTTATAACTGCTAATAAATGCAGTTGCAACTGTGTTTGATCAATACAGCATAGTGGCAAAGTATAAGGCCTAAGTCTTCAAGGAGGACAAGCTATACTAAAAAAGCTATACTAGAAAAATACTCAATTAACCCAACTAGTATTCAATAACATTGATTATGGAGGAAAAAAATGAACCCTGGACTGGAGGAGAAGTCATTCCTTACAGTGCAACGGATAATAATTCTGTAGCTGTGCCATCCAGAAGTCCATATAATGCTCTTTTATTCCAGGATATCTTATGTAGGATTTAAAATGTCTAGAGGGATTTTCTAGAAGCATTGTACTGATTAACTAAATCAGTATTGGGTTAATTGAGTACTAGATTAACCCAATACTGATTGGGTTAGCAATCTATATTGTCTTAGGATGGCAGTTTAGAGTAGTAGTCAAGAATATGGACTTCGGAGTTAGAATTCTTGGGTTTGAAGTTTAGAATAATAATAGCATCTTTTAGGTCTTTCAGGATCCTTGTAAGGATCAAATGGCATAATTTACATAAAGCTCTTAGCACAGTGGCTCTAGCCTTTGATGAGATCTCAGTAAGTATTAGCTGTGATCAGACAATCAAATCATTACTAGCTCATCTGTATGCACAAATGTGCTTCATGTTGTTTTAAAAGTAATTCTACATATTTTCATGTTTCCAAAAGACGGGATCTCCCTTCCCTTTTTCAATGGACTAGCACAGGACCTGCCCACAGAGGCCCCAACTCAGTGCTCTCTGAATGAATGGATGAATGGGTACAGGTTAGTGCTCAAAATTAACGGGCAGGATGTGTCAATAGGAGCCAACAAAAATATCAATACTCCACTATTTACATGTCAGGGAGTTGAATTATTGTCTACTGGACTCTCCCAGACCACTCAGAGCGCTGTTTCTAGTGAAGCAGACAATTGAGGGTCACACTTTTGATGACAGCAGTAAAAGTGAACACTTGGTGAGGGTTTATAATGTACAAGTACCATGCTAGAAGCCTCACATGCGTTATCATGTTTTATCTTACCATAACCCTCTAACATGGTAACATTCTTATTCCCATTTTAAAGGGAATATCACTGAGGTTCAGAGAGGTAAAATTAATTTGGCCAAAGTCAAACAGTGAACAATGATGGCACTGTGGCTCAAACTCAGATCACTGGAATTCCAAGTATAGGTACCTGACATTACATAATATTGTCTCTGTGGAAATGCTTTGAGGAAAGGAACCTAAGATTTTGGAACTCTGAGACTCTGCTGAATCTGCTAAAATTTTGAGATGCTCTCTGCTCTGGAGGTAAGTCTCAACTAAATGATTCTTCTGGTTATTAACTTGGCACCCCTGCTTTAAGCCAGAATCAACTCCAAATTTCAAAACCACCTCTTTTCCTTTGCCCACACCCTCTGTCACCTGCCATCTTTCCTGTGTTAAAACCGTGGGGCAGAGAACGTTTAGCAAATTAATAGAAGAACCTCACTTTTCTGGCTTATAAAATGTTGAGTTAGCTTCTTTGGAATCTCCTTAGCCAAGATACTGAAAAGAATGGAATTTATACTACAACTTTCTTCCCAGATGGTAAAGTGCTTTACAAATAATGGAACTAACACAATTCATTTGTAGTGAGTAAATTTGTCACCGTGGATGTTGTATTAACTCTCCGAGGCCAATTCAATTGGGGATTCAATAAATAAACTCTTCCAATGTACTACAAGATGCCCTGCTGGTTAGGAAGAGACCTACATAAACGGTCATTTGATCCTTTGCCACCTTGAATTCTTTAATCCTTGAAATATGCTTTTGAGAAATGTGGAAAGAATTAATGCTTCCATTTTCTTGCTGGAGAAGCTGAGGAACATATACCATAAGGAATGAATCAGCCGATCTCAGTTCTTGCTCAGTTCTGTGACCATTTCAATGCTCATTTCATAAATATCGTCTAGACTGATTACCGGTCATGTGTGTAAAAGTGATCAGCAAAACTCTGCTTGAAAATATTTCCCTGACTCAGCCATAGTTGTGCCGTCACCTCAGGTGAATTTGCGACTGCTCTTGTTTTGTATTCTGCTCTCAACAGCTTCGGTTCTATTCTCACCTTTAGCCGTTCTGAAGGGTTTCGTTCTTTGGAGGGGCACAGCTCTGTGCATTACGTACTAGATGCTTCCTTTATACCAAGTTGAAAGTCATTGTTTATTGAACCAAAGTTGGCACCGAGAATGGAAACAAATGGGAAAAGGATGTGTATTTGCATTCACATTGTGTTATTTATGCCCACAGGTCCATGGCATGTAGCACGTATAAGCATTTTTATTTATTTATTTTTTAGTGAACTCAACTTAAAGTCCTTAAAGAAATGAATAAATATAGAATAAAATTGAATTTTGGGAATAAAGAAACCTGTATTAAAAAGAATGCATGTCACCATGTTCAGTGTAATTCCCGGAACAGAATTCCTCTGGAAAAGTAAAACTGACACATCTGGCCTCACTAAGCTGTTATGATGAGTTAAACATTGATTATGGGGGAAAAAAATGAACCCTGGACTGGAGGGGAAGTCATTCCTTACAGTGCAACGGATAATAATTCTGTAGCTGTGCCATCCAGAAGTCCATGTAATGCTCTTTTATTCCAGGATATCTTATGTAGGATTTAAAATGTCTAGAGGGATTTTCTAGAAGCATTGTTTTGTTTTGAATAAGGAAGATAGATCAGAATGGATAGGGTCTTTTTTTTTTTTTTTTTTTTTTTTTTTTTTTTATGGCCTTAAATAAGAAGGCCCATTTTTAATACGACCACTGATCTGGTGATTGTATTTTCTTTATTAGTAATTAGTAGTATTATTGTATTTGCGGCATATTTTAGCCTCATGATGTCATCGTACATAGCTCAGTATTTCTGGGCTTCTTCATATTCTTCCTTGTGAGTAATTTGCCTTCTTTGGATTTTTGATGGATAGCATTGTATGAAAAAATATTAAAATACTCCAATGAACAATGTATACATCTATTGTGAATTCCACATTAAAGGGGTCCAGAGGCTTGTTTTGAATACAGAGGGTTGGTTCATTTGCTTTCTCCAGCTTGCTGAATGTACTGTTTGTCTTGATGTAGACTGTTATTTATGAAAAGTCTGCAAAGTGGAAGAAAACATAGGCAATACTGTTCAAAGAATCATTAAGGAGGTATTATTTCAGATAATAATGTAATTAGACTCCTTTAGAGGAAAATGTAACTTCATATTTTCAGCTTTTCTATGGGAACATAGCTGTGGCTAATTAAGGGAAAAGTCAACTAATTTATAATGTTTAAATTTAGTGTTAAACTTGATAATATATCTGAAATTACAAAAGCCAAAACACTCCAGCCCTGGCTCAAAAGCAGTTCTTTAATTTAGGATTAGATGAACACTCTTTCTGTAACCAAAATTCTAATTTTGTAGAGAGCCTTCTAGATCTTAAAAGGCATCAAAGGCAAAAGAAAATTTCTCACGAATCTGCCACGCTCAAAGTATCTACTTCAAAACAAAACCGTTTTTATAATCTCCAGTTTATCCTGACAAAAATTCTCCTGGGCTTTTATTTCAAAAGATGAAAAATGAGCCATGGCAGTCAATGGAGTGCGGTGACTATTTATCTGTTTACACCTATCCATGTGATTGCTAGAAAAACCAGATTCGACTTTGAATGTGATATGAAGAATGTATACTAGTCACGAGCCCATATTCCTCAGAGGATAAATAGGTTAAAAACTCAAAACTAAAATTTAGAAACCTTACATTTTATTTTTGTAAAAAATAATTCAAAGCCTGATTTTTTTTAAGTTAAAAGGTGTGTCCAAGTTTTAAATAAACCTATCATACAGCACACCTTTTCCGAAAACCAAAAAAAGTCGGGGTTCCCTCTCTGGGCTTTGGAGCCCCCCTCCCTCTGTCTCTGAACGGGGGAGCTTCTATCTTCTGCCTTCTCCCATCTTTCTTGCCTATTAAACTCTCCACTCCTTAAAACTACACACACACACACACACACACACACACACAAATCACAAGGCTAACTATTTAATAATGTCCATGTTTTAATTTATGTAACAGGTATCTATCAGAATAATACTAATTTTGATTAATTGAAGAATGACATAAATGCATAAAAGATGCCTTTTATTTATAGAATTCTATGGCAAATACCTTTGCAAAGCAAAGGGCATTTCTATAAAGCTAATAATAATTCTCAATCATTCTTATTTTGTATTTCCCAATTTTCATAGATTGGGCTTTAAGTGGATGAGCACTTAATTTATATGGAAAAAAGTATACAGAAAATGTATATGGCAGCCGTTCTGCCACAATCAAAAAGCAAATTCATTTTTGAAGGAAAGTAGGAAATATACAATGGCATAGTGCCTCTTTTACGGCCACATCTGCACAGCTCAGGGAAAAGTTAGCAGATATGTCTGCTGATCACATTACAAAGCTGTTATGAGAGAATAAAGTTGCACCTTTGATGGGCTATTGCAGCTGAGTTAGGGGTCCCCAGTCATTAGAAGTTTTGCATGTCACAGATCAGAACAGATTGGAGACCCAGAAATACTTTATGCAACTAGCTGAATTTTGGTCATTTCCATCAAATATCAGTGGACCCGTTAAATAAAGACGAAACACACACACACACACACACACACACACACACACACACACACACCCCAGAGATAAAGATGGGTTTAGGTTATTTCTGACTTTCACCTCTGTGATAGAAGGTCCACTGTGCTCATTCAGTGCCTTCAGGATACCCGCTGAGAACAAAGCTGCTTTCAGGAGCAGTAAGTAAGTTCATTCTATTAATGTCCAGGTGATATGTGAAGCCCATTATCACATCGCTAATGTGGCAGCAGACATTTCCTGGCCAACCCAAGGTAGTAGCTCAAATGTTTGTAAAATGTGTGACTGGAAAAGGTAGTCCTTAGAAATCTTTTTAATTTTCTACTAGTGAATGCTAAAAACAACCACAAAACTGATCTTTTACATTTCAAAAGAAGATGTAATTGAATGCTGCATGAAAAATCACAGGAAACATTTACACAAAACAATTTACAGGAGTTAATGGAAGGGTTTGGGTGAAGTGTTTATTTTCCAGACGCAACGGGTCCCATGTTGTCAGAGAAAGCTTGTCAATTGAGGGAAAAAGCAAGTAACATAGAAAAGCGGGTAATTCCAGCTCACTTCACAGCACACTGAATGAACAGGAATTGCCCTTGACTGTCGCTCACTCTCCCCACGAGAACATATCATAACACACTGGGGGCCACCTCCATGGTCTCCCATCAGGCAATGTGCCCTGTGAAACCAACATAACCAGCTCCTAGACACACTGAGTATACTGAAGTACAGAGATGAATAGGCAGGTTAAGAACAAAATCTGCAATATTATTAAAAATAACCACTCAATTTTAAGAAGATACTGGAAAATGATGCACATAGTCTTGATTAACATCTTGTCAACAGTTCTGAATCCAAAGAGAGCTCATATTACCCAGAACTGTAACTACGTTTTTGAATTTAAGAGCCCACCTCAAGTAAATGAAAATGTATCATTTTTTGGATGGCAATGAAGGCCTACCCAGTAAGCCTGATTTTTTTTTTTTTAAATGAAATGTTACTTTAAAAATAGTTCAGATTTGAGTTTTAGGCAAAATTTTTAAAATCTAAAATGAATACAGTAAAATCAATATTGATTATTAGGAGTAAAGGTGCTAATTGAGCCTGGAAAACCTTTTAAGAACTAAGAGGAGAAAATTTCCAGTAAAACTACAATAAATTACTATTCAATAACCAGAATATTTGTGTGGAATTTAACGTCAGTACATCAGCCTCCCTTTAATCTTTTTAAAATCATATATTACTGATTCACCCCGGAAGACTTTTCCAGTAATAAGAGCAGTGTCACTTTGGTAAGTTACCTTTTCAACCTATATTTCATTATGTTCTAAAGAAATCCACTTTTTAGATTTCTTATGCTTTTAAGAGTTCATTTTTAATCACCCCTTGTTTTTTAGTGCTCAAGTCTTTCAGAGCTTGATATATACTGTTCTCACAGTAAAGTGAAAGCAAAACCATTTTATTTTAATAATGGATCACATTTTAATATTTCACACAACATTCTGAGAGCAAATACTCCTGATGACAAGTTTAAGGGAAAAAGATTTTATTCTTTATTGTGTTATTACAAAAGCTGACCCAAAATTTCAATAAATTGCCCTGACTGGGCAAATACTAGCAAAGTTTAAATCCCTATAAACGTTTGTTTTAATCAGTGTCAAGGCTGCTACTGACTGTGAGTTGAAGAACCCCAACATTAAATCTGTATGTTAGCATTTAGACACTCCGTTGAAGAACTTCTCATTCCAGAACACTCCAAGGGCTTCATATAGGTTGAAACCTATTGTCTGAAGCAACATTCAAATGCCTTGAAACATATTTCTGTTCCCATTAGACACAAAAGCAATTCTGGTCCTTCCCAACAGATGTTTCTCTATGGTACCCCCACCCATTTAGTCCTATCTTTTACACTCAATCTATCTAATTATTATCCTCTTAGAGAAAATAATCTGTAACCAATTCATATTTCTGGCTTCCTAGACATATTTATGGTTTTCTTCCCACCGACCCAGGGAAATGAGAAAAATGGAGACATTTGAAACTGGGCAACAGTTTCCTCATAACCTTTTTTTTTTTTTTTTTTTTTTTCTTGAGACAGAGTTTTGCACTTGTTGCCCACACTGGAGTGCAATGGCGCGATCTCGGCTCACTGCAATCTCCACCTCCCAGGTTCAAGTGATCCTCCTGCCTCAGCCTCCCGATAGCTGGGAATACAGGCGCATGTCACCACACCCAGATAATTTTTGTATTTTTAGTAGAGATGGGGTTTCACCATTTTGGCCAGGCTGGTCTTGAACTCCTGACCCCGTGATCTGCCCACCTCGGCCCCTCAAAGTGCTGGGATTACAGGCGTGAGCCACCGCGCCTGGCCCACCTCATCTTTATTGACTGGGTTCCCTTATCCCATCTTACAGGTGACACAGGGTGACAGTGGTGCTCCATATTCCTGAAGGCGTCTGGAAATATTGTGGGACGTGCCCTGAGTTGACATCAGGCAGGTCCTACCTTCCTGACTGGCCCCTGTTGGTGCTTGAAGAGCCCACTGAAACAACACACTGAGCAAAGACTTATAAACGCTGTACCTGGAATCTACTTCAAAGAATATCTAGTTCAAACTGGTCATTTTGCAGATGAGAAAACTGAGGTCCAGGACCATGAAGAGTTAACAGAGGATTGAGACTAAGGCTCTGTCCCCTGATTTCTATCCCAGTGGTCTCTTTCCAGCACACAGGCTGTGCCATAGATTTTACAGGCATCTGGAATTTTGCTGGTAGGGTTACTTCTAAGGAATCTTTTGGCGGAATCTCTTTAAGTGGCCCCTGGAATGTAAGCATTATGGGCAGTCCGTAGTGACCCAGAGCTCCAAAGCAGTTTCTAAACAGGCATGGCAGCAAATCCCAGTAACATCAGGCAGATGCTCAGACATTTAAGGATCTGCAGATACTGCAGAATCCCTTAGTTGTGTGGTCAGCACATTACAACTCACATAACTGTAAAACTTTTCTGCAATGAAAATTATTTTTATAATAAAAAAATACTGTTATAAAAATATTACCACTGGCAATAGCACCTGTTTTGACATCACTTTATAAAGACTTTTCCTGTAATAATTTCATCTTTGTCTTCACAAAAACTGTGATGTCTGTCGTATGAACATACCTATTTCCATACAAGGAAACTGAGGCTCAAAGGGATTAAGTGGTTTATTTAATGGCACTCAGTTATTAGGCAGCAGAACAGGAACCTGAAACCCAACTCCCCTGCTTCTATACATTGCTCCTACTAAATCACAATCCCTCTTGATACGAGCTTTAAAATGGCTTTCTTGGCAATTTTCATGAGCATCTTGATAAACGAAGGTCTCTAGGAAGTCCAAGTGTTTTTTCGCTGACTACCGCCTGGCTTCTAATTCTCTTTCAATCTTTTCTTTTTAGTCTCCTTTGCATTTAATTTTAGACAGTAAGATCCTGAGGAGCTTGACTGTGGCCTGGGGATACTTCAGCATTGTGAACTCAGCGAATTTGAGGCAGGAATTAAAAGGTACATCAACATAAATAGGAATGCATCTTTTCAAGAACTTATGCCTTTTTTTTGGATAGGCCTCAGCCTCTTTAGTAGCTGGGACCACATGGTCACCACGATGCCCAGCTATTTTTTTTTTTTTAATTTTTTGAAACAGTGTCACTATGTTGCCCAGGTTGGTCTTGAACTCCTGGGCTCAAGCAATCCTCCTACCTCAGCTTCCCAAACTGTTGGGATTACAGGCATAACTCACTATACCTGGCAATTTATGCAGGAACCTTTTTTTTGGTAATCTCTCTGTGAATTCATTATAACACCATTTTACTGTATATTTAACAAATAAAGCTATCCAAGAAAACAAAGAAACAACAACAAGAACAACAACAAAAACAAGGAATTCAGTAATTTACTACTAACTCAACATTCACCAAGCCTCATGTAATACTTAGCTAAGGTAGCCAAACTACTGTTTTCTATTAGAAATCTCAGAATTTACAGCAATTTATGATCAGGACTGATGTCTGAGCTCTTGAAACAAAATTGAGAGCTGGTGTGTCCAGGAACCCGAAGTGGGTTGCTATCTGTTTTGTGCTTTGATTTGATTTGTTTTGCCTCTCATTTCTCAAGGAAGCCTTTCTGTGATCTACAGCCTTTGCAAAGAAGGAGACTTGCATGGAATGGCCAGCTTTGGGGTCCTTAGATGAATTATCTGGGAGCATTGCCCAACACTACTTTTACTGACATTCAGCCGGGTCAAGGCCATGACTCCAAATAAGGAAAAAATAAAAGGCTACTGTCCAGCTGGGTCAGTGGCTGCTATCTTAGCTACTTGCACCAAAGCTCTGGTATAAATATTTGATTGTTTCTCTCTAGATATTTTGGTTACATTTCTGGGGAGAATAGAAAAGCTAGAGTATACACGTCTGTGTATACACACACACACACACACACACACACACACACACAACCACACAACAGTAAACATTAATTGGAGGTGGAATTCTGGTTTAAGGATCAACTCTGCCCCACATTGTATAAAAATGATAGTAGCATAATCTTTTAAACCACTGTTTCAATCCCTAGCTTATTTTTACTTTATGAATTAAATAATTAATATTCACATAAGCCAAGGATGTATCAGTGGTTTAAAGCTTTAAAGCAGAATCCAACATGTGAAGTTAATTTCTTCTTTATTCAAAGTGGTATAGTGAATATAAATGTGAAATCACTTTACAACTTATAAAGCAATATACAAATGCTAGCTGATATGATCATTAATTGAATCCATGCATTCATTCATTAAGCAAACATTTACTTAGTGCTTATCACATAGCAATACAGTTCCAGGTACTTGACAGTGTCAAAGTTGCCTGAAGACTCCTTTGATTTTGGTTTGGAACTGTGAACCAGCCATGTATCCAATGAGTAATATGCCTTTGAAATGGGTCCTGATTTCAAAAAAATACACACAAAGCCGTTCAATTTTAAGCTTACAAACAACTGGATTTCACTGAGTAGGATTCTGAATACACACCAATCTATTCAAAGCAAAACTAGTTTTGCAGCCTCATCAGCTGCAAGAAATGTTACCCAGCAATTGAAGCCTGGGGGTTTATCCAATGCAAAGTAATGTAGCTATTTGGTGTTTTCTTAATTTCATCATTGCAGACAGCAAATTAAAATAATTTATGCCCCTAAGGAGATTTTTCTTCTTTTCTCCTTTCCTTTCTATTTATTGTTGCTGCTGTTAGTGGTTGAGATATTTTGAGAGAAAGTGGGGGAGGGCTGAACAATCATCTTGGTGAGCTGAGTAGATCAAAGGAATAGATTCCATGGGCTGGGCGCATTCTAAATGTTCCTTGGTTTTTGATGCCCCAAAATCACACGGATCCTGTAATTTAAATTTCATTGTCAGAATTTTATCTAGCTAACTTCTACCTTACTTTATCAGAAACAAGGTTTCTTTGAATAGTACAGAGAAAATAAAGAGGTAGAGAGAGAATTCTTCTCCAATAAACCTTTATTTAGGATCTATAAATAAATACTCATTTCACAATTTCTGCTTGTGTTCTATAAAAGCCCTCATGGCACAAAAAGTGATTTTTAAAAATGTTTAAACAACAGATTCTTGAAAAGGAGTTTCAAGCTCCTTGAGAATAGTGAGTTCATTTTGTTTTTATCTCTTCAGTACATAGCCCGGGTCTGGCTACGTTTGTTAAACAAGCGAGTGGAATAAATGAATTATGATAATACCAGCAGCATCTACCAAAACTACTGAACAAGGTTTCAGCCAATACTAAGTGACATTCAACCAGAATTTTTAAAAAAGCATCAGGCACAAAGAAAGTTAGCCTGAGCTAGGAACAAAGCTACGCTACAGCCACACAGAGGGAATTTCATAATGTTGCTCACCCTAGAGAAGTGATTTCCCAAAGGCAGGTCTGTACAAACATTTTTACAGGTCCAGAGCAAAATGAGGGGATCTTCTTAAGAAAGATTTTATTTTTCAATTATAGTCTTCTCATATTACAGTATAAAAATTTCCCTTCTCGTATGAAACAAAGGAAAAAAGAGACTGGTTCTGTTCACTGTCATTATGGGAGTGGGGTGGGAGGGAATTAGCAATTCTGTTAGTCCTCAAACTATTTCTGGAAACTGCCAGGTTATGAAAAGCCAAGGTAAAATAATCAACGGACCACAGAACTTAGCCTCTCAGCCTGCTCTCCGGAAAGTAAATGGGGCCTACAACTACAAGTCACAGTGACCTCCGGTCACTCTCATGACTGACTGCAACAAGGTAGTGAAAACACAGACCATCTCCTCCTGATGTCTCCAACTGTCCGGGTGTGATACCGATCACAGGTGAGGTTTTCACAGTCTGTTTCCAGTTCATTCCTGTGCTGACACAGGCTGCACTTTTAACCAGGTTTTTGCTGCTGAGTGCTTCATTGAATTCTCCTTTCTTGGAGAGACTTTAGAATCACTTGATCCCCAGATTCAAACAGCATTCCAAGGCACTGGGGTTAGGGGAAGCAAAACCAAGGGCACATTTCAAATGACAGGAGAGGCCTCTGCCAAACTCCCTACACATGGCCCTGTTTGTCATGATGAGACACTAATTTCAAACCAGAAAGTCTATTTAGTCAAGGAATGGAAACTCCCCACATGACACCAGGACTGTTTAAGATCACACACTCTACTCTGATCACACACTCACAGTGCACTCCAGTTGTTAAAGAAAATCACTCCAATTCTGGGCACTCCAGCTGTCTGAGAGTTCAAAAGCTTAGACCATCATATGCTTGTTGCTATTATTCATGCTGAGAAAATCTGTTCATCTTTTTTTAAAAGTTGGTCACAGAAACTGGGTGGTGTTTTTCCTTAAAATAATTTGAACAAAAATTAGAAATGAGATAACATCTGTGACAAATGAAAACTCTACATTGTATTCATTCACTGAAAACTCCCCCAGCAATGTATGAAAAACCAGCCAAGCCTGGAAGGTAGCCTCTCTATCTGGGGAACTACTGTGAAGCTGGACAAATGATGAAACTGAGCTTTGAACAAATATACCCCTAATCCAACATAAGACATGGCTGAACAGCAAACTCAATGGGATCTTTGGTTTAGCAGAGAAATTATGTAATGTCAGAGAGCCCCAGACTTGCTTAGCTACATGTCTGAGAATGCTTAAAATGGTCCTTCACACCAACTAATACAGATGTACAATTCACTGACCTAGTTTTCCCAAATTGGATCAGTAGCAAATGATGATGATTTATGTCCCAAACCTTCCACCATGAGCAATCCAAAAAACATAGAATTCAAAGGGGGAAAAAAATCACATGTTCAAGGGAATACAGAATACCTGGATGTTGTAAATTAGGTTACAGGGCCACTGGCTAGTATTAGAATATATCTTCAGCATTATAAGCTGCTGCTAATCTATGAATATACAAAGAAAGAACATTGGTCTGGCATCTCAGACATTTATAAGGAACCCTTCATTCATTCAAATGAACAAACCTAAGGAGAGAAGAGTCCACCTGTGAAGTTAGACCCTAATGTAGGGCATACACATTGGTACTAATATCAGATGGCATCCTAAAAAGAGGGTTCTTGTTGACTAACTAGCAATGTGTCTTAGGCAATTGATTTTGCCCTCTGGCCCTTACTCAGTTTTGTGATCTGTAAAACAGGGGTTAGATTAGAATATACCTAATGTCCCAAACATCTCTGATACTTTGTAATTCGAGTTGTTGATCAAATACCAAGAGAAGATTGTTAAGGACTAACATGATTTCCAAGATAAATTTAGATCAATCTCCTCAGTGCATACTAAACCTCTTCCATGATAGACCACTGCCTTAGGATATGCAGGAAGTGGGCCAAAATGTTCAATTCCAGTCTTTAATTTGAAAGGGTCTGACACTTTGGTTCAGGAGATAGGACACATGCATAAAATTGCAATATGGAGTAATCAGTGCTAAATTCCAAATGTCCAGCACAGATACAGCACAGAATTCAAAGGAAGAAAAGCTTCTCCAAGGTTTAGGGCAGAAGGAATCATTTTCAGGGAAGAAGTGGAGCTTTAGCTTAATTCTCTCGGAAGGTAAAAAGCTCAATTGGATAACTTCTCAGAATCCTTGCAAATCTAAAATTATCCTGTAACAAAAATTGTTATTAACTGTTATTAATGTTAATGTTATTAGTGTAACATTAATTTTAATAGTTAATAAAGGCCCCACCTCTAATAGGTATAGTAATATTACTAGTACCATAAAAATTAGTTCAATTTATATAGGACTTATTTTTCTAGTAAAGGTATTTCATGATAATTAATTACAAATTACCTTTGAATAATTATACCATACAAGCTAACTACCTACCTTATATGTAACTTAATAACTAATTCCGATTTAAATAATTGCTTCAAAATAAATGGAAGATGATTGTTGAAAATTATGACTGCCCAACTACTAGGATTTATGGATTTATTTCTTGACCTTCCAGTAGCTATCTCCTCACCATTAGTACTTCTAGGGTGGAACACAAGTGAATTAAACCAGTTGTTTGGCAGCTATAAAGAATTCCTCTTTCCATGCCACTGACCTTTTCATTGGTAAACTGGTGGACACGGTTAAGAGAGTAGACTTAACAATTCTGCCATCATCAAGCAGCTTTATCATGTTTGGCAACTTTACTCAAATCTGAAAGAACACAAAAGAAAGCTTCCCCATAGCCAGTGGCAGAAGGTTACCTGTGACATATCCCTCCTTTTAGTGACCCCACCAAGATTACAGTACCCAGGAGAGAAGGGACTCTCAGCGGCAACACTCAGGGGGCACATTTAAAGTACATCAAATTCTGAATTAGAAACACAGGCAAAAGCCTAATTTCACAAAATTGGGCCATCCTGTGCTTGCAGCTCTGCTAATGGTCGAAAGGGAAATTTTTTTTAAAAGATAAAAAGAAAGCAGAAAATGGGAAAGCACTTATTTAAAATTAATGTCACTTCTCATTTTCAATTAGTCTTTCCTGAACTCTGCCTCACCCCTAACCCTTTGCTTGTTGTATATACTAAAAGCTGTAGACAAACATGAAATTAGTTTGCATAAAGACACTAATTAACATACACTGCTTGATGATAATAAACCCATCTTTTCATCTATTTTTAAATTCTTATTGTGAATCCTTAAAATATACCCCATTTTAAAGCATCACTGATTCAATTTTAAAACATTGCCAGAACCTGCTTTGCTAATCTGCAAACTCGATAATTCTCCCCCAAACCTCAGCACACTCAGCAACAATTTAATAGCAAATATCTCTAGTGGGACCTCATATTACTAAGATTCTATTACTTTTTATATTACCAAAAAAGTGCTAGTACACTCTAAAGTATTATAAATAGTTCAGACCATGCAATGCTTGTCAAAATATATGAAAGTTTATTTTTTTGCACTCAGAAACCTGGGATTTTTATCTTATGTGTTTATAACCTATAATGTGCCCTCCACAATTAGTACAAAATGTAGATTACTAATCAACTTTCTAAAGTTTGTAGACATTTTATTTCTGTTAATGTGATTACTAAGGTTGGTATGTTGTACGCTTAATAACCCGATCTTGCTACTAAATGCAAATCATAAACATATCTTAAAATAATTGCATATATGCCTAAAATGGGCTTCTTTAATTATATTCTTCTTGGTCTGCTAAGCAGCCTTTTTTTGATTGAGGGAATTTGTGTTTATGCTTCCTGAAGATTTTTAGTTTGGGGTTTAAGAGACGGATATAATCTACACACTTATTTAACAGTTTTAATACACTTAAAAATGACCTTTAAGAAGTATATATCCCCCCTTAATTACTAAATGCTTTGTATCTTGTCAGAAGTCACTGTAAAACTGTTCAACTTTTGAAACGTTCAAGTTCTTTCATCATTAGTACAAGTCCAACTAGAAGTATATAGAAGTAGGTCAGTCTATAAATACAGAGATATTTCCATAAAGAAGAGATTTTATAATGCTCGATCAAGGTATGTCTTCAGCAATTTCATGCTAGCTCCATTTTTAAACAGATTATTACTCATTCTGTGTGTGACCACTGTGCTTTTTATTTATTTGCAATAAATACTATTCACTATATAAACCAATCTTTAATAAACTACTCACATTCTTTATTACAGGTCCATTGCAAAATTCCACCTTAATTATAAAGCAAATCCACTGTTGATATTTGCACCAAGTGTGTATGGACAAGCCAGCAACACAGACATACTATTAACCTCCAACTTCCATTCCCATGCCCTATGAAATTTCTCTAAGGGTTACAAAGTGATGCCCTTTTGGCCCAATTTTCTGCCCCTCCTCTAGCCTTCAATGTTTCTCTAGTATGTTCTATCCCTTTAAATTCCCTCTCCATGCTAATACAATCTACTCACCTTTTTAAAAATTTACCGTGAGGTATACCTGTCACAGAAACAAAAATACTCCAGCTTCTTCTCTCCCTGTAGATGGATCTAGCCAGCAAGCCAAATCATAAGGAAGAGGCTCTTTAACAAACTTGATCAAACAAAGGAGGGTACCTGGAAATCGACTCAAAGTGGATCCTGTGCACTGAGAGATGGTCTTGCTCATTGCAATGGAACTTTCCACCTCCCAGTGAAGGCGGCACAACACTGCTCTGGGTTCCCCTTGGCAAAAATGTAGTCCTGCTCCCTTACTATTTCCATGGTATGATCTGGACCATGCCCCAGAGTGAGATTGATTCCATGGCAAAGCTAGACGGCAGGCTTAGTCTCTGATACACTAATCAGGCGCCTTCAAGTGACAAAAGTCAACACACTTTTTCTGGCTTGATGGGCAGAAGTCGCCCTATCCATCCATTCCTCATTCAAACAATTTCTGACAAATTCAGCACCTACTACTATTCCAAAAACACATTTGTGCCACAAGTGTGGTCGTCGATAAGCTTAATGCCCAGCTGTTTAGAATCATAGAAAATTCCAAGCTCCTTTTAAGACACAGAAAACAAGACCCAGAGAAGTTATATGATTTTCCAGAATTAGACAACTGGCTAGAATGCTCCGGCTTTTCTTTATATCCCTTTTTTATTTTTATTGTTTTCACGAGACAGCATTTAGTACAATCTTTACTGGTTTTACAGCTATTTTTTTATTTTATTTGTCAGGCCTAAGGGTCTCTTCCATCCTTGTCAAAGGGGATGCTAACCTCTCTAGCTATTAAGTAAACTAGACCACAAGTGACTATGGCAACCAAGCAGGCAGGGGCTGGGTGTGGAGCACTGCATTCAACTTTAGTTTTCAGACATCCTCGGTCGGATGCTTTTATGTTCTTGTTAATGAATATAAATAAAAACTTAAAGTTAGTCTCCTCAGAGTGAGGGTCTCTAAAAGCACAGTTCAGACTCCCAAAACAAGGAAAACTCATGGAGATGTAGATCATTACTTGTGGAAAGTAGTAAAAAGGACATAGAATAATGTCGCTGGGCTTCTTGAATTTGCATCTCTGCTTCTACCTTTGTATGTGATAGATAGATAGATAGATAGATAGATAGATAGATAGATAGATAGATAGATAGATACAGATACCCACATTAAATATGTATATATTGCATATAAATATGCAATATATATATATCTGCTTTCTATTTAGAGTGTAAAGAATATCTTTAATGTTTTCAAGCTTCTATAATTGGAGCTAACGTGAAATTGTGAAAATAACTAGGTCAAGTGGATTGGCTGTGTCACAGACAGATACAGATTTGAGATATGACTAGAGGGTAATCTTTTGCTGTCCTGGTCCTCAGTGTCCACCCCTCCCAACCCCCTGCTAAAGAGAGAGCATATCAAGTCATTTCCTCACACAAGTGGCATCAGGAGTGGTGGGAGGAGGTCATGCAGCTCCTAGAACAAGAGATTAGAATCAACTGTTGATGGCAGAGGATATTTGGGAACTTAGAATCCTGTGAATTATATCACGTATAAACATTCTACATGAGCGAGCCAGGCTGTCACAAACCCTGGTTGACAATATAACTGGACAACAAGCCGTTCACTCCTAGGAGCCTCTTCACCCTGGAAGCAACCATCATCCTTCTGACGGCTCCCTACCCTTTAAAGCTCACATGTGTCTGCCTCTTCATGTTTCTTCCAGTCAGAAAGTTGCTCAGGTGGTAAGTATAAATGTTCTGTTCTACCTCCTTCAGTGGCAGAAAAAATAATGAAGGCATTTTAGTTGCAAGAAGGCACTTGGCTTTTAGCCACTGGCCCATTTTCCCACCTATTAGCGGCCTTTGAGCCTTTTTCACTTATCTTCTTGTTGCTATTCTGCTTTTTCAGAAATTATATCACTTCTGATAAAATAACTCAAAAAGCCAGTGGTCTGAATGTTGTTTTAATCCCTGAGGACATCGCCACTGGTGCAGAATTCAGCCCCATGGGTGTTCCCATACACCTGATCCTGGCCCACCAAGAAAAGATTCAAAGTGTTCTGCCTACACTGTGCATGACAGCAGGTGAGGGAGAATACTTTAAAAAGGCTTCACTGTGAAGTATTCAAAATTAAGGCAAAGTACCCAAATCTTAGCTCTTCAGAAAACCCAAATGCAGATATCCACGTTTGGGGGGTTTTGCTTTATTGCTTTATTTTATAGACAAGAAAACTGAAACTAAATGAGCAAGAATCATTTGCTTTTTGAGATTTTTAAAAACTAAAATGAGAAACAGAAAGAATTAATTGGTGTCATAACAAAGTAACTTTTGTCTGCGTATACTTTCTTCTGTAAGCCACTGGTTACTATGTAAATATTAGTGCTACAGGTCTATTTAGTAACCATGCTAAGTTACAGGAAAGACCTCATAATAGTGGCTTTTCTTAAATATTAGACTATCAACTGTGGGAACCAGTGGCTCATCAGAGAATGCTTCCATGCCTCTGACAACTTCAGAGCAGAACAGAACCGGGAGGACTAATGAGAACATCCAGCTGCTGTTGGTGTCTCGGACCATCCTTTCTGGAGGAAGCAGCACGATCCTAGGAAATAAATGACCTGGGTTCTAGTCTTAGATCTGCAGTAAGCAGCTATATGGTGTTGGGCAATACATCCAGTCTCTCTGGGTCTTGATTTTTCAACTGCAAATTCAGAGCTTAAAATTGTATTGCTTCCTTCTAGCTCTGAAATTCTTTGAGGTCAGTATGCAGAGCTGGGGAGTGCCTATATGACGTGTATTCATGTGTTTGCACAGGACAGATGTGCAACCTCTGTAACCAGCAAATAGTGAGTGGGCAGAAGGGTTAAAAATTTAAGCACGTTGGAATAGCAGCGAAATAAATGAGAGCCGCAGCTCCTACCTATTCCTTATCACCATTTGATTCATAGTAGAGTTACAGAGAAAGCATCTCTTTTCCAGAGAAAATTAAGAGAACCAGAGCATCATTCTGATGCAAGGGTTCAAGAAGAATGGAAAGAGGTGCTGGTTAGAGTGAGAAGTGCACTGATAGCAGATGAGAGGAATGCAGACATGCACAGGCAGTATTGTGGGTTGGGTACTAGGCCACTGCAATAACACAAATGGCACACATTTTTTGGTTTCCCAAACATATAAAAGTTATGTTTATGCTCTACTGTGGTCTACTAAGCATGCAATAGCATTATGTGTAATAGCACAATGTACACACCTTAATTTAAAAATACTTTATTACTAAAAAATAAAAAAAATAATAATAATAAAAAGCTAACAATCATCTGAGCCTTCAGTGAGTTGTAATCTTTTTGCCACTGAAAGGATTTGCCTTGATGTTGATGGCTGCTGACTAACCAGGGTGCTGGATGTTGAAGGTCGGGGTGGCTGTGGCAATTTCTTAAAATAAGACAGCAATGAGGTTTGCCATATCCATTGACTCTTTCATGAAAGATTTCTCTGTAGCATGCACTACACACGCTCTTCACAGAATTAAAGAGAGTTAAGGCCTTGTTCTGAATTAGGCTTTGGCTTAAGGGAATGTTATGGCTGAACTGATCTTCTACCCAGACCACCCAAACTTTCCCCTATCAGCAATAAGGCTGTTTCATTTTCTTATCATTCATGTGTTCATTAGAGTAGCATTTTTCATGTCCTTCAAGAACTTTTCCTTTGCATTCACAGCTTGGCTAAATGTTTGACACAAGAGGCAGAACTTATTTTCTTTGATCAAATTGTCTGACACCCAGCCCCTGACACCTGACCAGGCTGATGGGAATCTTCTGTCTCCATTGGTAAGGAACATTCTACTTTCCCAGGGATTTCCCACTCAGGAAGCCTTACCCAGAGCCCAAAAGACTGTGCACATCTGTTGGTTGTTCTCCCAGGATCCATTCCCCCTCCACCCTATTATTAATTTCAGATTTTCTTTTGTTGTACAGCAGTCATGGGGTTTAGGTGAGACTGACCCCATCGTCAGTTTCAGAGGAGGGCCCTGCTGGTCTAAGGCAATCTTTATTGTCTTATCCCACCTGCCGCTGTGCTCGGTTTGCAGTTTGCACCAGTCCAGTCAGAGCAAACCGCAGGACACTTGTTCTCTGATTATGGGAACCAGTGGTTTCTATCCCATAGGTGAATGGGGAGGCTGCAGCCCCAGGGTTTACAGCAGGTTTCTTGTGACCATGAGAAGAGTCAGCCTGAAAATGAGGCTGATACATGGAAAAGCAAAGAATAAAGAGAATAAAGAGAACCTCAGACCAAAGGAGCTGGAGTCCATTTAACCATGCCTGAGGCTGGACCTACTTTTGAATAACCACACATTTTTTTATTGATATATAGTATTTGTACATGTTTATGGGGTATGTGTGGTATTTCATATTTTGTTACATGTACAATCTGTATAATATAATGAATGATCAAGTCAGGTATTTAGGGTATCCATCACATCACCTCAAGTATTTATCCTGTGTTGGCAACATCTCGAGTCCTCTCTTCTAGCTACTTCGAAACACACAATATATTGTTACAACACACCCAACACTTAAGAGTTAAGTTTGCCATTTCATATGAGCACAGTTAGTGGTGTCCCAAAATAACTACAATAGAAACATCAAAGATCACTTATCATAAGATCACCATAACAGATATAATAAAAAAACAATCTGTGAAGCACAATAAAGCAAAGTGCAATAAAATGAGGTATGTCTGTCCATCACTCAAGTGTATACATGGATAGGGAGATCTGGCCCGCAACATGTCGCTCACCTGCAATCAACATGGTCTGAAATTTTCAAACTTCCTTTAGCTCAGGAATCCTGTTGTGGCAGCCTCTATTGGTTAAGGAACTAACAGTCATTCCCTTCACTCCTCCCTTTCTGCCCTCCCACACCAAATCTCAAGCAACTATGAGCTTTAGGTAGATAGGGGTTTTCTTCAGACCCAAAGAAAGTTGAAGAATCATATCCAGGTGTTGAATACAAATGCCTGAACCAACATCTAGATGTTAGTGTTAGTGTCTTAACTAAATGTTCCAGGGCCACGGCTGCCTAGGCACAGATTATACAACCAGCTTTCAAAAGGGATTAATCTCGACTTAGGTGCCAGGTAAGTCAATACTCCATCACCACATTTCTAATAATTGTTTCAATACATAAGTGTCAGAGACTGGGTAAGTGAGATCCAATTGCAGTGAGGAGGAAAGATAAAGACACAGCTAATCAGGCACTCACACCTCCTTCCTGAAAGGATGAGCATAGGGGACCAGATTCTGGCTACAGGGAAACCCAGCTGGACCACCTTAGCAGCAGTCATGATAAGACAGGTCCAAATTTGTTTGTGTGTTTTTGTTTGCTTGCTCATGTTTTAATGAAAAAAAAAAAAAAAACAAAACAAAAAACAAAAAACAAAGATATTTCCTGTGCTTTCTGTGTTTTTGAAGATTTTTAGCATCAAAATCTTATTGCTTTTGTTAGAAAAATAAACCATTATATTTTAATGGTGCAAACTTTGAATTTGATAACTATTGCTCCTAAGACTATATGAATTTCCCTTGAAGTATGATATATAAAGTTATACATATGTATATGCATATATATTTTAAAAGAACCAGTAGATAGTATAGTACTTCAAAGAAAAAAAAATGTGAATATTGATTTTTTCCCCCTAATGAGATATTACCTGGGAATCACAGCCAAGGTGAGACTATTTAGACCACTCGATCATTAACCTTTCTCCATATGTAAGTTCACAGACATCTAACTATAGAATGTGATTGCTATATCTAAAGGGACCTCAAGTCTAATACAAACCCTTACTATGAAAATGAATATTTCTATCTTTTTCCTAAAATACTCCAAAAGTTCTTGGGGTATCCTGTTCTCAGGTTCAGTCACAACCACAGGTCATCAAGTCTTCCTGTGTGTTAAAAACAGACTTTCTCCTGATGCAGTCTAAACCCATTTTCTTCTGTTCAGTCCAGTGAGATGGAGGAGGTTGACTGGTGTTCTCCAGAGTTCCACCTCACTGCCCATAGGTTGTTAATTTTGTCTCCCTTCAGCATTCTCTTCTCCAGAAAAAACAACCCACCTCCTTTCCTTGTGTACATAGTCTCCAATTCCTGTCATCATTTTCCTCTTCTATACGTGGATTCTATGCAATTTTCCCACATATGTTTTAAGTTACAGACCCAAAGTGTAATATTCAAATAAAAGCCCAACCTACAATAAATTTGACACGAGGGTTATTTCCTAGCTGCAAATAATACTCGTCTTAACACAGCCCAGGATAATATCACTTCCTTAATGCCATCACTAGGTTAATGACGCATATATTTCTGGAATGCCAGATCTTCTGCAGCCAAGTTTGTGTCAAATTATACCCTCTATCTAGACCCTTCTCCTACCATGTATTCTCCAAAGGAAGTCATTATTAATAAATTTACATTTCATTTCTTCCAGTGGTTTCTACTTTAACTTCAAATAAATAATATGCCTGCATCTCTCTCTCTTGATTTTTCAGTCTTAGGTAGTCAGTACCTACTGACTTCTCTGCATGAAAGATGAAGAATTTCATTCATTTATATGCCTTCCTTCCCTCTCCACCTGCTCCCCAATTTGGGTTAGCTCATGATTTTTTAGTTCTTCAGTTGGATAGATGTATTCATTTCTGGATCTAGCAGCTTTAGAAAAGATTTATTGACCTTAATATTCTCAGATAAGACAGTTAACACACTTCACCATCTCTGGACTTCTGTCAGGGTATAGCTCTATACTGTCAAAGTTTATAATATTTATATTTTGTTTTATAGATATTATGACTACCGATATTATGGAAATGTTATTTATTACAGACACAAGAAGAAAATTAATCCTATGTCACCAACTCATGCTGTTCAAAATAGAATGTTCTAAGCATCACGGTCAGTAAAATGAATTCTCTTAAACTCTAACAAACTCTCAAAATCATGCCACAATTTAGTTTACTTGTTATTTGAGTCCTGGATTTTTAGGAAGTGCTATAAATACTACAACTGGTTACAAGCAGTTAACTTAATAGAAAAACTTAAGAAATTTGTCGGAAGGATATAAGGGTCACTCTCAACTGAAAGGAAAAGCTAAGGATTAATCATTAAAAGTAATGGCAAAAAATGCAATTACTTTTGACCAACATAAATACAAACTTTGAAGATCTTTATACTATGAAACTAGAGAGAGAGAGAGAGACAGAGACAGAGGGGCGGGGGGAGCACTCATTACTGGAAAAGGGCATCTTACTGGCCTAGCTTGAATCACAAGCTAGGGGCAGAGCCCCTCGACTAACAGCCTCATCAAGGTTGCATGCAATGGTGAAGGATAGTTCTCAAAAACAAAATCAAGATGCTGTCACTGGAAGAATAGAATCAGGGTAGACAAAACAACAGCATTTATTGCTTCCGACAGCACTTATCACATTTTCATTAATAAACAATTTGGGTAATTTTCTGTTTGATATTGTCCTTCCCAACCAGATTCTGTATTCTACAGAGGAGAAGTTACATAGAGCATTCATTCTCTTAATTCACACGCCTAGTAGTGTCTGACAAATTACAAGCACTGACTACATAGCTCTTGAATATTGTTGAATAAAAGCCAAGGGCTTGCAGGATATACTGCCTAGACTATTTGTCATAGACTATTTGTATTAGTTTATTTTAATAACAAGTATTTTCAGATGGCTGAATTACATATTAAAGAAGGGACTACTCTTTCCAAAGGCACATTATCATGGAGGAATACAGCCTAAATTTTCTATTACAAGTATTGTAAAAGAAGGGCACCTCTCCAAACTTTTGGATCATGGCAGGATACCATGATCTTGTCTGCATGCTACCCACACAACTGATGGTGTACAATCACCTGATCCAAAGAATTGGCCACCAATTTAAATGTGCATTACTCATTCAGGGTGTCATAGTCAACAGCCCGGTGATCTTTGCAGTCAGGACTTGGTAATAGCACTACATAACACCTGGTCTAATATCTCCTCTACAAAGGCTCAGTCCTTCTCCTGACTCCTCTCCATGTCATCTTTCCCACTTCTTTCTTTTTTCTTCTTCCTCCTTCCTTCTCCTTCTTTCTTCCTTCTCCCTTCCTCCTTTCCTCCCTTCCTCCTCCTCCCCCTCCCTTTCTATCTTCTACATTTTTCTAGCTTCTACATTTTTATCTGTGTTTCACTGGCACTCCTCCCCCCTCTGTGTTTCATCCTCCCTCCCCCTCCCCTGCCCTCCCCCTCCCCCATCCTCCCTCCCCCTCCCCTGCCCTCCTACCTCCTTCTCCTCCTCCTCCTCTTCCTCTTCCTCTTCCTGAGACAGGGTCTTGCTCTGTTGTTCAGGCTGGAGTGCAGTGGTACAATCATAACTCACTTCAGCCTTGATCTCTTGGGCTCCAGTGATCCTCCTGCTTTAGCCTTCCATGTATTTGGGACCACAGGCATACGCCATCACACCTAGCTAATCTTTTTTTATTATTTTTTTAAAGAGATGGAGTCTCACTTTGTTGCCCAGGCTGGTCTCAAACTTCTGGGCTAAAGTGATCCTCCTCATCCTTGGTCTCTGAAAAACGTTGGGATTACAAGCATGACACGGCACCCAGCCCTTGCCCACTTCTTAACAAACTGGGTGATAGTTAGTTATTTACAAACCTGCCTCTCCAACTAAACTGTGGATCCCATAAAAGAAGAAAGTATGTTCGATTCATCTTTGTTTCCTCAGTGCCTAGCACAGGGATTGGCAAGTAGGAAGTATTCATTAGATGTTTACTGAATCTAAATAACCACCAGGAGAGGAAGTCTTTAACAAAAAATGCAACGAGAACATAGAAACACCAGTCCAGACTCTAAAGAGGAAATATTTTATCTGCATCTAAGAAAAAAGCCCCACCCCCACCTCAAATAAGGAAGGAAAAGAAGGAAGGAAGGAAGGGAGGGAGGAAGGAAGGAAGGAAGGGAAGGAGGGAAAAAGGAAGGAAAGAAAAAAGGAAGGAAGGAAGGAAGGAGAGCTTTAGTTCTCTAAGCTGTAGAGAAATTTTAAGTTCTTTTTCATGGATTAGTCAGAGGGGTCTAATATCTCTAAATCAAATGATCTAAATCAAATGATCAAATGATGACAAAAGAAAAAACAAAGAATGCAAAACCTATCCTCTTCCAGGGTTTCATTCCTTTATGTCAATCAAGAAAAATATTAATAAGGAGGGTTTGGCAGGGGTCAGTAATTCCTCACTGATGTCACAAATTTAGCTTTACTTTTCAGAGGCTGTTCCTGGCCATGCTTGTGAAATCTGTAATTCACCTCTAGACAATAACTAATTATTACTGATTACTATGAAATAAGTCAACAAAGATTTTCCTGTTTACATTCTTATCAGACTGTATCAGAACCATCTGTTTTCAAGTTTGCTGTTGCTGGGTGTTTTTTTTTATCCCAAGGGATAGATTCTCCACATTGTTCTCTGAATATATGCATGCAAAACTGCCTTTTAATGCACAGTTGCAGTTTTCACTAAAACATTTGGGTAGGGGGAAAAAAATCACATATGTTTTTGTGAAAGTAGATGATAATAATTAGGTATCTCGCTGAATTTATTCTATCTTCAAATGAAGGATATGTTGGGGTCTGTCCCATCTCTAATTACCATCTCTTCATCTGCATGGGGTGACTATTGACTTTGCTAAAAGTACATATGTGGAGCTTTATGACACTAAAGTAACTTCAACCTGAAAAACACAGTAAAGGACTCCATTAATATGAGAGAGTCTACAATTTTAAAACAAGCAATATGTGACTCCTTTGCTCCATTGTTCATTGACACCAATCTCCTGTGATACAAGCAATAATTTTGTTCCATTGTTAAGGAAGCAAGAGTGTAAGATTTTAAATACTGGTACTCACCAAGTTGCTACATGGCTTTGGGCAAGCAATTAACCTTCGGTGTCTCAGTGACTTCATCTGTAAAACAGGGATAAGGATTTTACACAGGTGTGATGCCTGGACTAATTAGTATAATTATCATTATTGATGGGAAAATAATGCTGGTCGTTGATATCACATCTCATGTTAGCACCTGGAGAATCACATATCTTCTCTATGTTGACTCCATTTTATAGGAGTCTGTAAAAAAAATGATGACAAAGGCTACATATGAAAACTGGGACAATACAGTTAAAAAGGTCCATATCCACATAGGCTCATATCCTTAATGGATTATTTTTGAATTTGCATTTATCATTTAGATGCTTTCTAAACTGAACACATAAACTACGAAATTACAGGGAAATTTTTCAAGGCCTACATTCAATTGATAAGCTTCCTTGCAGCAAAATGCTTTCCAGTTCATTTGTAGGTAACACCATGAGCTACCATAGAAGTTGAGGGTTGAGTGATAGAATTTAGGGTAATCAAAGTCAAGTAAAAGTATCCACTGAAGACATTGCTCATATAACATTCCAGACTCCCCACTTCTGTGTGTGTATGTGCTCGAAAAGAACCCCAGCTCAAACAGTTAGGGACCAGGACAAACAACTGAGCTGCATGAGAAGCCAACTCTGCAAGACTGGGGTCATTGAAGCTGGGGACAGTAGGGTGTCCTTATGCCACAGCATGGGTAACAACTCATGGGGCAAGGAAAGGGACATGCGGAGAAAAACAAAAATGGCGTTTCTCTTAGGGCTTATCTAGTACTCCTAAGTGCACTTATTATGATTCCTAGGTCAGGATGAAATAACTGCTTTAAAAACAGATTACCTCTACATGTTGGCAAAAGTGCCAGTGAAACGCAGAGAAAAATGCAGAAGATAGTGCTCAAAAGATCAGTACTCAACACTATAACCTCTGTATCCCTTACCACAGATTCGTGTTCTTTCTAGGTCCAAAATGTCTTCTTTTGGCTTTAGTTCCTCCCAGCAAAAAATTCTCTTTTCTTGAGCTCAGTGGATGTCAAGCCTCAAATCTCCAATGTCTCCAAAGAAGTAGCCCTAAATTAGCCTCTTGACAAGTCATTCATACTAAGGACCGTATTCTTTTCCTCTATATTTGCCTCAAAACTATGGGCAACAACTTCCAAATGGAAAGGCTAAAGCTGTTGCCGTTTTCCTATTATCCTCACCTATCATATGAAACATAACAATTAGCATTTTTAGCAGGATTGAAACTGCTAACACAACTTCTCTATGTCTTACACCATTAAACTTGATGAGAAATCCCTTCATGATTAACATTCATCTCGCTGTATCGTGCTTGAAGGTTAATAATATCCACCATCTCCTGAGAGAGGGGGAGGGGGGCTTACTTATTAAATGAATAGCAGAATGAGGCAACCAGGAAAGGAAATTCCCCCCTCAGTCCACTAGAGGGTGGTTTGGCAGAGCCGAGGGAGGACGGCCCAGGCAGAGAGGCACCGACAGCTTCCTGTCTTGTTCGCCTGCACTTTAGTTAAGAAGAAGCAACATTAGTATTCATTGCTTTCTATTCCTCACCCTGGGTAGGCTTTCATTTCTATTAGAGACATTTTACGAATGCCAGAAGTCAGTGTTGGCTGGGCCATGACATGGTGGGGGAAAAAGAACCTATAGAGTTAGACTGCTTAAAATAACATCCGGTCTAATTCTTCTAAATCAACACTGGGTGAGATAAATAGATATGTATTAGCAGATCCTAAGTTTAAAACTCTCACAGATTATGTAGCAGCATGTGTGCACTTCAGATATGGATGTGGAGTGAATGTTGCATGTACATTCTGGGGAATTATACATAATGCATAAAGAAATGTACCTAGCCTTTAGCACACCAGCTGTTTCTGCTTATAAGCCTGAGTTACCCATGAAATGCAATAGACATTTTGTAGTAAATATCCTACTTGATTGACTTTTTTTAAGGCCTAGTCACCTATGCTGATTTATAGAATTTAGGAAGAAATATAAATTTTAGCAATGAAAGATGGAATTTTAAAATTTCCTGTATCAAAACATGTTGTGTTCTGAGAAAGAAGAGATGAGGAATTAGCCTGTTTTGGTGGTCTCTACATAGGTGGTAAAGCAAAAGAGAATACGTTTTTCCTATCTGTAATATTGTTCAGTGTAGCAAACCCTTTTGCTTGTTACAGTACAGCAAATGGAGTGTTTAATTTGGGATTCAATGTAGTCTAGAGTCAAGGTGCAGCAGTTTTATTACAGAAATACAATTTTATTGGAGGCTGAAGATTTAATTTCCACCTTACGTAGAGAGCCATAAACGGCATGCCTGTTTTACATTTTGCATAGTATTTGATATATGTAATTCCTGGCCTAATTTTAGAGTTTCAAAAGGTGGAAGAATCACAATACGTAGATTCAAATTCTTCAACACTTCAGCCACAGATGACATTTTAAAATGAGCAATTTTCTGTTTCTTAGTCATGGATTTGAAACCTTTGCTTCCCTCCCCAGAGCTCTGCACCACATCCTTTCCAGGTCTTCCTAACTAGGTGAACCACAAAGCCACCTAAAGGACGCCCTCATGTTGGAACAAACGCTTCCTTTGTTTAAATCTGTCTACTAGATGGCATTCTACTAAAACCTAAGATGATCAGACGATATGGATAGCTTGCCATCAGTTGTGCCTAGTATTTGTCAGGGTCATATATGTTAGTATCTGTTCAGATGTATGTATTTTGAATAAAATAATTTGTAAACATATTGGAATGACTGTGAAAGAAATAATCAAATAATGTTAGCTGTAAGGCTGTATCCACATTGGAATCCAAATTTGAAGGATTTTGTCATTTTCTTTCCTTCAAACATATTCATTATCGGACACACACACATACACACACACACACACACACAAAATGTTGCTCTTCCATCTGTTTGCCTTTGCAGCATTAGTTCTCTTTATCAACATTTCATACCTCCTCTTTACCACCAGGTGGAGCCCTTTGTTTATGGACATCTGTCCATTTCCTTTTTCTCAAAGATGCTACCAGATAAATAGCTCCAGAGCTAAAATACTGTTGCAAACACGAAAATTTAACACAGAGAGATAAAAAAGTAAAGCTTTTCAGGCATTGGTATAATAAACCTTGCTTTGAGTCCTATTGCTACTAGATTTAATGGCTTACACATTTTCCTATTTACAACTCCGGCACACCAAACAGCAGAAAATAATATTGTTGCGTGTGCCATAAACAGTGTTGCTGCAGGTCTATTTTATGTAGTACTATCGTTTTTATAATCTCAAATGTTTGGCAACTGCAGTAAAAAAAAAAAAAAAAAAAAAAAAAAAAACCTAACCAAATACTATATGCTGTAAGCTTCAGTTGTCTTCAGTCTTAAAAATATATACCTCATTGAGAAGAAAATGTTTTTCTTCAGACAAAAGAGAGTGGTAATTCAGCTGTAATAGACAACAATGTAAAAATCTTCTCTTAATCAAATTCATCTCTCCTTAATTTGAGATCCAGTTAAGGATACGTCAAAATCCATTTTAGCTTTGATTCTATTTAGGAGCTAATTAAAACTGAATATTATTAGCACAGGTACATTGCTCAATTATTTTCATATTCTTATTTTAAGAATTTAATCAAAGTTCTTCTCATGAACAAAAAGCAATAATATTTTTTAAATTGGAACCTCAGTTTGCATGTGCAAATAACTGTAGAATGAGCTCACCTAAACTACCTTGCCAATGACCTCAACTTTGATCTGGAAAGATCGTTTATGCACAAGTAAAACATTCACATTCTCTATGCTAATTCTGTGTTGGATCTTTTCTCAAGGTAGTTTACTTATGGCAACGTTGGAAGGTCTTTTAATAACATATGTATTTTCTAACATCACTGAATTATATATTTAACTGGAATATCATTTCTGTTCCATTTCTTATTTTAATCAGGATTTGCTCCCTTTGTACTTATATATGTAAAATTTTGGTTAAGCATCTGCAAAGCAGTGAGTGGAAGAAGATTTGCGTACATGGTTTATTTAGTCAGTCTCCCAGCCTGAGAAATCTGGCTTTTCTATCGGTATACAAACTGGTTCTTCAATCAGAGGCTGAATGCGAAGGAGTCCTTATACAACAAAATGCTGGAACCACCATTTTGCCGTCTGCTCGCATACAATAAAATGGTGGCACAGAAAACAGTTAACACATTGTGCCCACGAGAGTTGTCTGAAAGTATTCTACTCTCTAATCCAGATATCAAGCCGCTTTTTAAAATACTGTTACCAAGTGGCTAGACGTATTTGCGTATGTGTGTAATGCACGTGTGTGTGTGTGTGGTGTGTATGAGATGCCAGAAGAATTGGATGTGTACATTTGACGAAAGGATAGAAAGAACTAGTCAAAAATTAACACTCAAGCTGAGAGTGAAAGCAAACCTACGTAAAAGCACAGGTCCTGCAAATTGCTTCTAACAGTTTACAAAAGCTGTATAGTGAATTTGGCCTTGATAACTCCTTTCATTTTAGCATTCACTGAAAGCAACTTTGAGCTAGGAAATTTAAGGGAGTTGGTACTCTTTTTATTTCTTTTTCTTTCCTAATGTCCTGTATAAATTAAAAGCAAGCCCCCAGTAGACTGTCACCTGGAAACTCCACGGTCTTGCTTTTTACAGAGGGGAAGGAAAACCGAGAACCATTCTTTCTTTCCTCTTTTACTTCTGCTCTTATTTTTGTCATTACAAATGCTGCCTTGGCTCTTTTAAAGTGTGAAAATTCTCATTTTTCTGCAGTACTTCAGACTCACGCAGACTCCTTGGGGATAGAGTGAGGAGCTAACCAACTGCACATGGGAAATGAGACTGTTCGTGGTTAGAAAAACTGCAGTCTTTGGTAATTTTCCACATGGAGTAGAAGTCATAAGTGACTTTTTTTCTTTTACGTATAATGACTTTACTTGAGTAGTTGGTATAGAGTTGTAGGCTCAGGTTTGAACATGTGAATGCACTAATGTGTTTTACAAAATTTAATTTGACTTCTTTCTATAAACATTTTCACTATTTTCAAGTGCATAATAAATAGGTTAAAACAGGACACCCTCCCTCTGTGATCCCCCCACTTCCAGACAGAATTATAAAAGGCTACTGTCTGTAAATGAGAAATAGCCCTGTAAGACCCACCAGCAGGTTATGCAATATGTGACATAGACCACCAGCAGCTGAACTGAAACCACTAATACTTTTTTCATAGCATCATTAGCTAGAGTTAAACAAGGTGTCAAAGTGGAAAGATGGGGAGGTTAACCTGGCTCATTATACTTGCATGCCTTCATTTTAATTATTTTTTGCATGAAAATTAAACACTAATATTCAATTTTATGATTTAAATGGGTTACCCAAATACAGTACCTTTTATCTTTTTAAACGATTAATGCATTATTTTGTGATTATTATCTAAACTTGATTTTCAATAAATACTAAAATTCTCTTAACAAAAATGCAATTTAAATTTAAGGCTAAGGAGAGGTTATTAGTAAAAATTTTCCCCGTTGTATTTTATGAGATAAAATTGATTTTCTTTTTTTGAAATTTAGATCTTAAATCAAAATCTGCCTCCAACCAAGATGAGTGGGCCCAGGGCTCATGGAGTGAGTTTGCATGCATTCTTGACCTCATGTTGACAGTCATCGGGAAAAAATATGTTCTCTTTATAATAGCTGCTTTACAATTTGGGACATTGCTAGGTTTTTACATGCACTAATATTAGTTGCCCCATGTACCTTAAATAAAGCCAACCCAATAAATTTAGGATTGTGACTGAGAAATAAATGCCATGTCAATAAATCTCAACCAGATACCAGAAGAAAGATTATGTGATTGTTTAGTCCAAAAATTAAGTTTCATGTCTTTAATTGGTGTCATATCCTGTCCTAAGTATGTAGTGCTTAAATCAAAGGCAACCACATTAACCTGGAGAGGAAACATAATAACAACTCCTTTCATCCCCTGCCTCAAATGTTTGTATGCTCAACCCTAATTTTTGTTAAAACACATTCAGGCAAAGACAACAGGAAATAGTAAACATGGCAACACCGTGAAAATAATTTTCGGATGCACTATTTCTCTCCAGGTTCAAAGAATCAGTTGTACAGGCTGTAGAAGAAACTGATGTATCATTAAACCCAGTGCAGACAAAAACAGCCACCCTTCCAGCAAAATTGATACTTCTGTTCATTTTATAAATCTTGGTTCTAGCCAGACCGAAGCCGGGAATTAACTCGGTCTCTCACATCAATGGCCTGAAACGGTGGTACATCACGGTAATACATTCAAAGGGAATCAGGAGTATCTAACAACAACTTTAGGAGCAGGAATGCAATTGTAACTGACAGCCAGATGTCTGGTCGGGCTGCTGCAACTACCTATCAAGACTGCAGATGGTCTTGAGATCTTTGCATCTAAACAGCAAGTCCAAGTGAATGATATACAGATAAACAACAATACCACAAATCATCAACACAAACCAAAAACATCGCTGTGACTGATAAAGATTTCAGATGTCAAGAGTTAGCCAGCTCAACTCCTTACTCTCCCCTTTCTCTCCTATCCAAACAAAAAGCATGATAGTGGTTGAGGGCCCAGCAGGAAATGTTTGGACACCCAGTGCCAAACGCTAGTCCTTCACTAAAGCCTTCAATATACTTTAATGTTTAGATTACAGAGGCAAAAAAGGCTCCAGTAGAAATTACTTTACATGTGGGATATTAATAATTTGGCTAACTCTATGTTACATTTATTGTACTTCCTCTTTACCTTAGAAGAGTACAGTAAAATTCAAAGAGAAAGAAAATTTAATTACCGTTAAAGCAATGATCGGCATAAAGCTTTTTGTTCCTCGAATATGTGTTTCAAAAAAAATGTGATGTTATTCTAGTAGATTAGATAGTGTTTTTTAACGTAGCTAAATACACATATTTCTTCATTTTCACAGATTCCATATTATCTTGAAATACTTTTATATACCAGATTTGACATGAATTTTGCACTTCATAAACTACAAGTATCAAGCCATTCTAATACAAATGTGGATAAAGAATTTGGGGGAAAAACTTAGTAAAAATGTCTTATTTTGTAAAGCAGTTTGAAATTTTAATTGATTTTATAGTATTAAACAGTTGCAAAAATAATAGAATTATATTCAACCTATGTATTCTTTTAGTGAGCATGGGTGAGTATCTCAGTACCATCAACCATTTTGCAGTTTTCATAAAGTCTCTTCGAGTAACTAAAAATTATGCCCTTTCAAGCAAATGCTTTTTAATGAAGTTAATCCAAAGGTTCCTAGATTAAATATTTCCAATACATTTCGCTTATGTGACATTCTTCACCAGGGCTCCAGTGGACCCTCCTATTGTTGCCGGTTCCAAATCCATGTTCAGGTCTCAGCTTTTTCCATGAGAATGTCAAAACTGGAGGCCTTTCAAAGTAGCTGCTGTGAACACGGAGGCCCCACAGCCAGGCTGACAGTCCCTCCAGTTGCTCTCAGAGACTTGCTTCATGTGGATACACAGAGCAATTCTCCAGACACAGATGCATCTGATGTCCTTTCCCGAAAATATCATTTCCAGAAAAGATGCTGACCAAGAAGAAACAGCAGGGGTGAGAGAGTGGCCAAAGCACTTGAAACATCTTAACAAGCACTAATTAAATGTCGTGCTTAAAAAATATGGCTTAAGAAAGCCAAATACAATAACTTCTTACAGATGGTTTTAGGAACTAACAAGACCTGTAGGAAATGGCGCATTAAGATTAGTGTCCCCGAAGTCTCTTACAACCATTAGTGACTGGAGGTGCTGTGCACTTTAGAAGGAAATAATCAGAATTTGCCTGATGTGAAGCTGTTAGTTTTTTTTTCTCATTTTTCTCTGAAGGGAACTGCGCATCTGTCAGTGCATTACACAGTCAATATTGACACGGCCAGCAATGGAATATAAAAGGAGCATTAGCGGCCTTGAAATCTATTTTTTTCTGATGGGGTGCAAAGCCATCCTGAAAAACAGTTGTGAGTATCAAGAAGGCAGGGACTGTGCTTCATCATATATGTATGACAATGCCAATATCGTGGGCATTTTGTAACTGTTCACTTATTTATTGAACAAATATTCCTTCAGTAGTTACCCTCTGCTGGCTATGGACTATGATTTGGAGATAAAGTAGACAGATATGGTATCTACCTTTCCGAATGTGGAAGCTGTGTAAGGTTATTTGCTGGAGATGGATGAATGGATGGATGGGCAAATGTGTGCTGGGGGAATAAAGGTATTTCTCAGACACAGGTCTGGTTGTCTAGTCTGATACTCCTTTAGGATGCGACCCTTGGTCTGAGCACATTGAAAGAAATATAGAGGCAGATTCGCCAGGTGAGATGGCTCAAGACAAACCCAGTGGCAGTAATTAGTCCCAACATGAGCCTGAAACTAGGTGCTAGTATGGAAGTCTGAGCTTCTAATGAAGGGGCTTTGAAGTTAAGTGAGGTTTCCCATGATCTTAGAACCTATATGACATTATTGTTAGTATGAGCTTTCTTGGTAGAATCTGGAAGAGCCTCTGGTAATAAAGGAAAATATAGGCCTAATATTTAAACATTTTTTTAACCCAAAGCATAACTAAAAGATTGAAGGGTGTATATATGTCTGACTATTGTTAAGAAGACACCTGTTGTTTCCAGTTGCTTGTATATTACCCCTTGGGAAGATGTGACTTAGCGGCCCAAACTGCCTTTCACACTAGCAGGCTTCTTGATCTCTTTCCTGTTATTTGTCTGTCTTAATTCTACTCCCATTTGCCATGATTCAACTGTTTAATACTAGTATTCTACACCTTGTCTATACCCATGATGCAAATTGGGGTTCAGCCATGAAAGGATTGTTAGAAGCAGTTAAGACTCAATGGAGGGGAGACTGGAGACTGTCAAACCTGTACTCTCCAGAGCAGCCAGCAGAGCGCTTTGGGGATAGAAGGAGCTCTGGGCAGGGGTTCTGTCACAGAAGCTCTGTCGGGTCAAGCTGGTCGGTTGGAAATAATGAGTCAATCTAGCCAGGCCATCAGGGAGGTGTGAGGAGACATTCAGAAAAAAAAAAAAAAAACTTCTGCCAACTTGGATGTTTTCCATAAAAGAACTAGTTAACTAGATTTTCCTTTTCTAGCTGGTTGCTTTGCAGTATAATGAAAAAGAATTTCCAAATGATTGGGTTGATGGGCTAGCCATCCCTGACCCCACACAACCTGTGCCACATCACTCCTGGCTATCAAAACCACATACCAACCACCACCACCTACCCCATTCAAAACAAAATCCTCATTAGAATCAACAAGAGAACATAAACTTGCTTTGGAGGTGGTGGTATTGTTCATTTCATACATTCACTCAACAAACATTCACTATGAAACTCTTCGGTGTCATCTACTGAATAACTCTACATATGCAAATTGGTAGGAAAAAAAAAGCTGCTGAAGGAACTCCTAAGGGAAAAAATTATCAAAGTTATAGCATTACAAATACAAGTTTCAGCCTTGGGAGAATCCAAAACCTAAAGAAAACAAGGCTGTTTCCCTCTAATGTCCTGGATGAGGACAAGTGTTTCAGGTAATGCTGCTGATGAAGATGATGAGCTGATGTGGATGCTAGCACTGCCATTCACATGGTGAGGGCTCACTGCATGCCTGGCACTGTACACAATACATTGGTTATTTCATTGCTGTAACAAACCTATTAAATTGGACTCATTATTCCCATTTTACAGATGAGAAAACTGAGGCCCAAAGAGGCTAAGTAGCATCTAGTACTAGTGACATCTAGTAAATGGAGGAATCCAGATTGAACTTCACAGTCATCTTGCTCCAAAGGCCATAGCATTTTGCCTTCTTTCTAATTTGGTTGACTTGCTTTTGGTTGAGGCCATGTAATATCCAAGTCAAAATCTAAGTGAGTTTCACTCACACATGTGAGAACTGGGTGAATGTTTTTGAGGCTAGGTCTGGAAGACGATTAAGATGACCTGTTAAATGCATATTTAAATGCAACATTCCCATGTATTGTCTGAATCTTAGTAATATTTCATGGGTTCCAAATTTCATTCTTTGTGTTCCCTTTTATATCAGACCTCTCCAAAGAGGTGCCACAGATGTAATGTTGCAGGTCCCAAAGGTGTTGCCCTTCATGTCCAGATGGCACAGCACTGCCCCAAAGCTGGCCCCTCAGCAGCTGTGACAGGCAAGGAGCAACCCCCACATGTGCAGCTTAGCAGGATGCCACCCAGAGGTCTGAGACACGGTCAGGGAAGAAGAAAGAACGGAGTAGAAAAGAAGAGAAGGTGAGGGAAGCATAGACAAGAAAGCAAGGGAGACAGAGGGAGAGAAAACTGCAAACAGCCATCTGCCACTGCCTCCCAACTGGCCTCTCCAACCGCAGGCCAGCCTCCTTCCGAGTTCCTCAGCAGAGAGCTGCGTTCAGAAAGAAGCAAATGAGGGATGTGGAGGCAAAAGACCTGGAAGTCTTGACTTGTCATCTGAAACGTTTGAACTCAGGCAAGCCGTGAACCTCTCTGGGTCTCGGTTTCCTCATCTGTAAAAATGAAATAAGGATAAGGTCCATTTCACCAAATATTGAACACCTAATGAGATCATGTATTTTTAACAGCTTTATTGAGTTGTAATGGACATATAATAAACTGCACATGTTAAGCGATGATGCATTTGAAAAGAAGCATTTGTAAACCATAAAACTTTCATCTCTACCAGGCTCAGAATCCCACAGTAGCTCCCTAATTTCTTTAAGCCATTTTCTGTCTGGTTTTTAGGAGTCTTCATAACCGGTCTGCACCTTACCCAGCCACCTCATTTCTCACCATTTTCCACTACAGACTCTGATAACAATGAGGCTAGCCTCCTTAATTCAGCATTCTCTCCACTAGTTTTTCCCTGGAACACCAACAATGACCACCAAGCCCCTCTGCTCATCTTCAGCATCTTCATTCTCCTGCATTTGTTCAGCCGTTGAACACTGAAGACTCTGACAAATACTGTCCTATGTACTGGGGATGCTTCTGGGAGCAAGAAAGAGAAGTTCACTGCCATCACGGGCCCTCCGAGAGAGCTCCTGACGGTAAACAGGGTGTTCCCTGCCAGCATCCTCCTCCCTATGTGAACCCTCCAGCTCTGATGCTCTCTCCTCTGTGAAGTCTCTTTTAATTACCATTAACTCATTATCTTCTCTCTCTTTTTTCCTACAGCTCTCGTGGGCTGTTTCATATAAATTAGGGGATGATTTTATTTTTTTAAATTCTCACCTAAAAAGCGCCACCCAGGAAGCTGGGTTTTTTTCCATATTCTTATAACCCGGAGTAGACATCAAATGCTTGTTGATTTCAGAAGAGCACATCAGAAAAGCTGGGCATGTGTGAGAAACTCTCCCAGGAGACAGAACCCACCATTGCCCCTCAGTGGCACCTGTATGGTGGGCTGGTCGGCCCTGCTGGGAGGGCGGCACTAGCAAGGACAGTCTGATTCACGGCTTGTCCAAAGCCAACCACAGGGGAAGCCATGCTCAAGGACATCTTCCTGCTGCCGGCAAAAGACGAGTGTCTCCTAGCAACCGGCTTCCAGTGACTTCCTGTCCTGGAAGCCTCTCTGTGTTCACAGCTTTACATGAGGTTTTGTATTTTGGGCTTGCTAATCACTGTGTTTATTCTAGGTTCTGAAAATGGAGGAATAAATGCAGGTTAGCTGCCGACGTTCAAGTGGAGACACCATTTTATTCATAACCTCCTTTCAGCAACCACTCATGACTTTCATGGAACAGAATGTTTGCTCTTAGTCTAAAAAGGGTAAATACATTTTTTAAAGATTTCATTTATATCAAGGCAGTTGGTTTGAAAGATACATAAAAAAGGAAAAGCACACATTCTTTCCATCGAATAATCAAAAAGTACTCAGACCTTTTCAAAACAGATACACTATCATTCAAAACCTGTTACAGCAATAAACTCTAACTTGGCAAGTTCACAGATGCAGAAGGAAAGGCAAGGCAAATTGGAAGAAAATGGTTCAAAGGTCCTTAAAAGTTTTGGTAGCTTAAAATTATGTCTGCTGCAATATGGATTGAGCATTTATTTCCTCCATGTTCTTCCTAGAGAGTCTAACATTAGTTTCAAGGTATATAGTGCTACATTTTTATTTTTGTGGGATTGAATTCCGCAGTTGATGTTGCTTTTTAACATTTTCTCTTGTTTTTATCAAATATTCATCAAGACACAAATTCTTCATGTGTTAAAAAAATTAATCAGACTTCCCACAGTGAAGAGCTCAAAACTATAAGTATATCCTTTATTCAAAAAACCCATGAATGTAAGTTAAAAGTATGATTACTTGTCTCTTTCAATAAGAAAACTCAAAGACTTAAGGTGAGTTGAGTGCCCAGAGTTAAATATATGAGAGGGCTGGTAAACCCCAGAACTCTTTTCCAGCAAAGCCACCAAAGCCTGGGACTGCCTGGGGTTCCCTGAGCAGCAAGTTGAGGTTTGGAGTCTGCTACTGCTGTATTTAGGCAGTGAGCTTGGTCTCTGCAGACTTGTGAGTTCTTTGGAGGTATCCCTCAATTCCTCCCCCCATTTCCCTCCCCCTGTCCCAGCAATACAGCCACAAAGTCATGAGTCCAAGATTAATTCTAACTGTTTTGGCCATAGTAGACCCTCTATAAACCTAAGAATGACTTCTGCCTTCTCAGGGATGGCATAGGATTTACCAGGTAGCACCAGTGACTTCCAACTTTTCAGCATCTACTTTTGAAATTTATCCATGGATGGAGTTTTTAATAGGGGGTGTTGCACATTCCTTAGAATAACTCACAGGCTCCTTAGCTTCCTCTTTTGGGGTTCTGTACATATTTGTTAAAGGGGTACAAAATGAATCACATGGCTACAGCAGGGCACCCCTGAATGACTCTTGCTTATTCATTAAAGAAACTCGTACATGAATCAAGGCTTTCCTTATGGTCTCAGGCTGTTCTTCATTCCCTGAAATGGTCAGAACACCCATCAAGCATCTTGGAAGAATGCATATCTTTAAAGGCCATAAAGAAAGAACGTTTGGTTAAAATGAAAGACTGCTCTGCCACCCACTTGTCTGAGTTCTCCTTTCTTCATCTTTAATCAATATGTAAATCTGTTCACTTGATGTTTTAATACAAGTTGAGGTAAATTCAGCTTCATCATGTTTTTCCACAGAGGGGAAAAAGTAACCCTGACTTTTCCTCTGGCCCTTTTCAAATATCTACATGTAGTGGTGGAATGAGCTGAGGACATGAAAGGCCCTGGGAGGCAGGTCTGTGTCTTACCCTGCTGGGCCTAGTATTTCAACAACCACACAAGACTAATTTAAGAATAACAGGCCTGGGTCCCAACCTTAATCATTTCCATTTTCATTATGGTTTACACATTAATTGTAAATGACCAGATTGATTAGGGACTCTTTAAAAAAGCCAAACAGATTGGGAGGCAGTGCAGGATAGCATTAACTGTACAGGTTTGACATTTTCATAGACCTGGACTAAACATCCAGACCTGTCATTTACTAGCTGTGTGACCTTGGGAAAATCACTAGGCTTCTCTGGGCCTCATATTTTCCTTAACTATAAAATAGGGATTGTAACTACCTGTATGAAAATCAGTGTGAGAATAAAATGAAACACTGTATGCAAAAGATTTTGCATAGTGCCTGTAACTACCGTTTATTGAACAAAAGACTGTAATACATACTGTTTTGATATGTGTGGCATACTAACTGTCTTACCAATTGTCTATTACTTATGTACAAAGCACTGTGGTGAGTGCTATAGAGACCCCTCAAAATTTTGGATGCTCTCTTTTCTTAAAAGCTTTATAACCCGATTACTAATCAAGGAGACAACACAGAAATCCATAGAAAAAGTAAAATTGCAGTTGGATAAAACTTCTCTTGGAGTGCTGCCCACTCTCAGTAGTCAGGTTCACACCTGAGGCTGACAGTGCTTCAGTTATTGTTTCATGGGTCACACCTGAACCAACTAGGGCAGTCAGCGAAATAACATTCAACATTCATCCAACAAATTTTGATTGACCTACTGTGTGCCAGGCACTGTGCCAGGTGATGGAGATGTCAGTCTTCCTGGAGTTTAAGAAGCACTCAGGGTCTGTTTTAAGCATTTCATATGAATTAACTCTTTTAACTTTTCAACAAAACTAAGAGGGGGCTACTAGCATCAGTCTCATTCCACAGATGAAAAAACTAATCACAGAGAGATTACATAACTTGCCCAGGGCCACACAGTAATAGACAGCAGAATTGGATTGGAAACAAGCAAAGTGGTTCTAGGGTCTGCCCTGGTATCACCAATACCTTACTGCTTTGTAACAGCACCTTTTCTTATGAGGAGACCATTGCATGCCTCTGGTGCGGTTCCTTTACTCCTGTTTTTGAAGATGGATTCTCTAGATGAAAAGACTAAGGGTTCACTCTTTTCTTTCCTTTCCTTTCGTCACTGAAGACCTGAGAAGGGACTGTAAAGTCCCTGTGGACACTAGTTAGCCCTCCATTAAGCAAGCTGTGTGTCATCAGTTATATTTAAGCCAATCTCTTGCTGTTTTGAATAAGAGTTAAAAACACACTTTGATGCATTAAATAGACCTACCTTAGGGGAAGTTTACTTCATAATTGAACACAATAGATTTCTAACTTGAAAGCTACTGCAGGCTTTCAAGTATTATTTAAATTGTCCTAGACACAAATTACTCATAAAATTGAACTGACACTTCACAGCAGAATGAAAATTAATATGCTCCTCTTGATTCCTGAACTTGAGCATAAATTCCCTTATGCAAAACACTCTGGAATTTGGAGAGCTAAGATCAGAACCTTTTTCTCTGCTCCATGTCATGTCTTGTGTCTCGTGTGGTAAAAGGCAAAGAAAACAAGCTATCAGTAGTAAGCAGAATGAAGAAAGAATGTTTAGTCAGGGCATAACATCACTTTCTTTCCTAGTTCTTTAACTGTTAGAGAAATAATTTGAAAAAGACAAAAAAAGAAAAACTGACTCATATTTGCAAACAGAAAATACCAGAAAAGGAGATAAATGGCTGCCCAAACGGCCTCAGGACATAATTGTTTTTAAGGGAGGGCTGCAGTCCTTCATAAGCTCTTTTCAGAATCTAGACCATCACAGACACATAGGAGATTATTAGACTAGGCGCTAAATTTTGTCCATGGTTAGCAAACGACATACAAAAAACTAAACTGCTCCCTTGCAGTTGAAATCAAAGAGTGTCATGAGCAGCCTTATGTATTTCTGAATGGGAGAGAACACACATGTGTGATGGAGGCAATCCAGAGAGAGGCGCACTTCCCAGAGGCTGTTTTAAACAGTGACAGATTACAAAATCCTAATGTGATATGTTGGAACATGAAATACACACACACACACACACACACACACACACACACACACTTGCTTGTGAAAAACCCTGCTGAAATCTTTAAAAAGCCAAAGTTTAGAAGAACACGTGCTACGGATGTACCAACAGTAATTTCAAAATCACTCTGTTTGAGTCCATTCCTCACCTCTTTTATCACTTTGACACACTCTTTAGGAAATAACAGAGAAAGAGAAATATGAAGCTGAAGACAGAAAATTTAATTATAAAACAAAGCCACCCACCTTGCTTTCAGGGTCAGGAGATACAATAGCCTTCTTTTGCAGCAAGAATGAACTTAACACCCGTGTGTTAAATGATCACTTATCTATTTAAAAGAAAAGGAAATGGTTTTTTAAAAGAAAGCTATATTCTCAGTCCTTCTCACTGCAAGTCTTACCAAAAAATAAAATAACTGTACTGTGACTCTCTGGCACAAGGCACAAGGCAGAAAGCCGAGTCCTTAAGTCACTATTCCCCTGTTTCGCAAAACAAAATAAAACCAAAAGCCAACAGCAAAAGGTGTTTGGCAGGTGGGAAAGGGCCTTAAAACACCTTGTGCCCTCCTGGGTCCCTCCCAATGCCTTCAGTGTGGGCTGTGGAAGCAACACTGCTCAACACCAATGTCACCATCGGCTGTTTAAATACCACAAAAGTACACTTACAAATGAGAGGAAAGTGGGGCCAGGCGCGGTGACTGACATGGATATGTACAGCCAGCCTCACTGCCACTAGAACAGCCTTAAATGCCCACACAAGGAGAATAAAAAGAAAAGCACATTTTGCAATAGAATAAATTCTTTTTTTTTTTTTTTTTTTATTGAGACCGCGGAAAGTCACATGACCCTGCATGTAGCCTTTTAGGAAAGCAACCGAAATGGTAAAGCCAGGAGCAGGGGCTGCCTGCTTCCTCCTGCAGCCTTTCAGCCCGTCCTGTCGCGCGTCCACATTCTTCTGGGCGCATCTGTGGAGCTATTAAGTGGGATAATCCCTCTGGCCTTTGATACATTTCTGGACATGATTATTTCATTACTCGCAGTATATCAGTAGGATCATAATAAAAAGGACTTCTGACAACCTGCCAAGAGTTTTGTGGCCTTGTAAACACAAAAGTGCTCTAATAAAATTTTATTAAGTGTTAAAAAGTCATAAAAAGTGAAATAACATAAACTACAAAATTTACTGTCCTCAGCAAATGCTGAAAATATCTTCCACAGTAAAATTAAATTAGCATGTAATAGACAGAGAAGCAGTGTGGAGTGGATTTAAAAGAGGATCCAGGGAAAATGACACTGTAACCCAATCAGGGTCACGGGGATTTAATTCGGATTTTCCCCCCTAAATGTGGATAAATGTGCTGATTACAGACGAGAGCTCGGGGGTTACTGGAGTCTCACACATTGTCAATACTTCGGAAGGAATAATATATTGCAGATTGTAACTAGCACGGGGAGCCGGCGAAAGGCAGAGTGTCCACTAGAGCGCGCTGAGAGACCGGGAATCCCCGCAAGGGCGCCCGCGCCCGCGCCGCCTGCCGCCCGCACGCCGCGCCCTCGGCCCGCTCCAAATCATATTTACAGTGAATTTCTTTTTTCCGCTCTCGCCCGTGACATTTTCTCCAAATCGGAAGAAAATGAAGTATAAGTCGAGCTTTGCTGCAGGCAGCCCTCGGTCTCCACTTTCAGATTCGGGGTCCAGGAGCAGAGCGCCCTGCCCGCGGCGGTGCTAAACTCGGGGTACAGTGTGTGGCCCTCAGAGAGCGCCCTGGGACTGACCGCCCCGCCGAGGGATGCCGAGGAGCCGGCAAGGCCGGCGTCCGGCTCTGCGCGGGGCGCGGGTGCGATCCAAAGGCCACGGGCCACCGGCCTCGCCGCGGGTTCAAGTGCGTCCGGGTTTGGACGCCGCGGCTCCAGGAGTGTCTCTCTCCTGCCCATCCCCTCCCCGGAGTTCAGCGTATCCGCGGCTCCGGGGACCCCTCTTCCCGGCCCTCCCAGCCGCGCTGGGCCGCCCGCCTCGGGCCCGACCCAACGCGCCTGTCTCCGGTTCCTGGCCAAGGCGCGAGGACGCGGGCGGGCACCGGGTTCCCGCTTCTCCCAGGCCACGATCCCGGCCCACGCACGAGGCTCCCGCGCCCATCGTGGAGGCTCCGCCTGGAAAAGAAATTCGACTTCCTCTCCAAGCTGCTCCGAGGGGAATCGGAAATCGGCAGGAAATGACCAGAAAACTGCCAGCCTGCGCCTTTGCAGCTTTACTGAAGACAGGCAGCTCCCACCAAAGTCTTGCCTCTCCCTACCCCGAAAGCCCCGCTCAGGTTTGTAAAGAGGGGTGCGAGATCTGAAAAGTATTTGTCTTCTAGGGAGAGAGATGTTGGTAAGGGGCCCAGTGAAAGACGGGTCCTTTTTAGCTCATCAATGCACCACGTCTTGCTTTGCAGCTCCAAAATGATGCCAGTGCTGCTGTCCTGAGGGTCAATATTAATGCGTTAAGTGGAATGGGAAATAAATGGACAGTGGCACATTTCGTGGCATCATTTTTATAAGGGGGATGTCCAAAGTTTTAAGCTGCACTTAAGAATTAGCCACATCTTGCCAGAAAGTTAATATTTTTTAATAAACTCGTTAATAAAGCCTAGAAGAGGTAAGTTAAAGTTAGTTACCACGTAGATCCTCCAGTCACTTGTAGAAACTTGCACAGGTTACTAAGATGAGGACGACTTGTATTTTTAATTTTCTAGACTAAGTGCAAAGGCATTGAGTTTTGAGGTGGCAAGGTTAATGTTCAAGGACAAATGGAACAGCCAAGGATCTCTTGAAGAGCATTCACTTGCTATTAATACGTAAGCCTGAAATAAATAGAATTAATTTACAGTGGGAATTATATGCCCATGTTTTAGACTTTTTTGTTATATTAGCTATATGAAAAGGGATGCTCTTTAGTGATTAAAAAAAAACCACCTGTTTGTTGTCATTTGCAATTTGAAATAGCCGACAGCAGTTAAGGCTAGCTAAAATAGCTAACAAGTCGACTTCAGTGTGGTTTGACATTTACTATCAAAGCTTTGAACGCTAAGAAAAACAGAATTTTAAAAAATGCATATAAATAATAAAATTTCATTGTGACTCAATGTCCCTGCTCCTGGAGAAGGGACAGATGACACTCAGCGACTGGCTTGGAACCATTCCCCCTGCAGATGCATTTGTGGATACAGTGGGTCAGGGCTGCCTTTGAGTATGTACAGCAAGTGCTTATGAACTTACAGAAACAAATGTTTTACTATCTAGGATTTTCTCAATAGTTTACTCTAAAAGTTTTGCATGTAGAAATGTAGGATAAATATTTCTTCGAAAGGAAAAGTTTTGAAAGGAAACTTTATACTTGTATTTCTTTTCTGTGTTCACATTTCAAAGTTCATCTGTCTTTCAAAAAACATATTTTCATAAATATTAAAACACTGCAACTATTATTTTTAATTCTTTTGAGCACCATGTTTGCTGTAAGTAGTTTTTTAAGTAAGATTGATATAATCCTGTTTAAGGAGTTTAATAGAGAGAACAGGATTTCCAAGCCTGTAAATGCAGTCTATATAAAATAGTGAGATCAAAGCTTTTTGTTGAGAAACTTGAGAATGTATACATTTTAAATGAAGATAGAAACACGTTTTAAAATTATTTTTTCCACACCATTTCCCTTCCCTCCAAAAGAATTCAGAGACTATATTCCATAGTCTAAAAATGGCATAAACAGATGTAAAAATTATTACCATAATATATAGTTCTCTCAAGATGGTGGATACTTTTTAATATATTATGAAGAAAGAGTTATATTCTCAGCCCACTATAGGTTTGAGGGAATGGAAAAGACATTTCTAAACACATTTTACTCCTGAACTCTATAAGACTATTAAGCTGTGCAGGTAATTGTATTCTAAGTGGTAAAAGTATTTTTCCAACTGCTTCTTAAACTTTGAACATTTTATATGTATTTTAATTAGCACTTTTATTTTAAATGTTCCAAATATTTCGCTATATCAGCTATGTGATAAAAATTATTGGAATTTGTTCCCTACTACTTTCTGCATAAACAATTGAAAATATTTTATACTAATCTTTTTATATACATGGGATAAATTTGAACATGTGTCTTGTTGGTGTAAAAAACAATCCAAATTCATTTCTTTCTTGAAAACTTGGCATCGATCTTCATCTTGTTTTTTTATGCACACAATTTGGACATGCCAGTTTGTAGGCAAGTTTTAAGACAGTGCAAGTTTTATGTGGAAGAATGTATATTAAGGTATGAAATAGCTAATAGCCAAAATTAAATCAGGAGGTGTGGCATTCACTCCTTTGGATGATGATTTTAAAGGTAGTTTTGCACTCAGGAAGGATTTTCTTATGCTCTGTATTTATGAATATCTAAATTATCCTGCCTTGCAACTTCAAAACTCAATAACCAAATACCAAATTTATGTATTTTCAATGTGACTAAGGCTAGGAATATGAGAAGCAGATTGGTTTTATGAAAGAAAGCAAGCATTTACAATTATATTTTAAAATATAATCCTAATTTCAGTTTCTGACAGAAATCTTGTGGTCAGCTCATCAGTTTTTTAGATCAGTTTCTAAATAGCATGTAAAAACTACCTTTTCCACATCAGAAGTTCATATTTAGGTTTCCTCAACTACAAAATCACTTTAAAAGAGAGTGTTTTATGTGAAGGACCATTTCATGTGTTGGTTCCATCGATTACATATGAATGTATAAAACTCTTGTTTAAAGACCAGTAAAAGTGAGGAAATTCCAAGTCAGGCTAGCTAATTCCATTCATAATTCATCCCGAGTACCTGACTGAGGAAACTTGCAAACAGTTTATAGCTATACATACAAAATAAGTTGACTTGCTTTGTAAGCTGGAAGCAGAGTTAAGTTTGATCTCCCTGCTTGGAAAGTCTTAAATTAATAAAATTATGGAATATGGTTAAGCTTTTCAGTTTCCCAGGAATTTTCCCCATATCAGTGCTTTTTGGATTTTTGCATTTTGGAAATGTAAGCATGGAAAGGCAACTTTTTTGTGCTGAGATGAAGTTAACTTTCACCCATCCATTTCCTTCCCACTTACACATTTGTTCAGAAATTCTTCGAGTGCTGGGGGACAGAGGCCCTGCCTTGAGAAAATAGCATATGCCATTTCTCTGCTCCCTTCGGCCATCCCCACCCACAGCCCTCCCTTTATTCCAAGCCAGTTGGACAAGTATTTAGCATTGACACATGTTTCAAACTGCTACATCCACAGCCCTAGGTAGTTTTGGGGATTGGCAGGAAATCCATCTAGACTTTGCCTTCTGAGCTGGGAAAAGCTACTGGAAAGTCCTATGCCTTGATACTGGGGCACTTCTAAGCTGTCTTTCCAATTTTAAGCAATCCATCAGTTGTTTTCTAAGACTGCACTGTATACTGATGCCTTCTCTTAGTTTTGATGTTCAGAAGATTTTTTAAACATGTTCGTAGATTTCTTAAACATTCTGAGTAATTGTAATTTTAAACTAGACTAATTTTAAGGTTGGAAACTGTCCCAGAGAGAGTACTTACGTAGTAACTTCAATCTGATGTGAACTCGAATGACTTCTAAAAAATAAGATGTTGAAAATGTGGGTTTCCGGTGAAAAAGGCTGCCATCTACTTAGAGTAGGATCCTTAGGACCAGTTAATATCCAGCAGACACGCTTCAGTAAACTGGAACAAGCCTGATGTGGAATTACTGACTCCCTGTTTTCCTGAATGTAGGTCATTTTGTGTCCTTACAATTTAACGTTTGAAGGGATTTCCTGTCTTTGAAGTACAACAGTTTGTCACCTGCTTGGCTAGCTGCCTTAACAGTTGGGGCTCCTTTCCTACTTTGAAAGACTTAGTGACTCCATGTTCCCTAACAAGAGTTTCCCAGCTCACTGAATGCATGCTGCCTGCTTGGAACAGGGGACTCTCCTCTACAAGTTAGTGCCTGCAGATCCCCTGTTCCAAGCTTCATTTCTCTAGGTCAAAGAGCCTAAAAGAAAACATCACACAATGGGGCCTATCATGGGGAGGGGGGAGGGGGGAGGGATTGCATTGGGGAGTTATACCTGATATAAATGATGAATTGATGGGTGCTGATGAGTTGATGGGTACAGCACACCAACATGGCACATATATACATATGTACAAACCTGCACGTTATGCACATGTACCCTAGAACTTAAAGTATAATAAAAAAAAAAAAAAGAAAAGCCCGGAGCCATACACTCCTCTGGTTGAAGCCATAAAGAAGTAAGCTTTCATAATGTAGAGCCATATATCAAAATTCATAGATTTTTAGAACCAGAGTAACTAGTGCTCAGGCATTAGAGTCTCGGGCTAGAGCAAAACACAGCAACTGGTGCCAAATGTACGCTAGTGGCTGAAACCCATTTAAGTAATAAACAAACAAATGTCCTTTTAAGAATGTGGTGTTATTTTTACTTAAGAATGCATATGACTTTATCACCCCTTATAATATATGATATTGATCCTGAAGTTCAATATTTCAAGTGAAAATTTGCCTGTTCAAAAAGAAAATATTCACAAATGAGCAATGTGTTAGAAGACAACTGAATTGCTTCTAGAAATGGTGGGTATGCTAATATTTACCAAATGATACAACATGTGCATGCCAAAGCTCTTTGTAAACTATAACACACCTCCAAATGAAAGCTGTTTGCATATATTTCAATCAACTTGTCTGCCTTTACCACATCCACCAACTAATCCTTATACTCCCACTGCAAAGACTCTCCTCTCTTTGGAGAAGAACACCAATTGTTTGAAAGCCTGGACTTTCCAACAATCTTAAGGCATCTTCATAGTATCCCTCCTTAAGAGTGCTTTCATCTTAATATTAAGTAAACATTTAGAAGTTTATGAACTTTGGGGACTTTCTTTTCAGATAACTGAACATGTGTATATAAAATTACAATATTCGCATAAGTGAGGGGAAGAAAATAAAAATAGGTTTCAATACAGTTATGGCTTAAGATCTTGATGAAATCGAGAGGAAAGTAGAAATCAAGTGCATCAAATGAAGAAGAGTCAGACTGAATTCTGTTTGTAATTTTTTCATATGAACTGACATGCAGTTTTTCTGACTATATGTTTTATTTTATAAATATTAATCACTTTGATTCATTTAATTTCTCTGGAAGAAACTGTAGCTTTTGTAACAGAGTCTGCTCTACTGGGTTGTGTATGGGCACCTACCAGTTTGCTTTCTAGTCAGTATCATGTGAATTGTCTACAGAAAATGCCCTTAGCGAACACCTTCAGAAAGCACCTATTCCAAGAGCACACCTCTTGTGTTTCTCACGAAGCAAGTGGTACTATGTCTAGCCAAGGAGGCAGACTCAAATTCATGCATTTATCTCAGGTTTTTTGGTGACCTTCTTCCTAGGTCCTGCTCTTGGCAACTGTAAGCCAAGTGTATATAAGTATCAGAATGGATTCTCTAGGTACCAAGTGAAAATTCTATCTCTAGTCACATGCTCCTGCACCCTTCATGTGGGAAAAATGTTCCAGTCTTTCCTTGATTACATCACAGATGATACGAGAACAGGACACAGGGGATAGGGAACTGCTGAACAGCTGGATATCTCTGGAAACTTGGAGCACTTAAAAACACTTTGAGGCCATGCAGCTGCTCTTTTTTTTAATTGTCTTCAGTGAAACTCCAAAACCCCAATAATATCTACCTTAAAAGCATCAGGAGTATTTTAATTGGGCAATAACCATCCATATTTTCCTTCTGATAAATTAAAAGGGATTAAGAATGAAATTTTATGATGATTATAAAGTATATTACTGACCCAAGGGACAAGAACAATTATGAAAAATATGTCCTACATATTTGGCATGAATATGAATTTAGACTTTAAACCATTCAACTTAAATGCTCAAGCATCTTATTAAAGCTTATAAAATAATATTCACATAATGATAACAGAGTAACTTATAATCATGATTGATATTATAGCATCAATATTGCAGCAGGCTTTGTGCCAAATACTGAAATTGACTTGGTCTTTGCCTGTTGGACTTAGAATAAAAATAAATACATTATTAAAAAGATGAAGCATGGTAAAAGATTTTGTGCATTTGAGATTTTTTTTTTCTTTCTCTGATTAAAATTACTAACCATGAAAAGGAAAAGTGATTTTTGAAAAACCTGGAAAACCTAGTGAGTTGGAATTGTACTACTAAATGTTGGAAGAAGATCTAATCAAAATTAAACTTTAATAGCCAGCAGCCGTTTGAGGACAAGTTCACCTTACATGAATCCAGGTCATCATTTGAGGGTAACCCATCAAGCTTAGCCTAGCAGTGGCCAGGCCCTAAAATAGGAGTCGTCTTGGAGAGCAAGAGCATTTCTGTATTTGAGTTAATGCTACCCACCAGCAATCAAGATCAATTAACTCTTGTAGTAAACTTTTTTAATGAATTGGAGATGACTACAGAAACTGCCAAAGACAATGTGGGCAAAAATGGATGGGCTAAGTGAAGGGGCTGCCTGTATCAGCGTTTACTTAGGCCCGGCCCCACAAAGCCCTAGCAGTTGCCATTCAGACACTTGCATGTTAACAACATTAAGACCTTTAGAGTGTATATTTAACTGTATTTTCTTCCACATAGGTATTGGCACTTTTAAGCATGACCTACTTTTGTGTGTCATGCTAAAAAGTATATATAACTAATAGAACACACACATTTAACTTATTATGGGCCTGGGTTTCCTGGGTTTCAGCTTCAGTGTATGTCCCCTGGCAGGTTTCTTAACTGGTCTGAGCCTAAGTTTCCTCATTAATAAAACAAAGGCAGTAAGTGGTGCCTTTTTGCAATATTAAAATTAGTATTAAATGGAATAATGTTCACAAAATATCTGGAACAGTTTGCTGTCAGTAAATATCTGTTACTACAGTTGCAAGGGAAAACAAGATTGAATCTTTGTTCTCAGTTTCTATAATATAAAATTTTAGAGATTGTTTAAAGAGAGAGAGCATCTAAACGAACAGTTTCAATAGCATCTTGTTCATATTCAGAAATACAGCCCTGAACTCAAACTTGAAACTTCAGTATTAGCCAACCTCCCCTCCTCCCATCACCACCTGAAAGAAAATATCTTTGTGTAGCACAAAAGAACTTAATTCTAATTCCTTTTTTTTTTTTTTTCTTTTAAGACAGGGTCTCACTGTGCCATCACCCAGGCTGGAGTGTGGTGGCACCATCATGGTTCACTGCAGCCTTGAACTCCTGAGCTCAAGTGATCCTCCCACCTCAACCTCCCGAGTAGCTGGAACTGCAGGTGTGAGCCACCATGCCTGGCTGATTTATCTTTTTAAATTTTTTTATAAAGACTGGGTCTCAACTATATTGCCCAGGCTGGAAAAGAACTTCTTTCCCTCCACGTGATACCTTTTCCAGACAAGTCAGCTTAAAAACTGACCCAAGGGCCCTGAAGTACACAATTTCCTTGGAGAAAGAAAGAAATAAGGGAAAAGGACTTGCTGACTTGCTAATTCATTTTGGGGCCTGTGGGTAACATCAGAATGGCAAAGCACTTGGGGCTTTTTTCTATTTTGTATTTTTTTAATCTTCTGAGAAGTGACTTTCATATGCCAAGATTCATTCCATGATTAGTTTTTGTGACCAAGTTACGAACTCTTTTGAATATGGGGACCTAGAATAGAAATGCTAACCTACGTGTGAGAACTTTGTGATTGGCATCCCCATCATGCTGTAACTGAAACAAAATAAACTTAGGGTTATTGCTGCATAGTGTGACTTTAATGCGTAAGCATATTGTAACATCTGACAAACTGCTTGATCTAGATCAGCAATGTGTAACCCATTCATTGTTGTCACTCTCAACAAGGTCTTATAGTCAAATATCATCACTCTCACTAAAGAGATAGTTTACTGAAATATACTGAGATTTTGAAACTGGAGTCAAGAGGCAGCACACTGTTTTATGTTGATCATTTAATGGTCCTTGACAGCCAATAAAAAGACACTGTAAGAATACATGAATGCCGTAATTAATAGGTCTATTGATAATATTTTCAACACCAGGTAGGGAGGGAGAGAGGGAGGAGGAGGGAATGAGGAAAGGGAGGAAGTGAGGAAGGGAGGGAGGGGGGGAGGGGGGGAGGGGGGGGAGGGAAGGAAGGAGGGGAGGGGGGAGGGGGGAGGGGGGGGGGGAGGGAGTGGTCTGACATCTTACTCCAGAAATAGAGCTGTTTTTATATATTTTACTCCATTATTTTGGATCTCAATACTGACCATACTGAGGTTTTTAGTCATTTACACAGTTGGCCAAATTTCACTGAAGTTTGTTTTTCAGATTCTACTAGGTGTTTTCATGTGGCAGTTGCCTAATTTTTTACTATATTTAAGATTTGTCCTTACCTTTTGGATATTCTGCCTTTGTTCTTCACAAATGCTCAACTGTCTTAGAGGGTCTTCTGATTTTTTTTGGCATGGGGTCACTCAACTAAATTATAGCTACATATAACTCTAAAGCCTAGTTCTCCTGGCTTTTCCTGCTGAACTACTTATGTCCAGATGTTCTCATTTATAAAGTGCGAGTCTTTGAAGAGTCATTCTAAGATTGCAAACTGCCAGGTTATATTCAGTACTCTGGACCTAAATTATTTGGTACATTTGGAAGAACCTGGTAGGTAGGGAGGAGGTGGGTGGGGTGTGGAGTCTTTGTTAGTAAGGAAAGAACATTCTGCTTGAGGTACTAAGGTATCAGATTATTCAGTAAGGTAGATAGACCATTAAGACTAAATTGTGTGGTGTGCACCTTAGTGCTTTGGGAGATCAAAGGAAAGAAATACCAATGAGGACAGAAAGAGTTCTCCAGAGGAAATAGACTGCAACTGTATTTGTGAAGGTGAGTGGCTGTGGATGGATGAAAAGAACGTTTTCGGTAAGGGGACGTGGTGGGTGAAATGCTGAGGCAGGGATGGGCTCAGTGTTCCCAGAGCTATAAGCACCCCAGGAAAATTTCACTTGTACTCTATGTGCTTACTATTTTTGTCTGTCCAGACAAAATCTGTTCTCCTAGGGACAGATTTGACAGTCTGCACACATTGAAATCTCTTTCATTTTAACTTTTCTTCTTGCTTCTCTCAAATCTGGCTAAAATACTATTCTGGTCATGTCATTTTCCTGCTTCAGACGCCTCTATGGCTCCCTGTTGCTCAGTCTCCTGAAGATTTCATACCAGACCTTTGCACCTACCCCCCACCCCCTGCCACCTTGAGCTTTATTTAACATCTGGACCCTTCTCACTTCTTGCGTCGCAGCTCCAGCCATCTGGAACTGGCACCCGCCACATTCTCTCTTGCCTCTGGCCCCTCACATAAAGCTCAGGTGTTGGTTTAAACATCACTTCCGCAGGAAGACTGGACTAAGCTCCACTGCTATTCCCTCTCACCCCTGCAGTGAGCCTTTTTTTTTTTGTATAGACGTTGCCATTTTCAAGTTCAAACTCATGATCTTGGAGACACTTAGTTAGATTTTCTCACAAATTATTTGCACATTTTTAATAGACTATTTTTTAGGTAATTTTACATTCACAGCAAGGTTGAGGGGAAGGTACAGAGATCTCACATATGCCCCTGCCACTCCCCCTGTTATCAACATCCCCCACTACCAACATCCCCTACCAGAGTGGTACATTTAAAACAATTCATGAACCTGCATGAACATATCATTATCACTCAAAATCCATAGTTTACATCAGGATTCATTCATAGTCTATGGGTTTGGACAAATGTATAATGACATATATCTACCATTATTGTATCATAAAGAGTAGTTCCACTGCTTAGAAAAAAACATCCTCTATGCTCCATCTATTTATCACTCACTCTCCCTAAGCACTGGAAACCACTGGTCTTTTTACTGTCTTCATGATTTTGGCTTTTCCAGAGTGTCATATAGTTGGAATTATTATAGTATATAGCCTTTTTAGATTGGCTTCTTTCACTTAGTAAAATGCATTTAACTTTCTTCCACATCTTTTCATGGCTTGATAGCTATTTATTTTTAGTACTGAGTAAATATTTCATTGTCTGGATGGATGTACTCAAGCTTATTTATCCACTCACATGCTGAAACTTGGTTGCTTCCAAATTTGGGAAATTGTGGATAAAGCTGCCATAAACATTTGTGTGTAGGTTTATGTGTGGACACATTTTATTTTAATTACTTAAATATCTGCCGTCCTCATGAGACATAAACTCCTTGCAATGAGAAACCATATTTGACTTGATCAGTTGTGTCCAGCAGAGAACCTGGCCCCTGTTCATTCATTCATTCATTCATTCATTCATTCATTCATTCAAAAATTTCTATTAAATACTCATCATGTGTCCTAATGCAACAGAGAGCCAAACAAACAAAAATTCTGTCCTCAATTCTGCTTGGGGAGATCAACACTAAAATGGGCCAAAACTAAAAAATAGAGTATGTGTATATTTATAGAGTAGCAATAAGTACGTGGGAGAAATAGCAAGAAAGGAGAACAGAAAGTGCCCAGTTCAAGGAGAACTTTAGACAGAGCGGCCAGGGGAGGCCTCACTAAGAGGATGACCTTTGAACAAAGACCTGGAAGAAGCAAGGACGAGTCATGCAGATAGCTGGAGAGGAGCCATCAGACTGAAGAAACAGCAAGTGCAAAGCCCCTGCCCTGCAGTGTGCCCTGGCACGTTAAGCGGGTCACTTGGGCTGGAGCAGAAAGAGCAAGAAGAGGGGAGGTAGGAATTGAAGTCAGAATCGGGGGCAGGCTCCATCCTGGCCTCACTGTTCACCTTCCAGCAGATGTCGCTCAGCAGGCCGGAATATGAGTCTGGCCCCTCCACTGTCCACTGCAAATGCCTCTAAGCAGACTATTACTTAGTTGCATTACACCCTTTCTCACCAAAATCTGTCTATGCACAAAAAACAAGAGAAGATTGGCAAGGCTTTTGTTTTGTTTGTTTTTGGATTGACTCAGGATTTTAAAAACTAGACTGATAAAGGTGACAGCACTCAGTTGGAGTGAGCATCCCCCAAAGTTCTACAATGTGTCTAAGGACTTTGATTGTACATTAATCTTCTTTAATAGTCATTCCAAATATCGTGAGATGCATTGTTACAGGAAGACCCTTGCCATCCCAAAAACTACCCTACTTCTCTCTAAGGAGAATGGCCCAGTCCTCTCCAGAGTCCCACACAGGGTAGGTGATAGCATTGCTTTCATGTAAATAAGGTAATGCAATTTTTTAAAATCTTCAGTTTATACTTTTTTGTTTTATTTTGAATGATCAACCATCATGGCCCCCCTTTTTTTGTCTCCCAACTTGGAATGTATGAATGCTTTTGGTCTCCCTGGGAGTGGGTGGAGGTGTGGAGGCAACGAGGGCTTACCTGTACACTGACTTGAGACCAGTTGAATAAAAGTACACACCTTAAAAAAAGAAAAAAAGAATCAGGGGAAAGGACAGTGATCATCACTTAACCAAGTGGTTGGAGAAAGATTGTTGTTTGCTGCTATGTAATATGTGCGCTTCAGACTGGAAGATCCAAATAAATGGACAGACTAGGCTGTGTCCTTTTCTGCTTTAAAGACTGTTTTAAATGACAGTTTTAATGATTTAAAACAATAACAGTAGCTCAACATGGAACAAAGCTCAGCTATCAAAAGTTCAGTAAGTAAAAGGATATCAATACAATCAAGTCCTACCCAGGGATCTTATGCAAGATGCAGATCATACGCACATCTTCTATTATTATTATACTTTAAGTTATAGGATACATGTGCAGAATGTGCAGGTTTGTTAAATAGGTGTACACATGCCATGATGGTTTGCTGCACCCATCAACCCATCATCTACATCAGGTATTTCTCCTAATGCTATCCCTCCCCTAGCTCTCCACCCCCTAACAGGCCCCAGTGTGTGATGTTCCCTTCTCTGTGTCCATGTGTTCTCATTGTTCAACTCCCACTTATGAGTGAGAACATGCGGTGTTTGGTTTTCTGTTCTTGTGTTAATTTGCTGAGAATGATGGTTTCCAGCTTTATCCATGTCCCTGCAAAGGACATGAACTCATTCTTTTTTATGACTGCATAGTATTCCATGATGTATATGTGCCACATTTTCTTTATCTAGTCTATCATTGATGGGCATTTGGATTGGTTCCAAGTCTTTGCTGTTGTGAACAGTGCTGCAGTAAACATACACATGCATGTGTCTTCATAGTAGAATGATTTATAACCTTTGGGTATATACCCAGTAATGGGATTGTTGGGTCAAATGGTATTTCTGGATCTAGATCCTTGAGGAATTGCCACACTGTCTTCCACAATGGTTGAACTAATTTACACTCCCACCAACAGTGTAAAAGTGTTCCTATTTCTCCACATCCTCTCCATCATCTGTTGTATCCTGACTTTTTAATGATCGCCATTCTAACTGGCATGAGATGATATCTCATTGTGGTTTGGATTTTCATTTCTCTAATGACCAGTGATGATGAGCTTTTTTTCATATGTTTGTTGGCCGCATAAATGTCTTCTTTTGAGAAGTGTCTGTTCATATCCTTTGCCCACTTTTTGATGGGGTTGTTTGTTTTCTTCTTGTAAATTTGTTTAAGTTTTTTGTATATTCTGGATATTAACGCTTTGTCAGATGGATAGATTGCAAAAATTTTCTCCCATTTTGTAGGTTGCCTGTTCATTCTGACGATAGTTTCTTTCACTGTGCAGAAGCTCTTTAGTTTAATTAGATCCCATTTGTCAATTTTGGCTTTTGTTCCCATTGCTTTTGGTGTTTTAGTCATGAAGTCTTTGCCCATGCCTATGTCCTGAATGGTATTGCCTAGGTTTTCTTCTAGGGTTTTTATGGTTTTAGGTCTTACATTTAAGTCTTTAATCCATCTTGAGTTAATTTTTCTATAAGGTGTAGGAAGAGGTCCAGTTTCAGTTTGCTGCATATGGCTAGCCAGTTTTCACACAATAAAATGTGATAAAGGGGATATCACCACTGATCCCACAGAAATACAAAGCACCATCAGCGAATACTATAAACACCTCTATGCGAATAAACTAGAAAATCTAAAAGAAATGGATAAATTCCTGGGCACATACACCCCTCCCAAGACTAAACCAGGAAGAAGCCAAATCCCTGAATAGACCAATAACAAGTTCTGAAATTGAGGCAGTAATTAATAGCCTGCCAACCAAAAAAGCCCAGGACCAGATGAATTCACAGCTGAATTCTACCAGAGATACAAAGAGGAGCTGGTACCATTCCTTCTGAAACTATTCCAAACAATAGAAAAGGAGAGATTCCTCCCTAACTCATTTTATGAGGCCAGCATCATCCTGATACCAAAACCTGGCAGAGACAGAACAAAGAAAAAAAAAAAAAGAAAGAAAATTTCAGGCCAATAACCCTGATGAACATCAATGCAAAAATCCTCAATAAAATACTGGCAAACTGAATACAGCAGCACATCAAAAAGCTTATCCACCATGATTAAGTCAACTTCATCCCTAGGAAGCAAGGTTGGTTCAACATAGGCAAATCAGTTAACATACTCCATCACATAAACAGAACCAATGACCAAAACCACATGATTATCTCAATAGATGCAGGAAAGGCCTTCCATAAAATTCAACACCCCTTCATGCTAAAAACTCTCAATAAACTAGGTATTGATGGAATGTTTCTCAAAATAATAAGAGCTATTTATGACAAACCCATAGCCAATAGCATACTAAATGGGCAAAAGCTGGAAGCATTCCCTTTGAAAACCGGCACAAGACAAGGATGCCCTTTCTCACCACTCCTATTCAACATAGTACTAGAAGTTCTGGCCAGGGCAGTCAGGCAAGAGAAAGAAATAAAGGGTATTCAAATAGGAAGAGAGGAAGTCAAATTGTCTCTGTTTGCAGAGGACATGATTGTGTATTTAGAAAACCCCATCGTCTCAGCCCAAAATCTCCTTAAGTTGATAAGCAATTTCAGCAAAGTCTCAAGATACAAAATCAATGTGCAAAAATCACAAGCATTCCTATACACCAATGACAAACAGCCAAATCATGAGTGAACTCTCATTCACAATTGCTACAAAGAGAATAAAATACCTAGGAATCCAACTTACAAGGGATGTGAAGGACCTCTTCAAGGAGAACTACAAACCACTGCTCAAGGAAATAAGAGAGGACACAAAGAAATGGAAAAACATTCCATACTTATGGATAGGAAGAATCAATATCATGAAAACGGCCATACTGCCCAAAGTAATTTATAGATTCAATGCTATCCCCATTAATCTACCATTGACTTTCTTCACAGAATTAGGAAAAACTACTTTAAATTTCATATGGAACCAAAAGAGAGCCCATATAGCCAAGACAATCCTAAGCAAAAAGAACAAAGCTGGAGGCATCACACTACCTGACTTCAGATTATACTGCAAGGCTACAGCAACCAAAACAGCATGGAACTGGTACCAAAACAGATATATAGACCTATGGAACAGAACAGAGGCCTCAGAAATAATGCCACACATCTGCAACTATCTAATCCTTGACAAATCTGACAAAAACAAGCAATGGGGAAAGGATTCCCTGTTTAACATATGCACATCTTATGCAAAATGCAGATGTTATGCACATCTTATGGAAAATGCTTATGCACATTACCATAGTAAGCAAGAGATTCATGCACGAAAGTGAAAGAACAAGAAAGGAGGTAACTTCAGCTACCAAAGAAATTTTAGAATCCACCTTCACCCTAAATGATTATCCAGTTATGATGACATAGAAAATTGTGGTTTTCTTATTGTTGTTTTCATCTAGTCATTCAGAGGCCTTATTCTTGTCCACTACTAGTATAACTAGCAATTAAAGTAACGATTTCTTTTTATTTTATTTTATTTTTTTGAGAGAGTCTCACTCTGTGGCCCAGGCTGGAGTACAGTGGTGCCATCTTGGCTCACTGCAACCTCTGCTTCCCGGATTCAAGTGATTCCTATCTCAGCCTCCCAAGTAGCTGGGATTATGGGCATGTGCCACCACGCACAGCTAATTTTTGTATTCTTAGTAGAAACAGGATTTCACCACGTTGGCCAGGCTGGTCTCAAACTCCTGACCTCAAGTGATCTGCCCACCTTGGCCTTCGGAAGTGCTGGGATTACAGGTGTGAGCCACCACGCCCAGCCTAAAGTAACTGTTCCATCAGGTGATACTTAGCACCATACAAAATTCTTCCATCCACAAGGAAAGTATTAGATGCACCAGAAAGAGGATGCATGCAGAAAGAATTTCTTTCTTGAAATACCTCTTCATAGCTACAGACTCCAGAGTTCATAACTTGTGTGAGTACCACAAAGCCCTCTGTACAGGACATCTGCTGAGGCTGTGTGGAATGTCACTCAGCACGGCTGACGGGCTCCCCCCACCACCCTTGCTTCATCAGCACACATCACACACACCAGCTTTCCTTCTCTCAACACTTGGCTCCCAGCCCTTCACAGAACCCATGAACGGAGCCTTCTAAGGAAAAAGATATACAAGAATTTATGGCTAGACAAATACCACATCTATTTCCAAAACCAGTGAACTTATCATGAGAACAGCTTTCCAGTGTAGGGCTTAGTTTGAATTCCATCGTAACAAAGAAAAACAAATCTTCATTATGTTTGTCCAGAATCTAAGCCATATCAAAATTCTCTGATTATCATAGCATATCACATGGCATAGAGAGCATATATGCACTAGAGAAATAAATGTTAACATACAAAACACAAGAGGGCAATGTGAAAAGATAGTATCTGTGAGGGAGGTGTTGATGCCTCTGTTATTAACTGCAGCCCAAAGCATTGTTCGTGAGGCACTGACTGCCTCTCAACACAGTGTTATCTCCTTGGCATGTGCTTGAAGTTTTGGGTCTTCCTGGCTTTCCTCTAATCTCCATCTTCTGTTGTTGTTAGTGAGCCTCAGTTTGGACTGAAATCCTGTGTCACTTAGAGCTACATGATCAAAGCCCTGTGTAGGCATTTGGGTCAGTGCCAGCAAAGTTCAGGTTGTACTTCAAACGAGTCCTCAGAGTGCCTCACAGCCAAGGGCAAGGGTTCACTGGGTTTGATCTTGAGCTGCCCACATTTAGGGAGTCTTCAGCCCCTTCAGTTGATAAGCCCTACTTGGCAGAGCTCTGCATTAATTAACGTGGCCCTTGGGTCGATTCGATTTCCTATGTGTCAGCACCTGACTGGATGTAACCTTATCTTTGCACGTCATACTCATGATGGATCTGAAACAGTACAGGTGAAGTTTGTCTTTGACCTCACAGCTGGATTACATCCCAGTTTCACAACCACCGAAGAAAAGTCCGAAATCTCACCTCATCATTGACATTTTATGGAGCAGCCACAATGGGTGAGATGCTAATATGATTGGACACGGCGATTCCAGTAAAATGATGATTACTTAAAAGTGTATTTCTCTACTAAGTTAAGTGTTAGAGGCAATAGAAATAAATAAGTGATAGATGGTTCTTGGGGGTGACATGGAGGCATCTCTCTGAAGCTTGGAAGTTAGGGCAAGTAGTTGTTCTCTAAGCAATAAGTTACTTAAATACATGCATAATGGAAGGAGACAGAATGTTTCTTTACCTTTTGCAAAATGTGATTTCAGAAGAGACAGTACAGCCCAGTGTCCTAAGGAGCATGAGTCCTATAGTGCTTCTCAAATCTGTTTGGGACAATCTTCCATAGTCACAATGCCGATTTCACTTTGTTTATATTTGCACTTCTTAAACGTGTTTTAAACCATAGAACTCTATCACATGACCTCTTGCTTTTTAAAAAACGTCATACTCATTCGTGTACTAAGGAGCTAATTTACAAAACATACTTACTCTGGGAATATGGCCTGTCTCAAGCTAAGGAAAAAAGCTCACCTTGGATGATCCGCACTGGAACACAAAATAAGTGATCATAGAGGCAGAGTTTTGTGACTTGTGTAGAATTGTCCTAGAGAGATGGTGATGGAGGTGAAAGGGGGAATCACTCCACTCACCAGAGATCCTGGCCATGTGCATGTGTGTGTTTGTGTGTGTGTACACGTGTGTGTATGACTTGAAGTGTCATCTCATCTGTCCTTACCATAGTCTGTATGCAACATCCTCTGATACTATTCGCTCTCCCTTTGCAGATTTCTGAATAAAAATGTGATATGAGGAAGGTGTTCTATGGATAGGAGCAAGGTATTCTGGACCCCAGAAAGGGATATCCTCCACTATGGATAGTCAAAATTTTTACTTATTAGTTTCTTGTGAATTAACCAGATACAGTACCCTGAAAAATACCTGGGTCCAAATAGTGGCTTTGCTACTCACTAGATGTGTACTCTCAGGCTGGGCTCCATTTCTTCATTTGTGTATTGGGGATACTATGATCTTGTGGGATTTCCATAAATATTAAACAAAATATGATTGGTGCCTTTCACATCATAAGCATTCCACAAATCTATTTCATAGTTTTGTTGTTTCTATTATGATACCTTATTTTAAAGATCAACAGACATTAGCACAATTTATAATGTGTTAGAGTCCTTCAAACATTTTCCTCAACAGGTCATTGTTAACAAAATGTGCGTTGCTGTCTTTGATTTACCATTGCTAAGGCAAAATGAGTGATGATATATGTGAAAAATGGAAGAAGAGGTCTCTAGATAGGCAAGATGCCTTTTTCCTTTGACTTTCAGCTTCTGGAAGACAGGGGCCTTGTATCTCTATACCCAGAGTGCCTAGTAATGGGCAGGTATTTCTGCTGAATGAATGGATATGCTAATTATCAACTAGAAGGTTCTGAAAAAGACAGTTGTCATTGGAGCTGCTGTGTAGATCCAATAATAGAAACCAGCTCTTGGAAGGGAACGCCAGCTTGGCAGAGCTTGCAAGTGAGAAGCAAGTCTTTAATAAGCTATTGCTGTTCATAGCTAGAGAGAAAGGGGAATTTAGACTGGGAGACGGAATGGCTTCAGGGATTCCTGATCAGGTTTTTATTCTGACGAAAACTTGCCGGAAAAGGTCCCTGCTCTCTGATACTGTGAATGCCTGTCTGTGAGAGGCGCAGGAAAGTCAGGCGAAATCGGTGAGGGTGTTCTGCTCAGTGCGGCTGAATGTGATGGATGGCTTGGTGTGCTGTTTATCTACTGCAGGTTGGTATTTCACCTCTGTTTTCATTAGACTGATGGTAAGGTAATAATTCTTTCCTCTGGCTGAAAAATCTGTCTTCAGCCATTTGTTGATCTTCTTGAATGGGCACTTCAGGTGCACAGAAGTCACCCTAAAGGAGATTTTGAATGAAAACTTAAATAATGCTGGTCGGCATCCATGGAGCTCTCGGGCAGCATGGGCCTCCGCTAGACTGACTGTGATTATTAGGTGTGCAGCGTCACATTTGCCCAAGGACACAAGCCTACGGAATGGTACAGGGTAACCACCGCTGTAGAAAACAAAGCATGAACATCACATTTGATTTCTTTGGAAACACTCAAGCTTATATTGTAAATTAAATTAAGGCAATGCAGTCTTCCTGAGGTGTTTCCATATACCACTGTGTTACGGTGGAAAATGCCTCAGCCTGGGCCTCGGAAGTCTCCACCACAATACTCTCTCTGGGTAAATCCCTTAATGTCTCTGAGTCTCCATTTCTTCATCTCTCAAGAGGTAATAATAATGTGTGCACTGGTTTTAATAGAAAGCTCTTATTAAGATGATATAGCTTTGAGTTTTTCCCCAAGGCAAGGAGGAACAAACAGAACAATGACAAAGGCTAGTGGCCTTAGTAAGCTGTAGCTCTATAGCTCCTCCCTCTTTCCAACCTCTCTGGTGGAGGGCACAGAAAGGAAGATGGCAGAGTTGGCTCATTAAGCATTGATCAAGGAAGGACTCTCCCCACACCCGACAGAACAGATCCATCCCAGCAGTTTTCTGAGTTTGTGAGCTGATGGGCAAAGTGACAGAACTTCCACTCACACGGCTCGTCAGTTGCTCCATCGGGAAGGGGACTGCTGAAAAGTTTCATCTACCCGAGACAGAGTGGCCAGTAGAGAAGATAGAATCTTGTAACTGCTGGTTCTAACTCGTGGGACTCCCATTAAGAATAAGCGTCCCTTTCTTCCTATCAACCTGTGAGGACAGCCCATCCATTACTTCTATAGTATGGGTTACTTGCCTAAGAAACGGTTCTCATTTAATATAACGAGGGTGCCCATATGTCCTGATTTGTTCCTGACAGTCCCATTTATGCTTTTTGTCCCTGAATAAATATTATAGCACTACCATTAACTCTCAAAGTGTCTGGATTTGGTCAGTAAATTATATGACACTTCAAACGCATTAATTTTATAATAGGCACCTTCTCAATTCCCAGAAAATGCTTCATGTGTATCACCAGTAACCTCTCTATCATCAGTTTAGTTGATTTGTGATATACAAATACAAATACATTTTTACTTTATAATTTTCACATAGCAATTTGTAGTCATCAATATCATTTTCACAGCACTCCTGAGTTGAGGGAGAGTAATTACAAAGAATTGTGGTTTATAAAATGATGAAGGATTTTCTTTCAAATACATTTTGAAATGTTGCAGAGGCTGGCCAGTAAGTTTTCATTTAATTGACACTATATAAAAGTTATGTTAGTTGATTCTCATAAATGTATTTTGGGAGGCCAAGATGAGAAGATCACTTGAGAATAGGAGTTCAAGACCAACCTGGACAACATGATGAAACACTATCTCTATAAAAAATAAAAACACAAAAAATTAGCTAGTTGTGGTGGCACACGCCTGTAGTCCCAGCTACCTGGGAGACTGAGGTGGGAGGATCAACTAAGACCTGGAGGTCGAGGCTGCAGTGAGCCGTGAGCATGCCACTGCACTCCAGCTCAGATGACAGAGTGAGCCCCTGTCTCAAAAAAAAAAGTAAACTACTGTAATTTATAATTCTGAAATAACAATGTCAGCTAAAGCAGTATTATTATTATTTTTAGAGACAGAGGCTTGCTCTGTCAACCAGGCTGGAGTGCAGTGGCATGATCATAGCTCACTGCAGCCTCAAACTCCTAGGCTCAAGCCATCCTTCTGCCTCAGCTTCCAGAGTAACAGGGACTACAGGCATGCATCGCTATACCCAGCTAATTCTTTTAGCTTTTGTTTGTTTGTTTGTTTGTTTTTGTAGAGATGGGCTCTCGCTATGTTGCACAGGCTGGTCTTGAACTTCTGGTCTTAAGTGATCCTTTCACCTTGGCCTCCCAAATTGCTGGGATTATAGGCATAAGTCATCATGCCCAGCCAATAATTATTTTTATTTATTTGTTCTTCAGTTAAGCAATCATTCAACAAATGATTGTTTGTGAAATGTTTCCAGGTACTGTGCTACATAAGGGAAATATACAAATGAAAGAGGCTCTTACCATAGGAATTTATAGGAAATGAGTTTAAGAGACAAGTAGATTATAATGAAACCAGATTATAATACGGCTAGAGTAGCACAGAACCCACCTAACCCAGCCAGCTTCATGGCACTGGACGGCCAGGAACAGAGGGATGTGGTAGTGAGGGATGGCTTCCAAGTGGCAGTGATGTGGAGCTGTCTTGAAGGACATATAGGAGTTAGTCAAGGGAGAAATAAAAGAAAAATACTTTACAGTGTATTTTCCAATATTAGAAAATAAAATAATTAAGACAGATTTTAAAGCCAGGAAACATTCTCTTCTTTGAATATTCTCTTCCTGTGTGATACAGTTTGGATATTTGTCCCCTCCAAATCTCATGTTGACATGGATTCCCAGTGTTGGGGGTGACTGGACCATGGAGGTGGATCACTCATGAATGGTTTTGCATCATCCCCTTGATGATAAGTGAGTTCCCACCCAGTTAGTTCATGAGACATCTGGTTGTTTAAAAGTCTAAGACCTCCCCGTCTCTTTCTTGCCCTAGCTCTCACCATGTGACGTGCCTGCTCCCACTTCTCCTTCTGCCATGATTGGAAGATTCCTGAGGCCCTCACCAAAGCCTAGCAGATGCTGGTGCCATGCTTGTACAGCCTTTAGAAACATGAGCCAATTAAAGCCCTTTGGTTTATAAATTACCCAGCCTCAGGTATTTTTTCATAGCAATGCAAACGGCCTAATACACTGTGCATTTGGCAGGAAGCTGTTGCTGGTGGTCTGGGGGACTGAATGATTGAGTAAGCTTTCAATTTAGGAAGCTCTTGAAAGGAGAGAATTCTCTAATAGCACTTCCCAGTAGAAATATGTGATTCACGAATAGAATTTTAAATGTTCTATTAGCTACATAATCACGTTACACAATTACACAAAAAAGGTGAAATTCATTTTAATAATCTATTATATTTCACCCAGTATTTCCAAAATATTATCATTTCCATGTGGAATCAATATAAAAGTAATGAGCTATTTTGCAATTTTGTTTTTATATGAAGCCTTCAAAATCTGGTGTGTATTTTACATGTATATGTTTCAGTTTGTACCAGCATATTGCAGTGGTCAATAGTCAGATGTGTCTAGTGGCTCTTATATTGAGGGGTCCAGTTTTATAACATCAATATTAAATCCCACCATGGTCACAAATGAAAATGAACCCAGAGTGTTCTGGCTGGATTTATTCATGATAACTAATCCCTCACTTACATAGACAGCATATGCTTCAAGAAGGGATAACAAAGATGCTATAAAGATCTGTGTCCTAGGCATTTGTCTTAATATTTGGCAGCCAATAGTGTTTATGACAGGCCCTGTACTTCATAAGCAAGCTATAATACAGTATTGTAAATACAAATGTTTTAACTGTGGGTATAGTAAAAGCATTTTGGGCTTCCCAGATTGGCTACAGATTCCACCATCACTGGGGCCAGTTTGTGGTTATGCATCTATGATACAACTCAGAACCAATTATTCCGTCATAAAAGGTGTGATCAAGGCAAACTCTCACACATAATGTCACCTGTGATAATTTTTTTCTGACTGAAATAGCTGCAGTGCTGTTGTATACAAGCGTATTTCTTTTAGTGAGGTAAGACAAAATGATAGCATTTAGATGAGAGACTTGTAATGATTTCCCACTGGGAGCAATGATCTCTGGTTCTTAATTTCTCTACCTGTGAAATGGCAGTAATAATTTTGGCCCTGAGGTCTTAGTACCATGAGGACATGAACAAATACTTTTCATTTTTCTGATTCTCAGTTTAGCACAGGACTTACAATTGTGAAAGTATTTCTTCAATCTCCAGAAGTGTTTGTGAGAGACAGGGCCATCCAGTGAGTTACTTTTTCTCTATTTTCTTTAATGGGTCACTCACAGTTTGTGACAAGAGCATTACTAATTGCATAGCTGGTGCCAGGGGCACTGTGGAGTCATTGAGGAAATCACTGTTAGCTGCAACCCGCATAAAAGCCAATTACTCTCTAGAGAGGCAACATGCCATCCTGAGAGAATACAGGGCTGGTGCCTCAAAGTTTTTCCACAGACGAGGTACGCAGCCTGGGGCAAACTATTTTAACTGCAGCTTTCTCAGCTGTGAAAAATGAGAATGGCAATCCTAACTGCTTTGGAAGAGAGTTGTGTTTATTAATTAGTTTGTATTTCAAAGTGCTTCACAACTGGAAAGTTTCACTATTGGATTAAGGAAAAATTTCCTTTCATTTTATCCCCCTCCACGTTAGGATGAAAAGAAACTGTGCTCACTGAGGCTGGGAGAAAAATGGAGGGGATTCAGGCAAAAAAGCTAACAAACCTGACTTCCATGGTAGTGGCTCATTTCCCCGGCTGTAAGATGGCACCCATTAAAGGGAGCTTTGTAAATTAGGTATCTTAAAGGGCAACCAAACCTGCCATCTGAAGAATTACATTCGTTTTAGACTTAATTTTTATGATTGCTTCAAGAGAAAAAGGGTAAGAAAATGAGCCAAATCACACTGTAATAGGGGATTTGAAAATGAGAAGTAGCATAAACAATATCATGTTTTCTTGCTTGAAAAATAGGAGGTTGGATCTGCTTATATCCGAGCCTTTAGACTCTCAAATCTCCTTGCTCTCTTTCTAGCTTATCTCGGTAGGTCCACCAGTATTTTCCTACCAAGTGTTCTACTATCATTAATTGTTTAAAAAATAGAGAAGAGAGAGAATTCATTTCTATTCTTCTTGTGGCTGTCCCCTAGTTTTTCATTTCTCCTTCCATACTGCAGAATACAGTTGCCTGGCCAGGGACTGCACTTCCCAACCTCCTTTGCATCTATCTGGGTCGTGTGACAAGTTCTCACCAATGGAAAATGAGCAGAAGTAGAGTTTCTAAGTGGCTGTGCCTTTTCCAGTATCTCTGGGGACTGGAAATGATTCTGAAGCCATAGGGAAAGGCCAAACCTCAAGAGAGAAGGCTGAATCCTTTATCACCACATGGAGGAACATCTCCCACAGAAACGGAACATCTGCTTTGGATTGTTATCTGAGTGAGAGAGAAACTTCTGTTGTGTGAAGTTGCCGGTATTTTGAAGTTTATTGTTACAGCAGCTAATGTTACCCTAACACATATACTGCCAAAGCTGACACTCTGCCCCAAAGTTTCCATTACAGTTGTCTTTTCCATGTCAGAACTTGAAATTCCTTTAGGACTTTCATGACATTCAGTATAGTTCAGGACATGTAAGGTATTTAATAAATGCATATGGAATTGAGGAAAGAAGGTATAAAGGAGGGAGGGAAGTGGGAGGGAGGAAGGAGTGGTTGAATTAATGTGTATGCATTTAATATGACTCACTTATTTTCTTCTATGCTTTTAAAGTCAACATGTCCATTTCCACTCTCCACCCTCATTCTCACATTAAGCTATGGAGACGGGGAATATTTGTACTTTTTTCATGGTCTTCCAAAGAATGGACATACTGCCATGAGAGAAATTGCTGGTCAGCGAGAAACAATTCCTTAGAGAAAGCAACCCACATATCATCACCCAAGAGAGCTGGACCATCGCCAGCATCTCCATCAGGAACTTGGAAGAGTTGTCTGTCTTCCCAACACAATAAAACTGGAGACACGAGCATGCAGAGCTCCAGCCAGCACAATTACATAAAGCCAAAGCACATTATCGCTTGCAGGCTGCAGGATTTATGACCAACTATGATGGAAAATACAGAGATACTTTACTTGTCTGAATTCATCACTCACAGAAGACAATATGTATATTAATAATAGAGAGAAGTTGTCTATATTGTACTTTTTCTAATGAAAACCTTAGTAAACAGAGCAGAAACAGATGCCAGCGTCTTAAAGAAAAAAGAAAAATGGAAAAGATTGCCAGTTTGCTCCTCTTCAGAAAATATGCAATTGCGGTTCTTGTTGAAAAATTCCTTTCAAATGCATTGAGGCAGCATTTCTATTTTGGCAGTTTTGTTTGAGTTGCTGCTTCTAACTTGAGTAGAACAGAGAAGTAAGTTTGTATTCTCTATGGGTGTCTGCTGTTCCAAGTATGAAGCAGTGAAGCTAAAATCACTTTACTTCTAGAAACCTGTGATTTCCATTTGCCATGAGGTTGACACTTCCTCTGGCAGTGCCTTTGCCCCGAACTGTCACAGAACCATGCTCTTCATCTAGCAGAGCATTCTTCATCTTTATCATAGCTGCTTACCACTTGTTTCTGCTCTGGAATGCTCACCCTGTACGTGCAGGTTGTGTGGTGTCCTGGCCCAGTGCTGGCACATGGTGAGCACTCAAAGAAGTATTGAAGAGCTCTCTTCAGGTTGTAATTTTATGTTACCAGTGTTTTTACACAATTGGTTTGCATTCTCAGTCCCCTTGTACACAATGAGAAGGTAAACCAGTGTGCTCTTTGTCTATCATTTTCAAATTTTGAATTATTTAAATACATGTTAGTGAAATCACTGTTTATCAGAACCAAAATTGCAATCTTAAAACTTCTGCAAGACAGAAAAGATTGTTTAACAAAGGAAGCAAAATGTTACAAAACCAGATTCCCCTCTTAATTTTGTCAGTGCTTGGACTTGGCCCCCAAACCCTAAAAGTGAATTTGTTTCCAGAACACCTGAAACAGAGACCACATTTTTATGTTTGCCTTTTCACAGTGAAGTTTACTTTAGGGAGCTATATTTTCCTTAGATTTATTTTTAAGTCATTTGGGCTTTCCAATAAAATAGCATTCCCATTTTCTTCCCTCTTCCTAGATTAATGCATTTATTATGTTAATGCATGAAGGGGTCCACGTGGCGCTGGGGTTGGTGGCTGGGATGCTCTGCAGTGGTGCATTTGGAAAACAATGTGTTATTTGCATTTAAGAAAATACTTTGTTGGCTAAGTGTCTAGCCAGTGAAACAATAACAGTTCACCAAAAGACAGTTATCCCAGATACCCTTCCAAGAGTGGCAATCAGTTTTCCTAAAGAGTCAAAGAAAAGAGTGAGAATTGTGGGAAGTGGGAGACTGGAAGGACAGACTCATTTGGAAACAGGAAGTGGTTCAAGGAATTTAGGATTTGGAATATAGGAAAAGAAATGGGGAAACATACCCATGCCTTCTCTTCTCTGTAGACATGCGATTTGAACCTACTTCAGATTAGTAGGAAAAGTACAATCATTATCTGATGTTCTGTGACCACATGGAAAATACATTGGTAGTTGCAACCAGACTAGAGTCAACATTGAGAAACCACCAGAACAACTAACTTGGGCTGGTGAGGCACAGCTACTGGTCAAAACCTGCCCAGGAGGCCCAGTACCACTCACAGTCAGGATCGGGGTCATGGTAAGGGTAGGTCAGCTAGCTTACTGCAGCCCACCTCTGATGGGGAGGTAAGGGCTTCCAGCCCTGGGCTGCTCATTCACCTGCCCTCTGGAGCAATAAACAGAGAAGTAGCAAGAAGCTAAGCTCCTTTTGTTAGGCATTATTAATTCCTCTAAAGTGACCATTGATGTATTTTTTATTCAGTAACTTAGCATATATATGTGTGTACAATTAATAGTTATATATAATAAAAGTGAATGTATTAAAATTTTTAAACATAAATTGTGATCGTTGCACAATTCTGTGAGTACACTACAAACCATTAAAATGTGTATACTAAATGGGTGTGTTTTATGTTATTTATGTGATTATATCTCACTAAAGATGTTTTTAAACCATAAATGTTTTTATCCATTTTTTCCCTAAAACATCATATACTGGGTTTTGTTATTATTATTGACTTCCTTCCTTCTATGTTTTTATATTGGCTTCTTCAAGTCTTGGTGATCCCAGGATATACTCCAGAACTGATAAATGTTGGCTAATGAATTATAGCTTTATTCCAGTTTTAGCACTGCCAGGCCAGGCTATAGTGTCTGTGTTATGGGGTCAGTATGAAAAATTTTACTGAAAAATGAAACTGACCCAGAGAGAGGCTCTTCATGAGCTCCTGCACTTCCTCCTACTCACCTCATCTCCCAGGGTACTCCTTGCCTTCTCTGGGTGTTGATGCTTATTGTGATCTTGTGTACTATAATTTGAAAGGTATTCTCTGATACCTTCCACTATTACACTCTATGATTACAGAAGAGACTGGTGGACATTGTTATGAGTGTAAAAATGGGTGATTATTTTTAAACCTGTCTTCAAAGCTAATTCATAAATAATAATTCAGCCTTACAATGTTTTGTGTGAGATAACGGTAGTTATTTTATAGATAATAAAATCTTATAAGGATTATATTTGGTTCATGAGAGTTGCTCATTTCCTTTTCTGGGGATGGGTTGGTGAATCAAGTGAATAGCATAGAGAAGAGTTTCTCAAACTATCTCTTGTGGAAGGTTAGTTAGTTTTTTAAAAAATTTCCCAAGAGGTTGGCAACTTTTGTAAAACCAATAAAAATAAACTACTGTTTTTCAAAAGAAGACATACAAATGGTCATGGTATGAAAAAAATGTTCAACATCACTAATCATCAGCGAAATGCAAACCCAAAGCACAGTGAGATTCCACCTTGCTCCAATGAGAAGGCTGTTACCGAAAAGACAAAGGAAAAGTGTCTTTTCTTAAATACTGTTGGTAGGAATGTAAATTAGTACAGCCATTATGGAAAACAGTATAGTGGTATCCCAGAATATTAAAACAAGTACTACCATATGATCCAGGAACCCCACTAATGGGTATATATCCGAAAATAAAAATCAGTATATTAAAGAGATTTCTGCACTCCCATGCTTATTGCAGCACTACTCACACTAGCTAAGTGTCCAACAGTGGATAAATGAATAAAGAAAACGTGATATATATACACAATAGATTACTACTACACCATAAAAAAAGAATGAAATCCTGTCATTTTCGAGAACATGCATGAACCTGGAAGACCTTATGTTAAGTGAACTAAGTCAGACACACAAAGAAAATACCACATGATCTCACTCATATGTGGAAACTTAAAAAAAAAAAAAAATTGGGGCTGGGCGCGGTGGCTCACGCCTGTAATCCCAGCACTTTGGGAGGTCGAGGCGGGCAGATCATGAGGTCAGGAGATGGAGACCATCCTGGCTAACACAGTGAAACCCCGTCTCCACTAAAAATACAAAAAATTAGCGGGGCGTGGTGGTGGGCGCCTGTAGTCCCAGCTGCTTGGGAGGCTGAGGCAGGAGAATGGCGTGAACCCGGGAGACGCAGCTTGCAGTGAGCCGAGATCGCGCCACTGCACTCCAGGCTGGGCGACAGATTGAGACTCCGTCTCAAAAAAAAAAAAAAAAAAAAATTGATACCACAGAGGCGGAGCAACGCAGTGGTTACTAGAGACTTCAGAAGGGGATGAATGAGGGAAAAACGGGGAGAGGTTTGTTAATGGGTACAAAGTTACAATTAGGAGGAATAAAATTCTGGTGTCCTGTTGCATAGTAGGGTGACTATGGTTAACAGTAAGGTATTGTGTATTATAAAATAGCTGGAAGAAAGGTCCTAAACACAAATAAATGATAAATGATAAAAGCCTGAGGTGAGGGATATGCTAACTAAGCTGATTTGATCATTATATAACAGGTACACGTATCAAAACATCACATTGTACCCCATAAATATATATAATTACAATGTGTCAATTTAAAAAAAATGCTAAAGAATGCAAAATGCTTGTCTCCTTTTAATAGATTAGATTCAGTAGACATAAAATTACATTTCAACTAATATTACCAAATATAACATAAGAAAAAAGTGAATTTTAAAAAATTGTACACATTGTTCATTGACAACATCTGGAGAGGCAAATAGAGAAAATTACTATTACACTCACAATTTTTGTAATTCTTCAATCATAACGAAGTTATGAATGGAATAAATTCTGCATATTAAACACCTATGTACACACTTTAATGAACAATTTGTATATTAATGTGTAATTTTCGTGTGATGAATGAGCTTGCTTCTTGATGTTAACTTACCTAATCTAGGTTAGACTGATGACGGTGCTACTCATAGGGGATAATGCATATCAAAACTGTCTTTATGTTTTGATAACAAAATAGACAAACCAGTCTTACATAAATATATTAATGGCAAAGAAAACAGGATATTCATTTTTAACAGTTTTTCCCAAAATGTTCAAGTGATGCTCTATGAGCAAAATTTTTAAATTCTTTATCAGTACCTATGCTTTATTCTGTAAAGTTGTGGTTGAATTTAACTTAACTTTTGAACAGACAGGGACTTTTGTATTTATATACATTTGAGTTACAGTTGACAACTAAACCTTAAAATATTACATGCTTTAGCATGTTCTTACTACTTACCATCTCTAGCTCACTTTATTATTTCAACACTCCCTGATCTGGTCTATATACTGTTCGATGAAGAGAGTCCATTGACCATGCATTTCAATGTTAAGGCAATGTCAAATTCCTATAAAATTTTGTGCCCAATTACTCTCAATTTCTGTACATCTCATTTCAGACTAGTAATAGTTGAAGGACCACACTTTGAGTAGCACAGTTATATACGTAAAGGATTCCTTTAGTTCACCAAAGCAATTGAGGTCATCTGTTGTGGTGAATTCAAGCAAGAGATTGGTGGTTAGACTGAAAACAGATTTTATGAGATCCCATAGATTGATAATAACCTAAAGGAAAGGCTCAGAAAAATTGCCGTTGGGTTCTTCATTTGAACCTTTCCTGTTCAATCCTTTTACCAATGACTTAGATGAGGTTACAAACTTATCAGATTTAAAAATAAAGTTTATATTTATTAAGCATTTATTTTATATAATCCATATACTGAGCTAATTGTTCAAGGATTATTTCATTTAATCTTTAGAACAAAAATTGTATTATGTACATACTGTAATGCACAGTTCACAATAGGGTTGTAAATCGCCAATTTATAAATGAGAGAAGTTAAGCAACTTCCCTGAAGTCACACTGCTAGTTGGTGGAACTGGTATTTGAGTCCAAGCCAGCAGACTCCACATCCAAAGGCAAACCACCTAGTGGACAGGCAAAACTGGCCAAGATTGGCACAACTGTAAGTGAAGGAAACAGAATAATTGAAATATTCTCTAGGCTAAATTGCTAGGCAACAATCAGTAAGGTGAAAATAAGAGGAATAACTCTCAATTCCTCTATTAGATTAACATAAGTCAATTGCACAAAAGCAGGCTGAGGACGACCTCACACATCAGAGTCTCTTGGGCATCACCTTGTATCTTGCTAGCCTTTTTTTTTTTTTTTTTGTCTTGAGACAGGGTCTTGTTCTGTCGCTCAGGCTGGAGCATAGTGGCGCCATCTCAGCTCACTGCAACAGCCACCTCCCAGGCTCTAGTGATTCTCCTGCTTCAACCTGCCAAGTAGTTGGAATCACAGGCATTCACCACCAAGGACAGCAAATTTTTGTATTTTTTTGTAGAGACAGGGTTTCACCATGTTAGCCAGTCTAGTCTCGAACTCCTGGCCTCAAGTGACCCACCAGCCTCGACCTCTCAGAGTGCTGGGATTATAAGCAAAGCCACTGTGGCCGGCCTAGCCTCACTTCTAATTCTAGCTGCTGCTGCGGCACATATCCTCTAAAACAGGAGTCCCACCACCTGAGCCACGGACAGGTTCCGGTCCATGGCCTGTTAGGACCCAGGCCACACAGCAGGAGGTGAGCCGCAGATGAGCGAGAATTACCAGCTGAACTCCACCTCCTGTGAGATCAGTGGCAACATTCAATTCTTCAATTCTCATAGGAGCTTAAATCCTACTGTGAATTGTGCATGCGAGGGATGGAGGTTGCACACTCCTTATGAAAATCTAATGCCTGATGAAACGACCGCCACGCTATCTGTGGAAAAATTGTCTTCCACAAAACAGGTTTTAGTGCCAAAAAGGTTGGGGACCACTGTGCTAGAAGCTCTGCAGGACACTTCTCCTAACAGAACCTCATTTAAAGAGTTCACATTTCTGCCCTGAGATGATTATTATTATTCTCCTTCTTCTCCTTCTCCTCCTTCTCCTTCTGTTTCTCCTTCTCCTTCTCTTTTTCTTCCTTCCACCTCCTCCTCCTTCTCCTCCTCCTCCTTCTCCTTCTTCTAGCTTTATTAAGTATAATTGATGTGCAAAAATCTGCACATATTTAATGTCTATAATTTGATGAGTTTGGATATATGCATACACACATGGAACCATTACCATAAGCAAGGTAATAAACATATCCATCATATGTATCCTCATTAACCTCTCCAAAAGTTTCCTTGTGACTCTGTATTTTTTGTTTGGTTTTTGTTTGTATGTTTATTTGTTTTTGTGGTAAGCACACCTAATATGAGATCTACTCCCCTAAAATGTTTAAATGCCCAGTACAGCATTGTTAACTACAGGTACTGCGTTGTACGGCAGTTCTCTAGAACTTATTCGTGTTGCACAGATGAAACTTTATACCCATTGAACAACTCTCCATTTCTTTCTCCCCCAGTCCCTGGTGACCACACTTCTACTCTCCACTTTTACGAGCTTGTGTAGTAATAAACACCTACATTAAAAAGGAAGAAAGATCACAAATAAACAATCTAACTTTACACTTAAAGGACCTAGAAAAGGACAAACTAAGCCAAATTAGCAGAAGAAAGGAAATAGTAAATATTAGAGCAGAAATAAATGAAATAGGAAAATTTTTTTAAAATCACAAAACAGTTGTTTTCTTGCAAAGAACCCTATTGTGAACTGTGCATGCAAAAGATCTATGCTGCACACTCCTTAGAAGAATCTAAATGCCTGATGAAACCATCCCCCTGACCACCACCCCATCCATGTAAAAATTGTCTTTTTCCCCTGAGAAGGATGGTGAAAACTGACAAAATTTAGCTCAACTAAGAAAAATACGATTCAAATAAATAGAATCAGAAATGAAAGAGGACACATTATAACTGATGCCAAAGAATATAAAAGACCATAAGAGGCTACTGTGAACAATTATATGCCAACAAATTGGATAACCTTGAAGAAACAGATAAAGCCCTGGGATTCGTAGGAACCACACCTAGAGAAGCCTGCTCAGGTCACGTGCAACAGTAGCTGGGACAACTCCTAGCCTACAGGCATGAGAGTTTATGGATAAATATATTTTGTTTTCAGTGGTTTTCATTGTGAGCGATTCTGAGAAGCAGTCTATACCCTCAGATGGTCCTAACAAGATAGTCCAGTTGAGTACAAGAGGAAACAACTCCATAAGGCACTGATGGGCTTCTCCTCTTTCCCTGGTTCTCACTCCTGATCCCTAGGATAATCTCCAAAGACACCTGCTGCACACAGGTCCTGGTCATCAGACTCTACTTACTCTTCTTTGGTAGGAACCCAGGTGAAGACACCGACCTAGCAGCAAATCATGTGAAAAATAGATCTTGATAGATGACAAAGTTCAGCCCAAGACAGGAGTGCGATATGATAGAGAGAGGGGGGAAGGTGGGAGAGACAGAGAGAGAGAAAGGAAGAAAGGAATGAGGTAGGGAAGGGAACATAATAATACCTTGAGTGCTATCACTTAGAAGTTTGTGCATAAATTATATGTCACCTGTAATCATAATCTCCAAGAGAATAGAAGGAGACAAAGAGAGGGAAATATGTTTTCGCTAGTTGGAGAATTCAAGGTACGAGGTGAGAAAAAAACTGAAAGGTAGCTTCTAGCAGAGACAGACTCCTTAACCTGACTGTAATGACATAGGTTTCAAGAAAGTTCATAACTCTTAACATTTGGGTATGAGTGTGAGTGAAATATTCTGAGAAGGGCTCATACCTTTCAACATATTCTCAAAAGGCCCCTCATACAAATAAAACTAAGAGAATCAATTCCCACACTAGGTTGTATAGTAATGTATACAAAGAACTTTTGAACTTCACAGAAGAAATGCTCCCAAAATTACTGCAATACGTCTCTAACTAGCTGTCATTCTCTACTTATTTATCTGGTACCTACACCCAAGTACAGCCCCTCTGAGATAAGAGATGTAGGCTAGGAGGAAGACCTCAGTTCTGGTCTGCCCTCTGTAACCACAAGACCCTGTCCAACTCATCTAAGTCTTGATTTTCTCATTGGTAAAATGGGCCAAGGAAGTAGGTTGGGGGAATGTAAAGTAAGGATTTGGAAAATCAGATGAGAAGACATATGAAAGTGCTTTGTGAACTCTATGGCTCATACCAGACGTAAAAGGTATTGTGTGGCTGAATGGACTCATTTTCCAGGTAGGGAGCTAGGATAGTGCTCCCTAGTTGGTCTATGTACCCATCATCTAGGCGCTGGTTGGAAATTCGGAAACCCACCACCCGACCTTCTGAATCAGAATCCCACCACCCAACCTTCTGAATCAGAATCTGCTTTTTTTTTTTTTTTTTTAAAGACAGAGTCTTGCTATGTTGCCCAGGCTGGAGTGTAGTGACCTGATCATGGCTCACTGCAGCCTCTGCCTCCTGAGTTCAAGCAATACTCATGCCTCAGCCACCCGAGCAGCTTGGTTTACAGGTGTGCACCACCATGCCCAGCTAATTTTTGTGTTTTTCGTAGAGATGGGGTTTTGCCATGTTGCCCAGGCTAATCTTGAATTCCTGGTTTCAAGTGATCCACCCACCTCAGCCTCCCAAAGTGCTAGGATTACAGGTGTGAGCCACCATACCTGACCCAGAATCTGCATTTTAGCAAGACCTCTGGGTGATTCTTGTCCACATTAAAATTTGAGAAACCAGAGTAGATAGCAATTGGGATTCTTTTCAACTTGGAATTTCTGATTTAATGACTACAATTTTTAAATTTCTTCTCTCCCGTCTCTCCAAGTTGCTATTGTGTCCTCCTTTTTTCTAGTCATTATGGCCTAATTCAACATTGTTTCCACATGGTGTTCCACAAACATTGACTTAACACTGCTGAGAATGAGCTGAGCATAACCATATATCATCCTTATCATCCTTTTTAAAACAACTGACTTCTTAAAAATTACAAATGCCCATATTGTCCACATTCTCCTCTCAAAGGAAATCTGTTACTAAAATTAAAACAAAATATTTAATTTTAATTGGGCTTTTCTAGTTAGTCATTAGGTGCCTGGAAAACAAAGTGTTAAAAAAGAATCCTGGGCAGATGCAAACATTCAAATGATACTGATAATAAATACGCCTCTTAACATTTGCTAACTGCTCTAATCCCTGTTATTTTGACATTGGTGTAAAGGAATTACCACCTGAAGACATGGGGCAGGTCAGTTGGCATCTACAGAGACTCAGTTCTTCTCAAGTTAGGGCCCTATGCATCACTTATGGCCACCAAGAGGGATTAATCAACATCCCCCCACACCTCCAAAAACACACACCCACAAGTTTGTGAGCCAAGTGATTTGGTTCCATTACAGTGTTGCTCTTAAGCTCTATGCTCAGCTTGCCTGTGGCCTTCAAAAGGGCAGAGCTCCCACACACATGAAAGGATGATTTTCCAGGCACTCCTGGATGGCCTCAAGATATTTGTTATTTGCCATGTTGGCCTTGTTTTGTTGGTTTTCACTTAGACTTTTTACAACTGGGTACTATACTGCAGCATCCTTGAAGAAAAAAGCCTGCTAGAACAGGTAATGGTAATAATGCTAATAATACCTTGGGTGTATACAGTACCTTTCTTTCTAAATGCTTGATATGTCTTTACATTGATGATCTCTTTTATCTTCATGACATCCCTTAGAATTGGGCCAAGGCAGATAACACATGGGCTAAGATCTGGCCTTTTGAGCTTCCAGTACAATGTCTAAAGTAGAAAGCTTAAGAGACATTGGCTGAGTCATAGCCACTTGCGAAATCTTGCATCTTCTGGACTAAGAGATCATTTGTCTAATTGTTTTTACTGCTTTTGAGTTCTTTCTAATTACCAACCTTAATTAGTTCTAGTTATGAGATCTCCAAGACTATATTTTTTGTAAACATATGCTACTTTATTAGTTAAGTCTAAATATTTATGAAATTTTTCAATCTAGTAGTTTGGCTTCTCTGATAATGGTTGTCTTTATCTCTTTATAAAATGAGATACTGAAAGAGACACATTCAGCCTTGGTGCCTAGACCTGGCAGAAAGCAGAAAATGGTCTATTTTCCCTTATTTTGCTTCATTTTATTTTTAATCTGAGTCCTTGTTGGCAGAGGAGGTTGGAACAGAATAAAACAGGCAAATGACTGAGTGAATAGAAGGTAGGTGTATCAAGGATGAAGGGGCCAAATTTGTAAGCATAAGTAAGGACCACATAACATTCTTCAACACTGATAGCTTTGGTGTATCCAAAAACTTTTTATACCGTTTTCAAGGTAGCCCCAAATGACCTGTGCCTGCCCATGTATCTCCAGAGTGCCTTGGCTGTGCCTACAGACTACCTCACTCAACCAAGAATCTGAGTGGTTTGTCTGAACCTGAAACTATTGCCTCACAGATATGTACAGAAGACCCACGGGTATGTTCACATCAGTAAAAAAAAAAAAACAAAAAACGAGTCCATAGCTTAACTGCTGTGCTTCTTAGCTAAGGTCTTTGGATAAACTCCAAAGCAATAAATCATCACATATGCCAGGAGAGAATTTTTTTGGAGTTGGAGTTATTATATGGCCCTTATACTACCACTTAAGAATAACAATAATAATAATGGATACCCTACAACTTTTACACTTATAATACACATGTCAGTATTGGATTGACCTATTATGTCATATGGAACAGCAATGTTCTTTCTCAGAAATGTAAATGGACATAAAGAGATCAAATGAGGGTTAGCAGTGAGAGGACATACAATTGTAGCAGAGCACATTATTAGATGGGTGGACAGCATGTGAAGTCATAGAAAGTTAAGAAGTAGCAAAAACTATGAATAAAAAAAAGGAAGTAGAGAAAATATATAAAGTGGTTTTAAACTCAAATGCCTTCATCTGAAAAAAGTAAATGTACAAATTTGCAACTATGTGGCAAAAATTAATACACGCCTTGCCAAGAACATTCAAATTCAAAATTTGATCTAGATATTAAGCTGGCCAAATAAAGCACTTCAAGCTGTATTTGGCTTCTTGGTCACCATGTTCTAAATCCTGGAAGAGATGGAAGGAAGAAGCTGGTCAGTGTGGAGAGAGCAGTGGCCACAGCAAGAGAACAGTAAGGTCACAGAGAACAGACACAATGGGAGCAAGAACATGTCACCTGAAAGGGAGAGAGAGAGGTGGCTGGAGGAGAACTAGATTGTCCTCTATCCTCTGGGACTTTGCTTTCTTCTTCCAATTCCAGTCCACATGTGATCTTGCAATAAAGGTGTTTCTTTTAAAGGAGTCTGGGTAAGAGTCACTTTTTCAGAATCGTCACCTACATGCCTTTGCTGATTTTCATAAAATCCCTACAGAGTAGAGGGCTGGAAATTGGGGTCCTGCGATCTTGTCTAGTGCTGCTTTCAATACAACATATAAGAATTACCTTCAGTGACTTAGAAGCACACATAGATGTTTCCTCCTAATGCATTACATTTCAAACCTATTTGATTCACAATGGCCATGCGGTCATTTCTTTTAAAATCCTTGGAGAAAAGTTGCTCCACAAAGAGGAATTAATGGTGGTCTTACCAGTGCTGGGAGAGTTCTCTTCTCAAACTCATCCAAATAGAGGATCTGAACACTTAATATGTCATCACGTGAAGAATATGAAGTAAATATGTAAAATAATACAGCCATACATTAGCCTAAATAGTGCTAATAAATTGTTAGGCTTAGCAGGAAATGGCAAATCACTAATGGAATAATGAAGAGTTTGTTTAGTCCCTGAGTAGATGGTCATCATTCGTCATGCTCCCAGTTCTCCTGCTGAGAGAAGTAGCTAACAGGCTTGCTTGAGGTGATGAAGCAAGCCCAGGAAACCACTGCTTTCTAATAGCTGAAGGAAGTGCAGTTGTCACTCTAGGACTGAGAGAATTAACAGGGACTTGGTAATGTGAACCATTGATGAGGCAGGACTGGGTAGAGATAAGAGACATTGCATTTGGAAGCGGTCAGATTTGCATCCTTGAATGGATTTTTGGAGCAGGAGTGGACACCTGACCCAAAGGAAATCAATCCATAGGCTAGCAATCAAACTATTTTTTGTTCTTGTAGCATTTGATCGTTATCTAGTTTTGCTAAATCCTACTTTTCTCTTTGTAAAATGGGAAAATAACAATATGTAACTCAAAGGGCTATTGCAAACACTGAATGAGATACAGCAAATGATGTGCCAGGCATGGTACCTATGATATGGGACATAGCAATGGTTAATTATTGCTATTGTTTAGCTAAAGCAGTAGTCAAATAGCCCAGAAACCAAGGTTCTATGTTTTTAAGGCCAAACTAGGAGGATAAACTTTTGTAAACTTCTATTCACTATCAGAGTCAAAGAGAAGTACAGGTGGGTGGATCACAGTACCAGCTACAATTCACTTATTCATTCATTCGGAAACAAAATTTACTCTTGAATTAAAGTAGAGAAAAATACTGATTGCTGCCAGAAATGATCAACACCTGCTTTGTAGGATATTACTTTATTTTGTAACAAAAATTAGAAAAAGTAAATAATTTTTCTCTTTTGTTATGAAGAAGAAATATCAAAGTTACATGTTGGTGATATAAGGCAAGGTACATACCACACCCCAGTCATCTTTCACTGGTATATAAATCAGTACACATAAGTGATGGTAATGCTGTCAGTGTAGCAATATACACTGTGGTAGACCCTGTGATGAAGCCCATCGTGAATGACACCCACCTGTTCTCCATTTTCTCATCCTCCCTTGCAGCAGCATGGCATTGAGAGGAGTAATAGGCTGAGAGACTAGGTAGAGGGTGTATTAGTCTGTTCTTGCATTGCTATAAAGAACTGCCTGAGACGGGGTAATTTACAAAGAAAAGAGGTTTAATTGACTCACAGCTCCACAGGCTATACAGGAAACATGGCTGGGGAGGCCACAGGAAACTTAAAATCACGGCAAAGGGAAAGCAGGCCAGAGCAGGAGGGAGAGGGCGAAAAGGGAGCTGCTACACACTTCTAAACAACCAGATTTTGGGAGAACTTACTCACTATCCAAGAACATCAAGGGGGAAGTCACCTCATGATCTAATCAACTCCCACCAGGCCCCTCCTCCAACACTGGAGATCACAATTTGACATGAGATTTGGGTGGGGACACAAATCCAAACCAGATCAGCGGGCTTTGAGTTTTTTTTGGTCACGATTTTCAATTTTAAGGTTCTTGAAGGCAGGAATTGTGTCTTGTTCATGATCTCTGGGGCATATTCATAGGCCTCAACTACCAAATTAAAGAAATCTTAGAAATAAAAAATGGGCAGTTATTAATTGCAACAACATTCATATGCAGGAGTCATTTTCTTTCTTTGAAGTGCTTTATGAACTTGAGCAAAGGCCAGTTTGAGAAGTAGGTTTCTTCAGCTTGCTCATGGTAAGTGATCGCAAGTTAGGCAGAGAAAGCGGCCTAGGCATGTGGCATTCCTCCATTTTGGCCAACTTATCTCTTGAAGTCAAACTCATCATGTGCTGTGCAATAATGGAGACAGGCGAATCAGAGAGGCTCTGACTGAGAGCACTGGAGGTGACTTCCTTTCTGCCAGCCTGTTTGTCTTTAGATTCCTTAGAGCAATTGCTCCAACTCTCATCTCATGAGCGGCTGGTTATCCTTGACACCGGGGGACTAAAGTCATCTTCTCCCTTCTCAGGGACACAAACAAAAATGACACTACCTTGAGATAATACCTAACACAGATTATTCCACCACATCATATCTTGGGGCTCAGATACTGTATTCTTTCCTAGCCTAACACATGTAGCAAGAACACATGGCAACTATAATAAATGCTTCTAATTAACAAATAAAAATATATCCGCACCAAGTGACAGATATAGCTTCTTAAGAATGCTCCTTGGCTGCTGGGGTTGCCCATGATGGATCAAACCTTTTAAACACATTATAATGACAAAAGGGATGGGATTCTCAGACCCTTTCATCCACAGAATGGCTTTTCGGCTTACACTGCAGAAAGATTTTTTCCCCTACTTGTAAGAAATGAGTTTAAACCAGAATCAAATTTTGATACTTAAAAAAAAAAAAAAAAAAAAAAAATTCAGCCAGTACAATTGATAGCACCAGTTAAAGGAATGAAACACTTTTGCATGGAAACAATGATTCATGAACTGCTCTTCCCTACAGGAGATGAAACCATTTGGGTTTTCCTCAGCGATGCTTATATTACTGGCAACATTTTAAAAAACTTCATTACATAGAGAAAATTCCAGCCTTCAATTTTTCTTGTTGAGAGGGTTCAGTGGTTGCCTTGAGTATATGTGTGTCTCTTGGTGAGTGTGTGTGTGAGCGCGGGCACACACACGAGTGTGTTTCATAAAATTAGATTCCAGCAAAGGGAAAGTGCATTTATGCAAAAGCAATTCATCAACCACTTCTGTGGTCAGAATTCACCGAGGTAATTTAGATACTTTAATGGCAAGGTAGTTTAGGTAGGTAGGAGGCAATGTCCCCTCCCCCATCTAACAGCTATGGTAATAGAAAATGTGTCCTCTAAATGAATCTTTTCAGGAAAGTAATTCTCATTTTAATTATTTATCCACTACCAAATATAAAATATAATTACATAGCCAATGTCCATGGGAACAAAATCCACAGTGCAGGATAGAGTATGAGAGCTTTCTGCTTTTAGAAATTTTCCATTAAAAAAAAATAAGATTAGCCAAATACAGCTTTTATAATCTGATTTTCATAATATTAGTGTTTAGCAAAAGTCCACCACTTGCTCAAACAATGGCTCCAGAATTTGCAGTGTTTCCACCATAGCCTTGACCTTTATGATGTCAGACATATATTACCTCTCTGCTATAATTTACTATTGACATCATGGATTAAATTTGTTGTTTCAGCTAATGTAACTGAGCAAGCAAGGTAGACTGTGAAACCAAAGCCAGCTACTGAAATACGAGGGTTGTCAAGTATAAATTTACAAAAGATATTCAGACTGGGTGTGGAAGACAAAAATAAATGGACAAAGAAGCTGTTTTTGACAGACTGCAAGGGGCTAGAGACTTCAACTTGAACACTGTAAATCCAAATGTCACGAAACACTGCTGCAGAGTGAGAGACACGTCTATTCCTCAGCAATATAAATGGTGATGGGAAACCAAACTTCCAAGATGCTGTGCATTTTTGAAAAGTATATCCCTGACGCCCCATAACAAACTCTTTTGAAAAGCATATCCCTGACGCCCGATAACAAACTCATTCATCTCTTCTTCCTCTCCTCCAACCCAAGTTTAAAAAATCACTGCAAGTCACTAGCTCAAAACCAGTTATGACCGCAAAGCCAGTGTTTGCTAGGGCATCATTTGGAGAAGAGACCAAGGAATGTCAAAAAATATGTAAAGATGTATTTTTAAAAGAAAAATAAATTAGTGTGGCAACAGTATTGCCCAAACGTGAGCCATGATCAGTTTTTACTTCTGACACAAATCCTGTTTTTAATACCAAAGTATAAGCCACTAAGAGGGGATATTGTAACTACTGAAGCCTGTAAAGGTGCTCCCATCACTCAGCAGGGAACCCCTTGGTGGTAATTGAGCCACCTCCACGACTGGTCTCTTAGAGTAACAGTCTGGCCTGCAGGGTTGTAGCTACATGAGACTGCTGGCTCATGATCAGGCTTTCTTTGCTTTGAAATGCTTTATTTTCCCAGATACCCCGCAAGCTAAAAGAATTTGAGAATAACTGAAACTAGAAAACAATAAATGTGTGCTACATGGATAGAGTGGTGGGTGGGTAATGCAAGAAGAACCAGAAGCCTCAGAAGTGAAAATACTTTTTCAATGTCACAGCTTGTTGTTATGGACAAGGCCCAGGTGGATTTCTTAGTTTAGTCTGGGGGTAGGCTACTCATGGTAGGTATTCAGTGGTCATGCTTTTGGGAAACTTTTAGAGGGATAGAGAGCCTGATATTCCTCTTTCCCCTATGTGCCTGCTTAGTGACCTATTATCCAGCCTTTTCTATGGAAGCTGTAAGAACTTCTGTGTCCCTGACTCAAATACACGATGAATAGTTAGGGAATAACACATAGCACTGTATGCTGTACTGGGGCTTGGAATTACACAGTAACTATTACAAATAGACTTTGCCTTCAAATTTATAGTCTAATGTCTATGTGCATCTATATATAAGAAAGAAAATGTAAACTCTAAGAGCAGTTCTAATGTGAGAAAATGAGGGCATGAATATGTCCTTTGCTCCTTGACCCAAATAGTGCCTTTGAATAACTGTCAAAGGACTTGAGTTGGGCCAGACAATGTTTTCAGGCAGTCATGAAAAGAAATGACACGGAAAGTTCTTATTTACATCTCCTTTGGCTAGCCATGGAGATCCCTAGATTGAAAATAGGGTGACCTTTAGAGGCTCATCACCATCTTCGGTGTGAGTAGCCTGGAAGGAAGATGTGCTGTGAGTCTGATCTATAAAAGGGACCAAGAATCCCTTGAGCTGACTCTAGATGCAACCTCAGATGGACTCATAACCTGCCAAGGAGGCTTAAACTTGCCTAGACCTCTTGACAATCTCTTTAAGTGAATTTTCAGGTCACTGACAGCAGCTTGATTGAACACCCTCTCAGGGTTCCTTCTCCTGGTATAATTCAAATGTCCCTGGTTCTAGGTCTCCTTGATTCTCGGGCCCACATGGATAGGAAATTTTATTGTAAAAGCTGATGGCTTAATTTCTCCTAGAGAAAGTGCTACTGTAGCTTTGCTTAGAAAAATACCACTTTTGTTTAGGAAAATCCACAACTCTTACTTTTCCTGGCTCTGACACATAGTTGATCCCATCTCATATTTTCATAAGCTGTTTATATTGGATTGCAGCCACTGTGTATTAACTTATTGCTCCGTCTCTCTCCAGGCCAGTGAATTAGCTCATGGGTTCAGCTGCATTTAACAAAAATCCAAACACAGTGATTTAACAAACATTTTCTTATCTGCCATGAAGTTCAGAAGTAACATGCACAGAGTAGGTGCCATGGCTTTTAAACCATCAAGGACCAGGCTCCTTCCATCTTCTTACTCTGCCATCTTAATATGTAGCTTTCATTTCCATGGTTTCACAAGGCAAAGAGAAAATGACAAGAACGTAGAAAAAGTGGGGCTTTTATGAGAAAAGTAAAAATTTTCCGGAAAACCTCAGCAAAATTCTAATTGGTCAAAACTAGATTACTCTTAATTGCAAAGGAGACTGGAAAATACAATGCTATCTGGAACAAAATGAGGAGTCTGTGGGTAGGAGAAATGAAAAGGATGGAGACTAGTTAGACAATAAGGTGTGTCTGCCACACCCACATACCTTGTGTCTACAAAGTATAGACTGATCTCAGTGTTTCTAACATACACACACACAGTAAAAATATACTCTGCAATATAATATTTTTTTCTGAAGACTGGGATGATTATAAACTTTCTAGATGCTCCTGTACAAACAGTAATTAAAATCCCTTAAACACTTCCTTATTTGCAAAATGACAAGAACACTTAAAACTTGAGGGTAAAAACCTGGTTCTAGAACCAGTGCTGCCACCAACCATCTGAACGATCTTGAACAAGTTTCTTTCTCTTTCTGGGCTTCAGCTGCCTGAGTGGTCCCACTGCCAACACTCTTAATATCTCGAAACGTCCCTTCACCTCCCAGCAGATACATATCTCTCCTCTGCTCAGAACACTTCCAGGGCTTGGGTTGAAATTCAGTCCTCAGAATCCAGGTTGTGTCTAAGTTTCCAACATCACCTTGTACCACTGTCCCCTTTGCTTATTTTGCTTTGCCACACTGGTCCCCACCTTCCTTAGCCATGCTAGGCTCACTATTGGCCTGAGTCCTTGCTGTTCTCTCTGCCTTAAATGCTCTGCCCCAAGGTCTTCAATGACTAGCTCCTTCTTACTGTTCAAGTCTCAGTTCAAATGTCACCTCCTAACAGTGATATCTAAAGTACAATTTCAACCCAAATTCTCTCTATCGTAGAACCTGTATCTTCCCTTCAGAGCATATACCACAATTTAATTATCTTGATAATATATTTGTGTATTTGTTTGCAGCTGGCCTCCCAATAAGAATGTCAATCCCTTGAGAACAGGCACCTTCTCTCTTGTTCATCATGGGTAATCCTGGCACAGTTTCTGTCAAGTGTGTATATAACGAATATTTGTTGAATGAATGAATGAGGAAAGAGGGTCTTCATTGTCATCTCACAGGTCCCTTCCAACTCTCAAGTCCTGTAGTTCCCTCTCACAGGGCTACTGTGAGGATGAGAGGAAACAACATATGCCACTGTACCTTCTAAACTGGTAAAAGCAGCACACAAAATGTGAAGGCTGTTACAAACAATAGTGTGATTTGGGGTAATTTGTAAGTTGTTAAAAAGGAACTTGGCTCTTTGAACATTGTTTACAAAACAAAGCCTGAATTGATAGAAATTAGATGCAAAGTAAATGAGCCATTTTGAAATAGTGTTTTCTGAAGGGGTGACATTCTGGAAAACAATATCAACTGAGCAATTTTTCCTTCAATCAGCTCTGTAGAAAGTGATACTCTTCTCCTCTCCTGTATTATTTGCAGAAGTTCTATTTGCAAGTCATTTCTAAAGGGCAGCAATTTGTTTTGTATTAGAGTTTCTGTGAACCTATGATTCCACTCAGTGAGATCATACATCTACGGAGCATCTACTTGATAGGAAATTTCATTAATGTGAGTTAATGATTATGGAAGATATACCCATTTGACAACTTTCATTGGCCCAATTGGAGTCCCGAACACTGTATTGAACCCAGAGTTTGCCTTGATGTTCCTTAGTTGTATGCCAGACTTGGCTGTAGCCAGTCAATACTGGTTTTAAATCATAGATTAAGTCTGAATTCCCAAGGGGTAATTTGAAGCAGTCACCTCACATCACTTGGACATTCATGTCACCCTCAGCTTAAAGAAGTTTTGTTGGGAATACCAGGCCTCATGTCACTCTGCTGTCTCTAAATAGGCAGTGGCTCCTCACTGTCCCCTATAGTAAGTCCGATCTTGCTGCATTCAAGACCCCTGCAATGTGGTCTACTCTAATTCCTAAGCACATAATCTCCCCCAAAGGCAAACCTATATCCAGGCCAAACTGAGCTACAAGGAGTTTTCCAAACATTATTGGTACTTTCTTACCTGCTTGGCTTTGCCATGCTGTCCCCCAACCCTTGAGATGGGGGACAATCCCCACCATCCCCACCTGTAGAAAAATTTACCCCTTCTTAAGTCCTGGAATCCCCCAACTGGTAACCATCTCTCCATCCTCTTTGTATTTAATCATAATAACTACATTCATGCTTACTGAGACCATGCACCAGACACTGTTCTAAGTACTTTACACGGAACCCTCAAATGAACTTATGAAAAAGCACCACTAACATCCCACTTTTCAGATGGTGCTAAAGGATAAAGGAGTTACAAAGCTGGGACCACACTAGTACATGCCAGAGTTAAGACTCAAGACCAGATAGGTTATCACCAGAGCCAGTTCATACCAGCCTTAGAGAGTCTATTATTAGGATCTCTTTCTAACTCTCCATTCAGCGATGTCAAGTTGGTAGCTTGAAATAAGCTATAGTGAGAGTATTTACACCATGGAAATAGGCATGAACTACACACCAGCATTCCCTCCCCCTGCCCCATTCTCTTTCAGATCAACAATTGTTATTGTTAAATATTTAGCAATGTAATGCTGTCTGGGGCCCACCTTCTCAACCACTGTGTTACATTGCCACATCTATTTGTGTGTTTAAATATTAGCCTCACCACACTGTGAGTCCCTCAATGTAAGGGGTGATGTCATACCCATTTACATTATTCCATGTACACAATAAAAATATAATTCATAGTTTTTGGAATGATTTATAATTCATCCTCAAGGTGGCTAATATCAATGTTCTATTATGAGATGGAAAAAGTGGCATCTACTCTTCTAGTTGAATCAAAACATTCCTAGCTCCCTTAAATATTATCTACTTGGAGATGACCTTGCCAGCATGAACAAGCCTTGAGAAGACAGTCCTGGAATCCGAGCCCAGAAGGAATCTTAAATACTATCCAGCACAATCCTATGTTTGACCAAAACTGAGTTCCAGCATCCAGTGGTTGTTCTTCTTGAGAGCAGGAAATGACTGATTGCCACCTGGGGTTGCAGTGGAATAAAACCTTTTCAAAGTAGAATCTCCACTCATTGGTGCTGATGTCTGCCCCACCACACCACTGCACCTCCTCCCTTATTGAGGACCATGGACACACTGAATCTCAGTTACTGACAGGGGGTTGGAGTCAAGAAGGGATACATAAGCAGTGAATTCCTCTGGAGATTAAGAACAGGTCCAGATCATCTCCAGAAAGAGAAAATTATGCAATTATTCTCAAAAACAGTGCCAATTTTATGGCACAATTTCCCCAGCTTCTAGGCCTGAATTCTTCTAAGTAAATCTCCCCCTCACTGTGTGCTTTCCCACCCCCATATCTTTGCTCTCTCCTTTTTGTCCACAGGGATTGTGTTCCTTCCCAGCTCCATCTGCTGAAGTCATAAGAGTACTAACATCTTACCAGGCCTATCTTTTTGCCACTCTCTCTGTGATCACCACCAAGAAGAAGAAATCTCTGCTCTAAAACGTAAGCCCCTGGCTTTGGGAAGCTTATACTGTTCTTATTTGGAAATCTATCATGAATCCTATTTGGGGAACACATTGCTTCTCCTTGATGGGCTCTAAAAGGCCATGACCTGTGCTATGCCTTCTTTAGGCCCAGTCCCACCATGGTGGGGGCCAATAAGAACCAGGTCTCCTTCACATCTGGGGAGCTTCTCCAGCAGGCACAGGACCTGGAACTGGCTGGCAGGTCCAGCCTCACTAGGAATCAGGGTGAATGGAGACTCAGGAACCTCCTGATGCCTATAAGGTGCAGCCTCTTCACTCAATTCCCATCTTGTGTGTTTGGTTCTCTGATGGGTCTTCTGTCTTAACATTTGGTTTTTCCTCAAGGTCTTTGCAAAGATTACAGTGTAGGGTTGATTACGGATTAGACAGGACCCTCAAACCTTCCTACTTCCTCCCACAGTCTTCCCCAGGGCTGGTTTAAACAGTCAGTCACAGCATAGGCACCAAGCAGGCTGAAGCAGGAGAGATTCTGGGGAGACATCAGCTTTTGCTGACCTCAGCAGACCTCTGTGATTTCCACTGAAGCATCTTACCTGACTCCTGGACTGCTCCATCCCCACCTGAGGTCCCCACGCTTTTAGGCCAGAACCCTTGGATAGTGACCCTGCCCAGGTCATAGCTGAGTTTGCCGAGCCTCTGGCACTGGCAGATTAAACTGCTGGCTTTTCCCATGAAAGGGCCAGCCTTGAGGCCTCCGTGGTACACTCAAGTCCCTACTCCCCGCACCCTACATGCTTATACTCGTTCTCCCTTCCCTGTTGGAAACTCCCAGCATGCCACTGGACAGAGACAGTGTTTTCTATTTTGTTTTGCTTGTTGACCACTCTTAAGCCCCCTGAGGACAAAGACTGTGCTATTCATATGTTCTTGTCCTGTAGCACTTAGCACAGTACTGGCCCCAAAGCAAGCATTATTTAAGAATGAAAGAAATTATAACATATTGGAAGGTAGACAGTGTCCTGACAAAGACATTCAAGTTGGTGACAGCCTCTGTGGGGCATCTAAAAGAAGTAAGGGATGGATGAGACTCCACTGGATGAAATATTTACCTGGAACAATAGAAAATGACATGATCCAGAGGATTTGCACTTTATATAACAAACATTCATAATATTTACTATGTGCCAGGCATGGTTCTAAGTACCTGTGAAGCACTAGCTCATTTAATCTTGAGACACAGAGACATTCAGTAACTTGTCAGGCAGCTATGTTGCATAGCCGAGCAGTCTGGTAGCAGACCTTTGTCTTAACCAAGACGTGATGCTGCTTTTGTGAACCAGGCAGTTACAGGGGAAGCCTGTGGCCAAACCAGTGTGGCAGGATAAAGTCTGAGGGTTTACTGTAAGGGCTAGGGCCAGGGAAGCAGAGTGTTAGGGAAACTTGTGAGACAGTTGTGAGTGGGGCAAAAATACTAGAGCTGTTCTCAACAGGCATGGACCTGGCTGGGACCAACAGTGGGCAGACCTCAGGGAAACAGCTTCTCAATGCCCATTCCATTCTGTCTGGAGAGTAGAAAGGCAGTCACAGACAGCACGGTGGCTAGAGGGGACTGCTGGAGGAGGGGCTCTGGGGGCAGACAGCCCTGGCTCTGCATCCCAGTTCCACTCCTGAAGAGCTGTTCACTGTGGATGAGCTCCCCAGCCTGCAGAGACTCGGTTACCACACGGAGGAAATGATAGTTCCTCCCTCATGGAGTTGTTATAGGACCAAATGAGTTCACGCATGTAGAAGGCCATGAGCATGGTAAACACTTTCTAAATATTGGTGAATATTATGACAATTAATAGTGTTATTAATTTCAAACCCCCCTTAGTCTTCTCTGTGCTGATAAAGCGAATTTAGGATTTGTAATTTGCTCCTAAATTATATCTGGTCCTGGTCTCGAGCCAAGTATTATCTTCCATTATGAGGAATTCATTCATCCTTAAATGTTTCTGCACGCCCACTGTGTGTATGCACCAAGGGCTACCTTAGGTGCTGAAGAGACAAAGATGAATAAAGCACTTTGGGCTTTAGGGTAAATAAAAATATAAAAGTAAACAAACAAAAATCCCTCAGAGGTCATTGTAATAAATGGTATCCTCATGGTATAAATAAGGTCCTGTGGGAGAATGGAGTAAAGAGTGCCTGAATGCTTGGGTTGAGGGCCGGAGTCTTCACATTTGAGTCAGGTCTTGAGCGGTAAGGAGGAACCCTCAGGGAGGGAGTAGCATTCTCACAGAGGGGCAGAATTTGGTTGTGAGTAGGATTGAGGACAGAGATAGGTTTGGAAGAGAAGGCAGGTGTCAGATCCTGTAGACACTGGAACACTGCTGAGCAATTTTATGTAGAGGCAACGATGGGATTTAATTCATACTTTAGAATGATTATCCTGGCAGTTTTAAAAATTAATAGTATTGTCAAACTTTAGTAAATACTTTGGAAATCTGTATATGCCAATCATGATGTTTTGTCCTATTCTGTACTCTGTGCTCTGTACATGAGTACCTATTCTGTACTCTGAATTCCTTAATAATGTTTTCTAAATAGACTGCCTCTTTCCCTAACATTATTTTAAAATAAACTTTATATAATGAACATCATAGGGAAGTCAGTGTCATTTGCCTTAAAAATGAACACTGCGGTGTGCACCTGTAATACCAGCTACTCAGGAGCTGAGGTGGGAGGATCCCTTGAGATCAGGTTTGTGGCTGCAGCAAGCTGTGATTGCACCACTGCACTCCAGACTGGGTGAGAAAGCCTATCTCAAAAAAAAAAAAAAAAAAAAAAAGTTCAACATTTGATATAGGGAGGTGGCATTTATAAACCCATTTCTTGTGAGTTAGTTTACTGTGGATCAGGCTTCTCAGAAATTGGTCAGCTCTGGGATTACTTTTGAAGGAAAGCACTACTGCCTAAAAAACGAGCTTCTGGCATCAGCCTTTCAAATCCACACATTCAGTAAGCATCAAGTTTGACTGTGTTGTTTTTTCCACATTGGAAAACATTCTATGCAAGTTTCATTCACATTATACTCTTCAAGAATCTTCAACCATTAACACATTTGAGTTTTTAAGTCTATACAGTAATTGTTGTCTTGGATGATAGCTTGTTTTGTAACCCTCTGGTAGCCAAATGAGTGTGACAGTGATGGAATTAAAATCATAATTACATTGTGCTCAAATTGTTTGTTTGAGTGAGACTTAATGACAGGATTCCCTTCAGCAAATGCAAAGTATGAAAATATTTCAATTTTATAAGGCAAGGGAAAAATACATTTTCCTGAATGGTTCTGGAAAGGCCACCTCTATTTTCACAAGTGTGACTGTAAAATAAACAAGCTTCATCTTTAATTTACCTTTGCTACCGCACCAAGATGTCTAGGTGTTAAGAAAAGACTGTACAGCGATGCATTTGCCAGACAAAAAGCTTTCCCTGTTATTAATGACTGGTGGCGCCCCAGTGTAATCAAAGGGCACAGCTGCAGTGATATACGGCAGTGACAAGCCTTGGGATCTTTCCTCCTCAATGCTACGAGCCTAACAGCTAGCAGCAGAGAACTTCCAGCGCTGTATATCTACAAGATAAATAGCACAAGATATGAATATACGTATGGCTTACAGTCCTGAAAAGTATTGTTACATCCTCCCACACACAATCATTCTAAATATGACGCAAGTGCATTTTTCACCATTTCAGTACAATCTTTGTTGTTTGTAAATGGCAATAGTTTTCTCGTAGAGATTTAAAACCCTCCAACTGCTCCAGTTACTGCAGTCTGATTTGAAAACTGGTGCCTATGCTGCCAACAGTACAGCAGGTTTCCAGAGATTCATAACCCTTTTTACAGTGACAGGCAGCATCAAAAGAAGGAATCACCTCAAGAATACACTAGAAATCATTTTTATTTTTGCTCCTCGATGATGCCAAGATGATCTAAAGGGAAAACTGCGAGTCACTCATGATATGAATTTGACATGAAGGAATCCATAAGAAAAATTCACTGATGTTTTTATTTCCGGCTATTAAGCCATTTTTTTCTCTCTCCTGCTTTGAACTTGTGACCAGTAAGTGCCATATTGTGCTTTGTTAAGGATTCAAGAAATGCATTTAATTGGGAGTTATGACAAAGGTTAAAAAATCAGCATGAAATGAGGTTAGCTTTCTTCACTTACTCAGGCGTGAATTCCACTAGAAACATTTTATAATTACTGATTAGGTTTCCATTAAAAACAAAATGAACAAAACCACAGAATGGTCTTTTCCCAGATCAATAGCAAAGACACATCCATGCACGCACAGAGGAAGTCAGCACAGCTCCATGACCTTTTCATGAACTTTCTGGGAGACGGAAAGATCATTCAAAGGGCAGAGGTCAGCATTCATGCTGGTCACAAACAAAAATCAGATTTTGCGTTGCAATGAAGGCTCTTACCTACGAGTGCAAATTAAATACTATTATTGCACATTTTCTTCTGTTATCAATGACAGAATAACCTGCTTTTGTATTTGCAGCACGTGTTAACATTTACCAACTCATACTATTTTGTTTTCTTTATCAAGCATCACAAAATGAAAGATGAGAATTAAAAACTGGAAAACTTCAGTGAAGATAGGAATCTTCGGCTCATCCTAAGGACTTTGCCATGCTAAAGATGCCCCTCTCTGGGTCATTGCTCGCCTCACTGACCCCAACATGCATAGCACAGAGGGAAGGAGGATGCCAGAATGACAAGATAACAGTGAATTAAGGATGGAGCTTTGCTAGAAATAAATTACACAGGTCATGAGTTGGGAACATGGGTGCTGCTCCTCTGTGGACGCAGGTTCACCTCACACAGAAACAATGCAGCTCTCTAGTTTTGCCCCACAGGATGTTGAGGACTGAAGAGACAAAGGTAGGAATAACTGGGAATCTGAAGCATTTTTAAAAAGACCCTCATTTCCAGCAGTGCTGACTGAAATCAGCATCATTGTGAAACCTGAAAACTCAACACGGTTTCTGGATGGAAGGTGTCCACATAGAGGTGACAATTGGGAACTCCTAATGTCAGTGTTCTTAGACAAAGGGGAAGCCAGATAGACTGAAGCCATGTGTTTGTTAGAATCAATTAGAAAGTCAAAAGGCACCTTTAGGAGCTTTAAGAAATCAGGCAAGTATCAAAATACAGAGATCCTACGCTTCTGGAAATCCAATATCCTAACTTGATTAAGAAGAAAAAACATTTTCAAAGATCTGGATGCAAGCACTACAAGTCACAGACCGCTTTGTAGCACTCTTCAGACAATGCAAAGCTTAGAGAGTTCTGAAGCCTTTTATAGAAATAAATTCACATTTGACATATAGTGATATCTGGGCCCTAATTCTTTTGTGTTCAAATGTGTGTCCTAAAGACACACATTATTCCTGTCTTTTCATGTTCTATTTTCCTGGATACAGCATTTGATTTTCATAATCATTTGATGTATGACATAAGTGAATTGAAAAATAGCCCAAGGCTATTCCTAACAGTAATAGCTTCATCCAACTTTAATTCTTAATACTGTGTGCTAAATCGGAAGTTAGCTTTTATTAAAACAAGTTTATCTACGTGGGCATATGGGATGTAGGGTAGTGCCGGGAGGCTGGAACTTGAAAATTAGAAAGAGACTTGGGAGGGCATTCCTTTACCCTCTTTTGCTTTTTAGAAAAGGAAACCAAGACTTCGTGAGTGCGAGAATGTGTGTGCATGTGTGTGTGTATGTAGCACTGATCAAATAGAGGGTAGGCCTTATCCAATCATAGTGGACTGTGGGTCTTGGAGAGGGAATCCAGGAAGTCTTCTGAAGGTATCAGTTCAATCCTTTGGCTACTGAATTGTGGGAAGTGGAGGATATCCTGGAAAACGAACAGTTAGCTCAGGTAATAGATAACATAAAGTTTCCTCCTCGTCCTGGGAGAAAGATGGTGTGTTCATTGAAAGCTCATCTGCCTGAGTTAGGATGCTGACTCCACCACTTACAAGATGGATGACTTTGGACAAGTTGTTTCACTTCTCTAGGCCTCAGTTCATTCACTCGTATAATGGAGCTGGTAATGGTAACCTCACAGGATCACACAGCAAAGTATATGGATGCTGTGCTAAGTGTTTTAAGGTCACTCTTCATCTATCCTCAATAACTCTCTCAGGTGAACTTTTTTTATTATCTGAATTTTACAGATGAGGAAACAGAAGCTCTGGCAGTGTGATTAACTTGGCTCCATCTCACATCTGGTAAGAGGAAGAGAAGGGACTCAACCCAGGAGCCCTGCATCAACCACAGCCCTGTGTCAACCACAATGTATCACCCTAGAATCTGTATTCAATATTGATCCTAAAGGCTCTGCTTAGATGGCCTCCCACTGATAGCATTATTTATTGAAAATAAATAAGATGCTCATAAAAGGACTTAATGTAATGAATTCTGCCTACTTTTTTTAAAAGAAATGTTGATTTGTCCAAGTTTACACAACCAATTCATGAAAAAAATCAGGTTAAGGGCCCATCTTCTGGTCTTTGGTCCAGTGTCCTATCCACTCTACACACTGCCTTGAATAGAGCTTTCAAAACAAATGGTAAGATCACTCTGAGAAGCATGGCAAAGTGGATAAAAATGTGAACGATCCAACCAGACAACCTTAGCTCGAATCATTCCTTTACTGAATTGTCTTGTGGTCTTACAAAAGTCTCATGATTTATCTGTGCCTAGCTTTATGATCTGGAAAATAAGGTTAATAATAAGAATATGGCCTATCTCTTCCAGATTATTGTGATGATTACATGAGAAATGCACATAAGGCACTTAGAATAATTCCTGGACAGACGTGTAACTCAAGCAATGTTAGTTATTATAAAACTATTTTTTTCACTCAGTCATATAGTCTCTATGTAATACTGTTAACAACTAAATTTCAGAAATGTTGCTTTGTACTTTTCAGAAATACGATGAGTCAGAAGGACTGGTGTGGATATATGGTGGAGTAAAGTACTAAATTAAAAGGATATAAGAGTGATTTTAAGTTTCCTGAAAAGGACATGGTTAAGTCTTAGTTCTGAAATCAGATAATATTTCAAAGGATTTTAGTAACATTAGAGAGAAGGAGGTCTGAGAAAATATTCTAGCTGAAAAAGGAAAAATTTGGAGGGGAATTCATGAAAGCATACCACATCCCAGTGACATTAAATTTTGCTAAGGGAAAGTTAGGGCTTGCAAGAATCATAATATTATTCAAATCAGAAAGGGCGATTAAACTCAGCTAAATGTAATTTGTATTAAACATTTTATTTAAAATGTCTATTTTTAAAGAAAATATAGGATTTAATGTGTATTGGAATTTAATGTGTAATAGAGAATTAGAATTAGCCCAAAATACACATTAAATCCAATTTTTTGGAGAGAGCATAAAGGTTTTTAAAAATCTATTTCTCCTTCCTTCAACTCTCACCAAAATTTAATTCTTCACAGAGCACAGTGAGTAGATTTCTGCTTCTTCGCCCTTTTAATGCGTTCAACTTGGTTTTAAGCACGCATCAGAAAGCAGCTCATGATGAAAGCCTTTTGTTGTCTGCAGACAGAAATGTCAGAAACTTAGCCCTGGTCAGTGCAAGGTATAAAAGAATCCCCCCCAATGCCATCTGTCCTTCAAGATCAAGTTCTGCACAGCTGCATACCCAGGATGGCCTGGGATCACCTGGGTAACCTCTGGGTGATGTTCATATTTGAGATGTGACCTAAGATGGGGAAGAAAGAGGAGAAATAGCAACATGATACTTAACAGATTCTGGCCCAAGCGATCACACATTTGGCTTCCTGCAACTCATAAATCCATTATCTTCAAACTGGGCTGCTCACATTGCAGGCATTCCTCTTTAACAGCTGCAAATGATAAGCTCTACTCTATATAACTTTTTAAAAGTACTTTAGAGATATGATTAATCATATAGCCATATATATGATATATGTGATATATATCATATACATATATTATGATAGTCCCTTTTTTTCTGTTTGTCTATAAAAGATCTAGAGACATCAGTGGCCCATCATATTTTATTGACCTTATGAATGGGTCCTTCAAAGCTTCCCCATTCTACAGATACTCTGATTTCAGTAATGAGACCATATCTTAAAAAATAAACCTTTTAAAATTATAGAGCTGGATCACCCAGTACAATTTACCATTCTACTATTACTCAACCTGAAAAAAAGAAGGAAATCCTGCCATTTGCAACAACATGGATGAACTTTGAGGACATTATGCTAAGTGGCATAAGCCAGGCACAGAAAGACAAATACCAGATGATTTCACTTATATGTGGAATCTAAAAAAAAGTCAAACTTACAGTAACAGAAAGTAGAATGTTCACTACCAGGGGCTGAGGGGTGGAGGAACTGGGAAAATATTGGTCAAAGGGTACAAACCTTCAGCTATAAGGTGAGTTAAGTACTGGAAACTTAATGTATAGCTTGTTGACTATAGTTAATAATAATATATTACATACTTGAAATTTGCTGAGAGTAGATTTCAAATTTTCTCATCACACACAAACACACACACACAAGGTAATGATGGGAGATGATGTATGTGTTAATTAGCTTGATTGTGGTAATTATTTCACAATGTATACATATATCAAAACATCACATTACATCCTCTAAATACATACAATTTTTATTTATCGATCATACCTCAATAAAGCTGGGAAAAAAATAATAATTTACCATTCTATTTTTCCCCATGGAGAGAATTTTTTTACCTAGAACATTCTGTTACAACCAAGAATTTTTAGAAAAAGAAATGTGCGAGAACTAGTCTCTTGCAGTGCGTGGGTAAGGTCAGCACATATTGATATCCAAGGACAATATTTAAATACAATTGTTTTCATAACTTTTAGGTAAAAAAATAAAGAAACCAACAGAGCTCTCCTTTTCCAATCTGTTAAATAATCATAGAATCATAATCACTTAAGTTGGTGGGGAGTCTACAATAATATACTCAAGCCAACACATAACTAGCTGGCAAGGGCCAATGTGTGCATGTTTTCCCAATGCCTTATTCAGCAATAGAAGGTTGGTAGTTTCAAATCTGCTATGATGTGAGTTTTTACACCTTGAACACTGGCAAATGCTTCCTCTCCCTATCCCCAGTCCCAGGAACTGGCTGTGAAATATTTACCAGCACACCACAACTTTAGCAGAACTCTGTCCAGCCTTGGACTCCAATGCTGGTGAAAGTTATTTCTGGGAATTCCAATCATCAAGAAGCATTAGATTCTTAAGAGTGACTATTGTGCTCAGCCATAAATAGATATGGATGAGTAACATAGAGCAGGGGAAAAATGCAAATGATTATGCTTATTAAACTAGTTTTAATAAAACTGCCTTCTCACTCAATATAACAACTACTATTAAACAGGATAAATTCAACCTCCCGCAACATTGACTGCCAGCAAGGGCCTCTTAGAAGTGTGGAAAAATTGAGAGTAAAGAATCTTCTGAAAATAGCCTTTCTTAATAAAAATAAAAATATCGCTACTATGTGTATTTGTTCTTTTCTTTCCTCTGAAGAAAAAAATTACCTCACACATTAATTTAAAAAATGCAAACAAAAACACCAAGAATCTTTCCATATGTTTTACATTAATAGAAAAACTTTCAGAAAAAGGCCGTTAACTAAAGTGGGTTTACGTTTTACTCATCATCATTCATTCTGCCTACTTTCCCGTTTTGCCATTCTTGACTTTCAGTGTTACACATCCTTCCAGGAAAGTTTAGCAGTAAAACCATGAAGGGAGTTTAGCTTTTATTGATTCTGAAAGAACAATATAACAAGATACTGACAATAATAAACAAATACAAAGTTGTTTCAGCCTGGAAACAATTGCAGCCATATAACCCTTGGTGGCCTGTTTTTTATGAACTTTTATTTTTCTCTCCACAATGACTAGCACGGGAACTATCACCCATCCAATCTAGCAGCTTCTAGTTGCTCAGGAAATGGTTAAGCTACTGCAGGTCAGCCCAGCACCCCCGCCCCCCTCAGCCTGGATAATGCTTTGATTTGTTTCTTGCACAAAACAAATTTGAGTCATTTATTTTACTAACAACTCCCAACAGAATCAAGCCACTGGACAAGTCTCTTTTTAAGAGAAATTTACCTTCACACTTGACTTTGTGAAGAGAAGGTTTCCACTGAGAAGGATATAGATTTCATGGATTTTCATTAAGTATCTGTAGAGCCTTTACTTAATATTAAGGAATTGAACAATTTAGCAATTTTTTAAAGCAACCACACAATCCCAGTCTGGCTTAAATTAACACTGTTTCTGACACATAAAAGTTTGACTCAAAAAATCTCTGGGGTAAGCAATCCATATGCAATAATTACTCCAAATGCTTCTAACCACAGAACAGGAGAATGTGCCTCCCTGAGTCTTGAATTCAGTCAGTCAACAAATATGTGATGGGTTCCTTTACACAAGTGATCTTGTAATAGGTGCTGTATAAGTTACTCTTATTTGAAGGTTGCAAATATTTTGTCTTCCACAACAGAGTCTCCAAGGAAAAAAATCAAACAGTTAACAACATACTTCTCCAATAACAGCTTTTGTTTCAAAATGGGTGATTCATAGTTGAGTCAGTGTCTGCTTGCTGGAGGGTCACTGTAGGAGCAGTCAGGAGGGAGGGTAACCTCTCTGGTGATGCTACCGTCCCTCCAGAGTTATCTTGAAGCTAACTAGCCAGTGGCTTCAAACCACTTACATCTGAGTGAGCAAGATTTTTGGTGATGGTTGAAGAAGAGAAAGGAGGAGGAAAAGAGGAAGGGGACCAAGAAATTTCTGGACTTTGAGATTAAAATTATGATCTTTATTTTGTATTCCAATTTTAAAGTGAACTAAGTTCGCCACAAGCCACTCTCAAACAGTAAGCACACCAGCCTGCATCAAGTCATTAACCTTTTAGAACCCACTCAATGCAATGTAGTGTGACTTTATTAATGAATACTTTAATATGGTCTATAAAAGCTAACAAACACAGACACTTGCTATGATTCATCAAATTTAATATTCCATCAAACCTTTCAGTTTAAAGACCAATGATGTTCTTAAAGAATACCAGAACCCCAAAATGGAAGTCCTGTGCTCCAATTAAACTTACTGCAGGAAAAAATAAAATCCATAAGAATTTATTGCTAGGTCAAAATTTTGAATAAGCAAACAATAAAATAGATAACTGCTATGCAATATGAATTATGACTCCAGAAAATATTATTGAAACTGTAGACAACCAAGAGATGCAGCCCTTGAAAATAGCCTTGCTATTTAAGGCACACACTGTCTTTGTGTTGCTAGGAGGCAAAAGACCCTATTGTAAAACAGCTGAGTATCTTGTTCCAGGCCAAGGCAAATTCCACAATCAAAACCAAATTAGAAACTTCTAGAATTTTTGCACTGTTTTACTCAATGACATTCATACTTTGGAAATCCATACTTATATACCTGACTTTTCTATAAGATTCCTTTTTGTAGAACTACTACATTTTCCCATGGACACTTTATAAGTTGTCTTACAAAAAGACAGCTTGCCTTGTTGACTTTCGGTGCCCATTTGCAAGGATTCCTGGACAAAGTTTTCAAATGTATTTTTGATTTAGAGATGCCTTTTTTCATGTTTTTCTCTTTTAAATATGTATGTGCTGTAGTGTAAGAGGAAAAAATGATGCAGGAGAATTTTAGTGGTCTAATCTGGCCTCATTTGATGTTCTGCTCAAAATCTAGGTCATGGTCAGGGCCTGACACATGCCAAAAATTAGTACAGTTCCAAGGAAACATAGTCACAGAGCCTAAGGTCCTTTTGTGGACAAAGAAAGAGGCCTATAAATTATGTCACCAGGCCAATCTGCCATGTCATCAAAGAATAATCCAAGTGGATTATTATCTTTTTCTCTTCAATTCATTCTGTAGATGTCTTAAGTGCTTTGCAAACTTTATTCCTCTTTATCTGGCTGTCAGATAGGTTATCTCTCATTTTACGAATGAAAGATCAGACACAGTGAAGTTAACTGATGAGCTGAGGCTCCAATTAAACCAAATCAAGAGGCTACTGACATTAGGATCTTCCTATCAGTCAGAATGACATTTCTGAGCTCCTGGAATAGAGAATACCAGGTTATGTGAAATTTACTTGGTTCAGTTCTTTCTCGCAAACACATTGTTCATGGTGCCAAGTTCTCAAACATATTCCAAAACAGAGAATATGTGCACGTTCCTAGGTTTTTTTAAAAATATAGAACATAGAATATAGGAGATATTTTAACTGACATGGGAAATGAAAAACTACTATGTTACCACTGTGAAATGTGAATAATTCACTTATATCATCTGAGATTTGTGCTGCAAACTGACTCATGAATTATAGGATAACCATAACAAAATAATGTCCATATGACAAAAAGTGGATCAATTTTAAATTTTAGCTATATGTCAATCTCTCTTAGAAAGAAAAAAGAAGGCTACATTTCTGGTGAAAGATAGACTTATATATAGAGAAAGTATCTGATATGATTAAAAAATCATAGAATTTATGCTTAGCCAGGACTTTCAAAGACATATATTCCAAACCATTCATCTTAGTGTTGTAGTTGCTAAATTCTGAGAGTTTAGACAACTTAATTAACTTCTACCACTCCATTCAAGGCCACAGTTGACATAACGAAGTTCAACCCTTTCATTTCAATGGTAAATGGGCCTCAGTGAGGGGAAAGGGTTGGGCTAGCCACATTCTAAGTTCCCTTGCGGCTCTAACATCTGACTAGTTATTATCTCTTCTCAGGGAATACCCACGTTCCCTATTCCCATTGGGTGCTCGATCCATCCTTATCTCATTCCTTAAACATTGGGAAACAGATGCATATCAATGTGTAGGGTACGTTGCAAGCCATGTTTTTGTGAATGCTGGGGATTGTCGGTGGGGATTTTTGTTAGAAGGGACCAAGGAAACCCCAGAAACCTAGGGCATGACTCTTGTATCTTTAAAGGAAACCAGAAGACCATGGGAACAGCCACTGGGCTCTGTGAAGCCCGGTGACAGAGTGGGGTGAGAGCCCTGAATCTGCATGGTGGCCATGGTGACAAGTGGCCACAGCCTCCCACGTGTTCCTGGGTGAGCCTCAATACTTGGGCTCCATTCACACCCATAGGCCTTACTCCCACAGATGCAGCCAAGAACTTGACATTTTGGCCAAAGATGGAAGGGTGGGGCAGCCAGCCACTTGAAGCCAGGAATATGGAAGTGGAGAGGAATGAGAGTTGTAGAAGATTCTGTTTTAGGAACTGACTGAGCATGCTCTCATACACAGCTGTGAGTCCTCACAAAATGCATTATAACATGCTGGCCTAGGAATGAGAAACCCACAGGGCTTGTGCTTCCTTCATGTAACCATTATTTAATGCAGCACTGTGCTCAAGACTGCAGGTGCAACAGTGAGCAAAACCCAACAAGGTCACTACAGGCTTGTCACTTGCCTTTACTGGGCAAAGCTGCCTGTACAATAAACTCATTCAACACAGCAGCAGACTCAGGAGTGTTTTGTCCTGGGTTCATCTTTGCCCAGAAACTCAGCACCCCTTTTGCCTCTACACTCCAGAAACACTGAACTAGAACGGTTCTCCAAACTCTTCAATCTTCCTTTTGCTTACTTCTCTTTCTCACCACTACTATCTTCCTACTCCCTCTTTCCTGGTGAATTCCTTTGGATCCCTTCTTAGATACTCTGGAATCTCTTTTCCTTCAACCTTCATGCGGATGGAGCCCCGTGCCCTCATGAGTGCTCCTAGGCACCCCAGGCCTCTCTTACTGGAGCCTTCACTTGCCTCCTGCTCAGTGGGCTCCTCCACTGGGTCCTAAGCTGCATGAGGACAATGTTCCTCCTGTAATTCCTGATCTTTTATAGCCTGGCATCAGCACAGGATTTGGCCACAGGATCCAACGGTAAACTGTATTTCAATGTAATTGACTTTCTTGTAATCCTGTGTATTTTATCGAATGCTTTAAAAAACATTCTGAGTAGGCATCCTTAGGTTTCATCTGGCCGCCAAAGGGGCTTAAAGTACAAACAAACTTCAGAACATTTGCTAGATGCTCAGTAAATATATTACAAATGAGTAATCAGAAAAATGAATGAAAGAACAAATGAAATGAAAGAAACTCCTCATTGCCCAGCAAAGAAGAGGCTTGACTCCAGGTCTGACATAGTGAGAACCTATCCACATGAACACGATTTTAATCCACAAGGGGGTGGCATGAAATTGCAGAAAAGGTCCACAGTTTCTTGAATACCCAATACATTTGTGTCCTATAGAAAACTCTGTTGGTTGCCTACTCTACCACAAGTCCCCTCCCCTTTCTCTCATACTAACAAGCCTGCTTCCTGTATAGCACTAAAACAGCCAATACCCTTTGTGGCATGTTATGGCCATGAGATCCAGTTCTGGTCCATATGATGTAAGCAGAAGCCCCAGAGGTTTCTGGGATATATGTCCTTTTCTGACAAGCAAAGAGTGACCTTGGAAAGAAGACTTCTTTACCACCCTGCTTTTGAACACAACTTTGTGACTGTGTGAAGTCTAGGACTATGGTGTCCATCTTATGTCCAAGATGTAGTAAGTCTGAGGATGAAAAGAAAACATGCTGAGCATGGCAAAGTAGAAATGGAGAAAGATCCTGGGTCCCCAATAATCCGATTAAATCACAAAATCATCTATGAAACCCCCATCCCAAACATCTTTATATATGAGATTCTTAAATTACTCACTGTCTTCCCATCTTACACAGCAATACAACCCAATGACAAATTTTTCTACCATGGGATTCAGGGCAATGATACTGAATCAGTTAAGGATACCACTTCCTGTTTTCAGTTATCAGTTAACACTTCCCTCAGCAAAGTTCAGATTCACTCAACAACTATTTTATCCCTAGAATACACCAGGCAGGAAAAAAGGAGTGTTGGCTGTGTAGTGGGGAAATTATTTTATGATGTGATAGTCACTATCACCAGCAGACCATTCGGAAGAACTTCTCTGTGTCTAACCCTCCTGAGAATAAAGTGACAGGCCACGCCTGGATTTAAAGCAGTGTGCACAAAAGGTGAAGGTCCCATCTGAAATGGGAGTGGGGAGGCTGCTGAGACTCACATGCAGCCTCCACGCATCGTTCTCCCCAACTCTAGCCCAGCTCCTAACATAACCTCCTGACGTTTTTTACTTTCTTATTTCTCAGTTCTCCCTGGGTATTGACGTATCTCCCCGTGGACTATAAGATCCTTTGAAGTCAGGGACAGTATTCCAGGAATCACTGCTATCTTCCTGTAATATCAGGGTGAGGAAGGGGTCAATAAACGTGTGTTCAAAAATACTTTTTAAAAGGCTTAGGACTATTTGTAAGAGAGTTGAGAGTATATTACAAAGCCCCTGCAGAGAAAGCACATGTATGAAAAAGATCATTATAATTTCAAGCAGCACTGCAACAGCTGCATGAAGGAGAAAGCCAAAGTCACGCAGGTCTGAGTTGGAAAAGGAAGGATTTATAGAAGGTCTGTACTTCTAACTAGTTCTGGAAGTGAAGACTAAGACAAGAGGAGGAATAGAAGGGCATATGAGGCAGGACACATGGTGTGACAAGACAGGGGACCATTTCAGGAAAGCAAAGGATCAGTGTAGGGAAATTAGGAGATTAAATGGGAAAGGGTATTTCATATCAGATGGTAGACATAGGTCCTTGTTGCCAAGCTAAGAAGTTTGAACTTTATCTTATAGGAAATGCGGAATCCATTGAAAGTTGTAGGAGAGAGTTACAAACATATACCTTGCAAATACTATTTGCTACACTCTTTGCTGTCAAATCTGTGTCACTCAATGATAATGCCAGAGGCTCTGTTATCAGTCAGGAGATTACTAGACAGTAGAATTATCTGGACTAAAGTTTCCATCTTCCTGGTAAATAGGTTATACAGGACAGACTCAAAAGCCTTCTTATCTATGCAATTATTGTTTCCTGCTCACAATCGTATTTGATTTGAAGGAAAATTTTTCCATTACTTTCCCAGGGACAGAAATTAAGATTACAGTCACACTTTTATCCTTCATTTTTGACCTCAAGGGCAGAGGTCTATAATAATCCTACACCTCTTTATATAGCATATCATCACATAACTCCACAAAAGATCCTTCTCATATTTCATTACTTTTTTCCTCCTCACTCAGATCCTCATCCCCATTCTTCTCACCCTCATAGTAGTCAATATTTTGATGTGTGCATATATTTTCATGTATCTACTGTTTTTTACTCAACACATTTTTACATTTGTTTTTAAAATTTAGATAAATGGAATTTTACTTTAAATATCATTCTTCCTTTATCACTCACAATTTTGCTTTAAAAATTTACCCACATTGCTATATTTACATAAAAATATTGCCTCCACTTGCTGCACAGACTGTGACAACCCAGTGTACTGATCCATTCCTCTGGAAGAAAACATCAAGTTTGATTCTCCTTTATCACAAACGAAGCTAAAAAGACATTTGCATACATGATCCCTTTGTGAAAATTTCTCTGGGATATGTGTTCAGAAGTGGGATTGCAGTAGTAGGGTGACTATATAATTTATTTTCCCAAGAACATCCTGGGAAATGAAAAGGGCACTATTAATAATGATGTCAGAACCTCAGACTTTCCCTGCTACCCTGAGTAAGAAAGGGCCCCTTATCACCTTAGTCTTAGGACATACTCATACTTAATTTCATCAAGACTGTCAGGTTGCTTTCTGAAATAATCATACTCATTTCCTCTTCCCTCAATAACGAAAGAGTTTTCACAGCCCCACATCCTTGCAAAAACTTGGCATTACTCAGTTTTCTCAGCTCTGACATTCTCATGTGTCTGGAGTAGCCAATTGTTCTGATTATCAGTGAATTTGAACACCACTTCCAACATCAGTTCATCATTTGAGCTTCATACTGTTTGCATATATTTCTATGGTGTTTCCTGTTGCATATATTTCTGGTCAATTTGCAGGAGCTTTTTATAGATTCTAGATATGAATTGTGTCAGGTTTTGTTTGTCAGAGTCAGTTTTAAGCATTGCAAACATCTTCTCCCAGTCTATCATCTGTCCACTAATGCGATGAAGCTTATGGGTTACTGTTGCCAGGGTCATCATTTTCTCTTCAAATAAATAGATAATATAAATTTAAATAATAGATTAACAATTCTCTTTAAATCTATAGGAAGATATTATCTTCTTCCCCAGTGTCTGGCTGACTCTCTAGCTCTTTGCACATTCTTTTGAAAACAATGACAAAGTCTGTAGTGACTTTAGGCAAGTCACTGCCACCCCTCATGACAGTGGTTCTTAAATTGAACACCACCTGAAGCACATGGGTTGGGGCCAGACTCCGCATCTTTAACCAGCCACCCAGGGAATCAGGGAATGCTGATGCTGAAATCCAACAGCCACACGTAAAGAAACATGGCCTAGGATACAAAACACTGGGGCCAGCAACGTGGGATAACAGTGCTGAAAGAGAACTTGGAGATCCCCTAGTTCAACCGCGCACACACATTCCAAGTCTTTAGAGGACAAGCACCTTGACCAAGAGGCGAAGCTTCAGGCCTCCTGCCTGATGCCAGGCCGGGGCTCTTGTCATCACAACAGGAAGGATATGAAATACCTCTCTTACTCCAGTGCTTCCTTATTGACATATCCTAATCAGGAAGAATCATTCCATTTCATATACTGTATAGTGAGCCCTGTTTTCATTTCACTGTTGAATTTTTATCCAAGGCTTCGGGTGGCAAAAAGATAAAATGCTTTCATCTTAGGATGTCATTATTATCAGCACGATCTAATTAGGAGAGCAACATGCTTATTTCTTGCATTTTCAACATTTTTAAAGTAAAGCAAAAGATCCTCCTCCCTTTTCATGAATAGCATCTCTGAAAATAGTCCACCAAACCTCCAGAGTCCAGTGCAAACAAAACTCGGCTCCATGGCCTCCCCCTGTTTCGTATTCACACGATGCAAAACACATGGGCCAAATTTATGTCACCGCAATTTGCCTTGCAGCCAGCATTTAAATCACCAAGGTTTGCAGCTCCACGTTTTAGGGTGTTGTTTGCAATCCTGTAGCCAAGAGCTCTGAAGGAACAAGCTCACATGAAGGGTCGTTAGCCAGCCTGATGTGATGGGGCTGTTTTAGCAGAGAACTAATTAGTATGCTGCAAGGTATCTGCATATCTCTCAAATAGACATTGTTTGTGTCTTTCCTCAGTGACAGGGGGAGATTGTTCAGTAGAACACCTTACCTTTTAATATGCGGGGTTTGTTAGAAGAACAGCTCAATTCATATTTCTCCTGGTTTGATGGTAAGTGAACAGCAGTGGCAATATTAATCTGTAGTAACCTGTCAGTGAACTCTACAGCTAATATGATGTAGTTATGATTTTACCATCAATCAGGACTGAACAGGCTCTGGGCAATCCTTACAGCACAGCCTCAAAAAATCTAATTGTGCAAAAGCTTCATTGGTTTCCAACATTTCTTTTTATCTGTCACAGGCTTTAGGCCTAATACACAACCTTTTATTATTGGCCTTATTGCATTAGCTTGTCGGACAAAGAAGAAAAGGCTAAAGCAGAGAGTTCCCCTGCATTCCATCATTTGTTTGCATGCAGGATTTTATTTGACAGTCCCGTATTGTTTTAGATGTAGATAAAAATTATTCAGACATATGGCATCATATGAACTTTTGAACTGCCAATTGCCAATGTGTCCTAAAGGACTGGAGGCATTTACAAATTCTGCTCTACCTACAAAGATAGAGATGCTATATGGATGAGCAAATAAGGTCTCCTGGGGGAACTGTATTTTAGAATCAACATAATCTTGCATGTTCTCCTTGACCATTTTTTATGCAGGGGAGGAGTAAAATCATCGAGAAATGGAACATTAGCAACTGAGATGATTTTTAGCCAAAATGAAGTTGAATATTTGAGAAATTATAATGGAAAAACAGTTCACTTTCTCTGAGAACCTGCATGCACGGCATAAAGTAGTATGGAGCCACATGGTGTCCCTTCATCCCTTCGTGTGCAGAACATTTTTCTGGGTGTCTGAGATGCAGTCAGATTCTGTTCCAATGAGAACATGTGCATAAAACACAAATCCACATCAAAGTAGCTCCAGCCTTGAGAGTACAGGGTTGGAAGGAACTGTGAGACTTAAAACATATAAAAGCATTTAGGAAGATGAACTATTAACTTTATCTATTTAGGCATTTTAATCTTTTGCATCTTAAATGCAATTGGGCTTTTGGAACTGGGAAATGGCTAATCAGCACGTTGGGTAAATGTTTCTATTTTAAAATGTGCACATTTAGAAATAACAGCTGGCCATAAAGTACATATTTATGTTTGTGATTTAATGTATCACAAACTTTATACTTTATTTCATTTAGTTTCACAAAGAGACCACACTATTTTTTGCAAGCATTATATAACTTTTGCAGCAGCTTTATGACTCAAGAAACACATACAGCAATAAATCAGATATGCATACAATTCCTAACGTTTTCAAATTTGAAATGTCTATTAATGAAAAAATTTAAGCATTATATCCATCTCTTACACTGTCCTAACTCATTTAAAGATTCAACTGAAAATTCCTATCCATTAGTCAGGAAAAATCTGCATAGGATTATAGTGATTGTCTTTTGAAACACTGCACCCTTGCTTCAAAGGAAACATATTGTGACTAAGGGCACATCAACAGCACAACTGAGTGTTAACCCTTCACAAACCAGTGTGCACATTGTCCACAACCTAATAAAAATAGCTACACAAAATGCGGAAATGGCTATGGCATCCTGCAATAAGTGTGCAGGAACACGCCTTGGGACTACTGAGGTGGCTGCTGGAGAAAGACGAAAACAGGATGTTAAATGGTTGCAGTCTTGGTGGCAGCTTTGAGAGTTCTCTGGCCCCACCTTCATCATTGTTAGATGAGCTTTTTCTTAAAAAAGTTGTCTCTAGAGGGTTCTTTTCAAATATTTAAATCTAAATGATCTTGAGGAAGACCACCTGAAAACATCTCAGCTTCGTCAGATCTCTTAGAAATTTATAGCTTCTAAGGTTAGCCTTCCTGACAATGTGGCCAGCACGCCACTCACTAGTGAAGGCCTTTGTCAGTGCAGGAAAATGTTTGCATTTGTCAGAGTCAGTTTAATTCCAAGGTATTATAGCTAAAAGGAGTATTGGATTCTCTTGTGCTGTCCTTGGCAAGTAAAACATGACAGAGAATGTCCATATGAGCAGGTTCACAATTTAAAAACTAGAAAAGATTGTGAAACTAAACAACTATTAAAAAATGGGAAATTTAGGGTGGGGCATGGTGGCTGACGCCTGTAATCCCAACATTTTGGGAGGCCAAGGCAGGCATATTGCCTGAGCCCAGGAGTTCGAGACCAGCCTGGGCAACAAGGTGAAACCCTGTTTATGCTAAAATACAAAAAAGTAGCCGGATGTGGCGGCATATGCCTATAGTCCCAGCTACTTGGGAGGCTGAGGCAGAATTGCTTGAACCCGGGAGGTGGAGGTCGCAGTGAGCCAAGATCGCACCAATGCACTCCAGCTTTGGCAACAGAGCAAGACTCAGTCTCAAAAAAAAAAAAAAGGAGGGGGGGAAATTTATACAATCTAACCCAGATATTGCTTAAAATACATATAAATATATCTTCAAAATTTTAAAAATTAAAAAATGCCTACAAACACACTGGTACTATACACGTAATTTTCAAGTCAAATGATAGCAAGAGTGAAAGTTCTCTCCAGAAATAAAACGTGTTAAGCAACTGTGAAAAAATGTCATTTCATCAACATTCTCCTTGGGACAAAAGGAGAGTGGGATAAAAGATAACTGAATTCATCTTATGAATGTCTCTAAAACTCTAAGTTGAGAAAATATGTCTTTCAAAAGAGTTGACAGAAAACAAAGGCAAAAGGTTCATAGAAGAAAATTTAAAGTGAAGACTTGGGGGCAGAAGGGTGAAATTTTTTTTACAAAGGACTAGTTGATCATAGTGACAAAGGTAGATTCAGAGTTATTGGGGAGGAAAGGAGAAAAGCTTAGAAAGTCAACACATTAATTAGTAAGTTTGAAACATAGATAATAAATATTACTAAATAAATTGTTTATATGTTCAAACATCTCTCTCTATATATACATATAATATATATATACCATATGTAATATATTTTACCATTTTATGCTAACAAAGAGTTTTTCTAGCAAAATATTACCAGTGTATCTTAGGTACATACAATTTTAGTGGATTTCAGCCCCCTTGAGAATATGTTCTAGATCCCAGAGAATTTAATATAGTTTCATATAATTTATGTTTTTTAAAATATACTCATGTTTGGAAGGTATAAAGAACAATAATTACTCCAGCAATATTGCTGAACTGAGAATAGAAAGAACTGAAAAGTAATATAAAAGTCATAATGGCAAAATGTGTTGAAGTTCAGCAGCCAAGAGGGAAACACAATTATAAGCTCAGTTGGTCAGGACACAATAAAGCTGATAAAAAAATACGAAGATTAAATACAAATTTATTGGAAAACATCAAGTAATGTATGAATCATTGACATATGATCAGTCAGATTCCCCTGGTATTTTGCAGCAGAAAAATGAGAAGAATTGAACTAAAGTCTTCAAATACATTTAATTGTATTCCTTTTTGGATATGTAATACCAACACAAAAAGTTTACATCAACACTATAAGTCAAATGAAACCTATGCCACGGTCTAACGAAGCATTTGGTTGTAGTATGTGAAACTGCCATTTCGCAGGTCAAAATTGGTTGAACTTTAGCAATTTCATGAGGTTCATTTATTGTAATATATGTTATAGCACAGGCAATTTACAATAGTTTTTGAAATCAAATGGACATGTATGCATCCCTTTTCAGTTCTACCACTTTACTAGCTGTGAATTCTTAGACAATTGGATGCATTAATTCCTCTGAGCTTTACTGTCCCTACTATACAATAGGCATAATAGTATCTACTCTTGGAGTGTTGTGTGGATTAGATGAGTGCCTCACACAGGGCTTTTTCCCCATATAACAAAAAGGTAGTTCCCAAAACATTTATTTTAAAGTCAATAGTTAAGAACTCAGAAAGGAGGGAGCTGAGGTTCTCCTAAACCTTCTGAGATGCCCCACAATTTTCAGTGTTCTGAACTTTTGGTCACTTCACAGGAAAGCCACACTGAACACAAGGCAGTTGTCCTTAGAGGTGAGGACAGCCCACCAGAATATCTGCTTGAGATCAATGTCAGCTTTATTTTTGAAAGATAAGCTGAATTATGTTTCCACATCTCATGCTGCCAGGGACAGCAGTAGGATTTAAAATAACCAGAAAGACACACAGAATAATTCTTTGAAATCCAATAGCTATTAAATTAGGGAAGGAGGTGTAAGAGGGGGTGTGGGGCAGGAGCATATGTAAAGCCCCTCACACTTTGTAAGCAATCTGATAACTTCTGAATGCCTGATTGTATTATTGCCATTGTCCTTACATATGTGGGTTAATTTCCTTCAGGGTATACTTTCTCATACTCCATCCAGCCAGAGAAGTCGGTGCAAAGTAAACTCTGTAGGGTGCTGGTGGGTGATATCTTCTCAGTGGAAAACCGGTTTCAAACACCTATTCTGTTTTTCTCAAACAAATCTGCAGAGGAGTACATCCACTGTCTATAAGATTTCTGTATGAAAAATACAGTGCCCTGAAAGTTAATCCAACGATGCGCCTGGGGCTGTGATAAGTGATCTCCAGGCAAATTTTCATTCTCACAAGTCTATGTGCTATCATTGCCATTTAGAGATGAGGAAACAAGATCAACCTTACCCACATCACACTACTAAGGTAGTAGGGATCCTTGAATCTGAGATCTCAGCCAATACACCCTGTTGCCTCTAAAAATCAAGACAGGTATCTGTTATAGAGGTTTTATTTTTTTCTTTTGAGTAGAATTTCCACATCAAATAATCAATAAAGATAGACTATATTTTCCTATTTCATTTCCACCATCCTTCAAAATGGGTCAAAATCATCCTGCCTTCCACTAATGACTACAAGGGTGATCATTTTCTTACGTGATTCTCACTGTTTTACCTTTAAAGAGGACTCTCTCAATGAACTGAATTGTTTTCAACCTTAGCTTCCCTCCTTCCATTTTTCGTCACTGGGTATCATTCCACTTCAGCAACAGTTCCCCCATACCACAGGTTTTCCTGGTGTTAAAAAATATCAGACATTGCCCACTTGCACCTTTAGGAACTTTGCAAGCCAAGGCTCCCCAGCACAGATCAATATTCCGCATTAGAGAAATGCAGGAACAAGCCAACAGAATTAGCACAGTAATTTACTGTGCCTCTGCTGCAGCTGGCAGGGACCACAGAGGGAAGCAAGCAGATGTTTGTTTGCTAATGGTGGCTTCCTTGAGTTGTCAGAGACCAACGCCCCAGACCTTCATTACCCAGTCTGTCCAGCTTAATAAAAAAGGATAAGGGGGGGGGGGGGTTGACTGTGCTCATCTGGTAACGTCAATTGATTTGTTTTCTACTGCTCATGTAATGTTTCGGGCTTTCCATAGTTACAGTGTGGAATGATCGTACACAATTTTTTATTTGTTGTAGTGGAAAGGGGAAAATCTTTAATGCAGACAAGTCAGAAATTGTTATTGGGGTCATAATTTCCAATATATGTGTTTAAGAAATTGTGGCCAAGTGTGGGAATTCCTCCCACGCCAAGCTTGGAAGACAGAAAATAAAATGGCAACAAGAAACACTTGGAAGAGCACGTGGGTTTTCTTTCATTATAGCAATGCAGCAATTTATAGAAGTTTGATTTTCTCTCTCCAAAGCACATGAATAAACTTGTAACAAAACATAGAGTTAAGGAAAACTGTGTTTCCTTTAGATTAACCTCTGTCTTGCCTACACATGCAGCCTCCTAGGAGGAAAACCAAGACTTCAAGGGGAACAATGCCCTCTTTTGAGAGACTGCTGCTGAGATAGTACACTACGAACCCACGGTGAGGCTTGGTATCTGCTTTTGTTTTTGTTTCCTCATCTGGATCTTACCTATTATATTGAGATTTTATCCATCAAAAAGTTTTTACCCAAGATACCTCTTCTGAAGCTTACTACTGCAAAGCTCTAAGCCAGGTTCATGAGGAGGACAATCTCATATAAACAATAACAATTCACGAAGACTGGTATAAACTTTGGAGGACAGAGTAAGGGGAGGGTGTTTAAAACAGGAAAAGATGAAAGATTATTTAAAAAACGAGTGCCACTTCGGCTTAAAATCTTGGTGGAACTTAAACAGCCAGATAGAAGGAGAACATTCGAGGGAGGGAATGAATGCCTCAGGCAAGGTCACAGACTTGAGAAAGAATGAGATTTTTGTATTCTGAGAACAGAGAGGAGTCGCTTTGGTTGGACAAAAGATGTGGGTGGCAAAGTGGTCAAAGACAAGATGCTAAAGCTTGAAACACTTTGAATGCCAACCTCAGCCATAGGGACTCTAAGTGGTATACCCCTGTGTACCACTGAGGGACTCTCAGCACCATCAGCCCAATGAGTTCTGTGATGCAAGAAGGTCATTGGTCATCAATGTGTAGGCTGAATGCATGGGTACAGATTAGCAGGAAGTTAGAGGATAATGGAGGCATGAACTAGAGTGATAACAATAGGAATGAAATGGAAGTAAAAGTAAGGGTTACATGTTAAGGTGATAGAAAATGCAGTACTTAATGCACTTACGCTCAAGCGGTAAAGGGCACAGACTTGTGTTTTTGCCCGAGGCATTGCCTCCCTCAAAGGCTCTCCAAATGACTAGAGGGATACAGTAGGAGGGCTGTGATCCAAGAGGAAGAAAAAGTCGGTGTTAACTGAGACTGAAAACCTTGAGAACTGGCTATCATTAGACAAACAGACCATTAAAGCAATGAACTGATCTGCAGACACTGTGGAGCACCTCAGCATGTCAAGTGCTTTTCGGGCACCATTTCATCTTATGTTCACAATTTTTATTGGTAACTATATTATTCCCACTTTGTTTCTGAGGAAACTGGGACTCAGATAATAACCAATTTGCTTAAATTCACACAGATAAAATGTGACACAGTGCTTGTTGGAACTCAGCTCTGGCTGGTTCCAAAGCCTATGCTGCGTACCTATTCCAGAGGTTTTCAATCTGTGTTCTGAAGAATTCTGGAGATCCTCAGAAGGTCCCGGGGTTACTCTAGAAGGGCATGAAGGAGGTTGGGTCCTGGGCCCTCATCTTGGCTTCCTTTCTTAATATTTCATATTTCATTTGATGAAGGAATTCTAAGGGCAAAATCAGCAGGTTCTACTCTATCTCAAAAGAAGAGAATGGCTTGCTTTCAGACATACTGAATTTGAGGGGCAAATGGGACAAACGGAGGTGTCCAAATGCAAAATATAAAGAACTGATCTGAGGGATGAAGATATAGGTTCAGGAGCATGTGTGTGGAGGAGATCAGTGACAGAAGCTGCCTAGCGCCATGCTGGCATTAGCTTTCCAATATTAGGAGTCACATTCTAGTGGGTCTAAGATGTGTGATCACATCCAACTGGCATGTGCTGGAAGGGCTAAAAGCTCCTAGTTGCTTTGTAATGCTCTCTGCTGTTCTCTTCAATGTCCACACACCTCTGCTCCCGCCAGTTGCATATCCAAACCATCAAGAGCACTTGTGTTTATTCCCAAACCAGTTTTTGTCAGTTCCATTTGTTTTGTAATTCATAATTTTGTTGAATATATAAATCAATGCAATATGAATGCAAAAGGAAATAAAGTGGTTTAAATGAAAAATAAGTTGAATTGTTTGGAAACAATAAGGCAAGTTACTTTGCTTTGAGTAAATGAGGTAGGAATGAAACTGTTGTAATGTATCAGGGGCAGGACATTAAAAACTAGACAGATTCTGGGCTTCCCAAGTGTCTTTAAATTCTCACAGCACTAAGAAATTAAAATTGGAAGTTGTTGATGTGTTGTGGATGTAGCTTATACAAGAAAGGTGACTTGGACTCCAAGCATCAGACCTTGGCCCTACATCAAAAACATGGGAGATAAATGTATATTTGTAAATTTTAAATAAAAAGAAAATGTTACCTGGTTTTATATGTGTCACTTTTTGTGATGCCACACTTCAAATGGCTCTTTTGTTAATCTACTACCACCAGTCTTGATCAAGTCAGATAAGAATGCAATCATCATGTATTTCTACCCTGTGGATAGAAAAGGGATTTTTACCACTTGAGCCTAAGTCCATCCCTTGATTCCTTCAATCCTTTGGTAAAAGCAGCTAGAAAATTTGGCAAGGAACAGAAAATTGTTGAACTGGTTTGAAGCTTCCCAGGACTCATAAATATGGGATGGAGGCAGAGGAGTGAGAGTTTAGCTTTTAAATGACTTAATTATCATTTACATTTGTAAAACCATGTGAAAAAAATGTCTCCTTACCGTAAATACATGTAAGTAGTTGTGCCTATTACTAATAGGCATAATTTTGCCAATCGCCATGGTGACATAAAATAAGGTTCCCAGCTAGCAGAAAATGGACTCTTGTGAAGGCATTTGTGTGTGTGCAAGGTCGGATTTTACTTTGCTGCCCCCGAAAAATACGAGGAGTTGGAGCACTCAGAAGGAGAGACTACGCTGCTCCACCGCAGCTGCTGCATTGTGACCCGGAAGCCCTGAGCGCCCAGCACCATGAGGCCTGTGTGTCTAATTGGCACTGCAGCCAGGAAAGCCTCCTCCCTTTGTGGGCCCCTTGCAGGACTGCCAGAGTCAAAGAAGGGGGTTGGGGAGAATATGGTGCATGCGAGTGTGTGTGTGTGTGTGTGTGTGTGCGCGCGCGTATATGTGCATGTGTGTGGTATGCGATCACCTGCTTCCCTTCTCTTGTTGCCATGGGTTACGAAGCCCTGAGCTGGAGAGCAGGGCCAAGCACTTGGGGTGGAAATAACTGCGTCAGCCTCTGAAAAAAGAAATTAGAAATAGGGAGCCTGGAAACAATGGCAAAAGAACAAAAATCAACATCCCAAGGCGGCCCGACTGTAAGCAAGGAAGCCAGGCAGCCAAAAGGAGGGCAGCTCTTCATAAATTTCACTTTCACCAGACAGGCTGGTCTAAACAGTGATGACGAGAAAAGAATGAACGCAAATATCTATGGCAATCCTGCGTCTCCATCCGCTTGGGCCTTAGGTCTATAATCCAACTTGGAGAAAAATAAACAAATTCTGTGAAGAGTTAAGTCAATAGCTGTCAGGGAGTCCAGGACACACATGGCATTATAGAGTACCAGGAGCTGAGGGGAGAGGTGACACCACCAGGAAGGAGGCTGTGACCTTGGGGAGGCCACCATTTAATTGGGCATCTTGTGTCTGTAAGTCAGGCTTGTTGTGCACCCTGCACCCAAATCCTCATTACTCTTCTTATTTGATGGCCCATCAGTGGAAATAATGTGTTTCCTTCTCTTCCTGTGGCCTCTGACTATTTTGTATGAAATGAAATAGGGCATTAGAAATAGCTCTCATAGGAGAATTTTCAAGAAATTTTGCAGATTAAAACATTCAAAAATTTTGCAATCCCCTAATTTTGCAGATTAAAAAAAAAACAAAACAGGTTCAGATAGGTAGCTCAACTTGGTTTTTGTTTGTTTTGTTTTGTTTTCACATAAAAATAGGGAAAAAAGAAGACTTAAATGATGCAGTGTATGTTTACTTGTATCAGTCTCATATTAGATGGTAAGGAGATGAGGATCCTGCATCTCTCCAGACTGAGCTATCAGGAAAATAAAGAACTTGGATCCTTGCTTTTCTGATGGACCACCACTGCCTTTGGATGGAAGGACAAAAGCTGCTTTCCACCAAACCTCATGGCTGGCAGGACATTTGGAGGCACAGTAGGAAGGACAGGGTGGTGGGGTGTGGTCTGCAAGCCTTTCATGTCACAACATCCACGTGAGCTTCCAGGAGCAATTTCTTCCTTCTTTGATCCCATCAAAGGAGATGAATCCCAGGTTCTTGCAGTGCATGTTGATTTCAGCCACCTTCTCCTTCCTAGGTTGTGGCAAAACTGTGTTCTGTGATCATCATCTGCCATTGGTAGGAAAGAATTCCACTGAGAGGTGTGGCTAATTTGTGTGCCTAAAGAAAATGGATTTTGAGGTGCTGTATTACTGACTAGCCATTTATCATCTTCCTCTCCTGCCCTATCTCTCACTGGCTAAATATCATGCAGTGGCCATTTTCATTTTGGTTTCCAGTGTGTTTTGCCACCTCAGAAATTTAGACTCTCACATTCAAACCTATGGGAGAATGGTGTCACTTGCATGCTCAGGTAGCTATTGTGGAAACTCACTACCTACCCTGTGCCAGTAGAGTAGAGATAACAGATATGGATATAGGACTATCCTAGAGAAAGTTCATGTCAGAGAGAGCTGAGCCTGTCTCCTTCACAGAGGTACAACAAGGTTGCCAGCCCTTTTCTCTCCTCTGAGTTTCAAGGGCAGAGCACAAGGAGGAGAACACAGGCTAAGTTTCTTAAAGGGCAAGTAAACTATTCTGCAGGTGTCTGTGAACCTTTATCAAGAAACACTAGAGAGCTCTAGACACTGGGAGTGGTAGACTGCACCTTGGAATGCAAACTGTCCCAGGAAGCCCCAGGTAACAGGTGCCCAGGTTCATAACCCATTAGAACTACCACAGCTATTCCAAATATTTTAGAAAAGAGTTGAACTTCTCTCTGCTAAAGAAATTAATCCAGAGTCAAAATCCTGCTTTGTTAATGGTTAAATAGCCTTGGGATGGATTCCTCAGCAAAGTGCTTTGATCTCAGTGATCCTTCCGGGAGCTGCATATTTCTCTCAGCAATCAAAGTTTATAGATCTTTTTTCTTCCTTCAGGGGTCCATCTATACTCTGTGAGTTTTTCAGAATCATTATACTACATACCCCTTAATTTCACTTCACTTGTTTCCTCTTTTCCCTTTCTACAACCACTCCTTTTAGCTGACTTCATTTTGATTCCTTCACAGAAATGATAATTTCTTAGAGCACTGGGATTTAACATCACAAGAAGAAGAAACATTCAGAGAGCACCCGCCATGCGCCAGCTGTGCCAGTGCAGGAATACAGCTGCAAACGTAGCAGATGAGCTCGTCATCCCCACTGCACCCATCTAGGGAGTAAGAAACATCTGGGGAAATGAACTTTCAGCCGAGGAGGAGGACAGCTGAAAAATGGGCAAAGGGAAAAACAGGTACAAAGGCCCCAAGTCAAGAGAGAGTGCGGCATGTATAAGAAACAGACAGGAGTTGAGTAAGGGGGAGCATATAAAGCAAAGGAGGGCTGGGAGTGCAGATATGGGAAGAGGCTGGCCGGGACCGGGTGATTATGGAAGTCTGTCAACCTCTGAAACCACATCAAGGAATTAGACTTCAACCTGTGGGCAAAGGGAGCCATTGAATGCTGTAAGCACAAAAAGATTCATATCATTGAAAGATGAATGCAAAGGGCCAAGTGCGGTGGCTCACGCCTGTAATCCCAGCACTTTGGGAGGTTAAGGCAGGCTCACCACAAGGTCAGGAGTTTGAGACCAGCCTGGCCAACATGTTGAAACCCCCATCTCAACTAAAAATACAAAAAAAATTAGCTGGGTGTGGTGGCAGGTGCCTGTAATCCCAGCCACTCAGGAGGCTGAGGCAGGAGAACTGCTGGAACCCAGGAGGCAGAGGTTGCAGTAAGCCAAGATCACGCCACACACTCTAGCCTGGGCGACAGTACAAGATCCCATCTCAAAAAAAAAAAAAAAAAAGAAAGAAAGAAAGAAAAGGAAAGATGAACACAAGATTGGAGGGGCATAGGATTGTTAGCAGGGGGACTAGTTAAGGAGTAATTATGGCCTTCAGTAGGGTAGTGGTCATTATGATGGGAAGAACTGAACACATTAGAGATGTATTTAGACTGTGACACGATTATAATCCAGGCAAATCCAGTTGGGGTAAGATGAAGTCAATATTGTCATTGGGAAAACTGAGAGGCATGATGATGTCAAAGAGGAAAAATGCAAACAGGAAAGTTGAAAATAGGATGGGACCGGGGCAAGAAAGAATCTGCAGTAAGAATTCAGATATCAGCTGGTTACAAGAGGCAGCATGATTAGGGGATTTGGGAGAGTCTGGAGCACTGACATGATAGTTGTGTGGGCTTGTGGATGAGTATAGCATGGGCTGCCTCAAGACACCTCATTAATTATCGAACAGGAATACAAGAGTGACCTCAGATGTCAATCACTGTGTCTGCCTTGATCACAGCCCTGCTGAAGGGGCAGGTCTAGAGGAGCTTGTGTTAGACACTGTAACCCTACTCCACCTGGTCACAGTTGATTAGAACAGGGGTGAGCACCTGACCCTGAGGCAAGCCATCCATAGGCTGGCCAGCAACCAATGATGCAGCCCGTCCCCTAACTGTAATCTGAACCAACTAAATTTGCTCTCTTGGGAGTATGAACTATGAAAATGCTAAGAGAATGAATCAGTTAGTAGTAAGAGTTGAAGTTTTAAGAGGACATTAGAGACAGGATAGAGCAAAAGGGAACATGTGCAAGCTGAAGTTATAAGGAAGGGGAAGTTTAGGCCAGTCCACAGAGACTAGAATGGCGATGACAGAAGTCATCATTAAGTAATTAGATCAACTAATAGAGGGCAGTTCTCTGGCTCCTGAGAGCAACAGAGACGCTAGGTGATTTCTAGAACTATCTCCAACCCTAAGCATTTTCCATTTCCAATGCTGTTCCACAAGCATCTTTGCAATAAATCCCTTGCATAATTTGCAAGTCTTGGTTCACTGCAACAAAAGGTCATAACCAAAATAGTCACCTACTATGTTGCCTGGTGTCACATGCTTATCTCTGTACATCTTCTGGTTTTTCCCCACTGGGCTCCAGAGATGCTAGCCCACACTAGATGCTTCCTGAGGAATTCTGCCACCTCTAATGTCTTACCAAGAGCCGCCTTTGGCCACACTCGGTAGGTACATCAAAATCAGAAAGAATGTAAAGCCTCATTCCAGAGATTCTGCTCTATGGCAGAATTTTAAACCCATGACGTGTTTCAGTGGGTTGAAAATGTCTTTGAACGTGTGCTCCCATCTCCAGAGCTATGATTAATTACTGGCTGTTGCTGCTGGTTATGCTTGCAGCTCTCAGCAAGAAAATGAGTAAAAAGTATTTGAGCTTTGACATTCTCTGACAAAGAGCCTCTTTAAAAAAAAGAAAGAAAAGAATAAAAAGAAAAAACAAAGCTGACTGTAATTTATAATGAGGATTCTATATTTCCTGGGCAGCTTTGGATGAGGCAGCGTTTGTCCTGAGCCATGCTAAGCTATGATGGAGGCAGGTGAGGCATGTTGCTTCTTCCCCACACATGAAGTTACCCTCATCATGCTCCCTGCACATTTCTGAATTAGTTCCAGCTAGTTAGTGTCACTGCAGGACAATTTAGACTGCCATTGTTTGAGTATTCAACATACTCTTCGATGATGGATTTCCAGAAAAGGCAAAATCCATTATTTACACACAGTAGGAAAATAAACCTTCTCCCCAGTCCAAGACATGAAGATCGAGAAAGCTTTTCATTTTAGACAGTTGGAAATTTCGCATTCAAATGGCTTTGTCAACTCCTTTAATCAATGTCCTTTGGAAAAACAAATTTAGCAATTCAGCTCCTGTATTCGGGAGGGGTGAGATGTAACTAAGGATATTAGCTATCAGTGGTTCATGGTCTGTTAGCCAGCATCGGCTGGCAATAAAGTACGGCTAACTGACAGCCATGCCTTGAGGTAGCATCAAGAATCACAGTAAGGAAAAAAAACCCTCAAGATTTTAAAAGTACAGGTAGGAAGTTGGGAGAAAAGGATACACCTCTCCAGCTATAAGAAAAATATTTTTCTCAGTAGATCAAAGGTGTTCTTATAACATAGTCATAATAGTTTCTCAAGTCAATATAGTAGGTTGTTGATGTTCTCAGAGCTCCATTTCAACAAACACCCAAATGCGTACAAGGACAGTGAGGGGAGAGGATATGAATAAATTGTCCATGCCTTTCTGTGGACCTGGTTGTCAGAAAGGCAAGGAGACCTCTACTTTATAGCAAGGGCTCTGCAGGCACCACCTTCATGACCAGGGGGACTTCAGGTGGGTGGCCATTGCAACCAGGTCGGGGGAAAGAGCCATTAAAGAGTGTTTCCCAAAGTGTGTTGCTAGGAATGGAACAGGTATATATTCCCAGAAGATCCTGGTGCTCACTCTTTGTCCTGCTCCAGACTCTCCCAAATCCCCTAACCATGCCGCCTGTTATAACCAATGTATTTCTGAATTCTTACCCTCGATTCTTCCTTGCCCCTGTACCACCCTATTTTCAACTTTCTTCTTTGCAGCCTTACGCTTTGACATCACCATGTCTCTCAGTTTTCCCAGTGACAACACTGACTTTGTCTTATCCCAGCTGGGTTTACTTAGATTATACTTGCAGTTGTATTCTTCTTAGCTGCCTTGAACAAACAGCTCTCCCTGTTCTTCCTCACACAGGATCTCAGGGCCATGGTTCACTGGCTGAGGTCCTGCTCAGCCCACCCCGGTTCTTTCAGCAGGAAAGCCAGCACCGATTATCCAGTGGCTATACTGAACAGCCAGGTGTGGTCACCATCTTCCTCTACCTCACTTCCAGTTTCCTGATGGAGAGGAGTCTGAGCTGCCTCCACCCTCTGCTTCCAGAGCTGCCTACACACACGCAAACTCTCTCTCTCTCTCTCTCTCTCTCTCGGGCTCCAAGATGTCCTGGGGTGCTTACAGACTCGAAGAGGCTTTCAGGGAACAGAGCGGAGCCAGCGTTGCTTTCCACTTCCATACATTCCCTTCCAAAGTCTGTCACCTTCTTCCTCTAATCATAGTTCCTTCTGGCCTTGCATAGACAGAGTCTGGCTTGGGGTAAAACGATGAAGCAGGTGCTGCTGTCCTTCCAAACAATGCTCTGCTCCTTATGCCCCAGCCCCTGAGTCTCTTCCCTCCCACCCTCTTCTATCAAACACTGGGGCCTTTTTTTCCCCCAATGCAATCTGCTCTTATCTAAGATCAGTCTTTTATACAGAAGCTAATTTTAGGTCATTTTTTTACCTCTCTGGGGACATCTTTTTAATATTGGGGAATTAGGGAATGGAATGAGAGGCCTCAGAAAGTAGGTTAGAGAGACATATTCCCTGCATGCTAAAAACTCACAAGATTGCCTTGGCAGAAGGCTAGTCCTGGCCATGACATGAAGTAGGCAAGCAAATTAGGGAGAGTCTGAATAATTCTGTGATGCTAGCTCGGCTGCCAGGGGTGAGGGTGGATAAGCAGACCTCATACTTCAAAAAAAGTGATACCTGGAGCTACCCATTCAGTGCTACAGTTATGGCTCTTACAGCTGAACTTTCATTTCATTTTTTGAATATTTTTATTTCTTGTTCTACAAAAGGCCATTATTACTTGACTATGCCATATGGGAAAGAAACAAGCAAGTGATCCAGAGCTCTAATAACACATTCTCTATTTTAACATTGCTGGGTTGGTCATCATTTAGACCTGGGAACCCAACACCTCCTGAAACTGAGAAGAGAGGGCGGTCGGGAGTAGGGAAGGCACCACGCACGGGCCCCTGCCTGACCACACGGAGAACGGCAGGGCCCTTTATGGAGAATGGTGATTTTACACACAATGCCAGGCAGGCAATCTGGCAGCTAAGATAAAAGGAAATTGCTGAGTTAGGATATATTCAGTTCCCCCAGAAGTTGCCAAAAAACCCGTTTTCTAGCTGTGTTATAAGCCTTTTTTGGATTCCTTGGGCTGTGGCATCTACCAGAGCTGCCCACAAAAGACGTGCATGGGGAGTCACCCTTCAGCCTCTCTGCCAGCTGGCTGGCTTCTGCATAGTGTGAGAAGACAGTGAGTTTTAGAACTATTTCCTTTCTGAGTACAGCTCTAGGAACTTCCTCAGCATGAAACTTTCTTGGTATGGAAATAAAGTTACATATTAATACTAGGTAGCTGGGATCCATCAGCCATCTTTGCCTTCAGACTCTCACACACATCACCTCTTCACAGAGGCCTTTCTGGACCCCTTTACCAAAAATTGCACCCTTCACGTGCGTGTGTGCACACGCGCGAGCGCGCACACACACACACACACACACAATTCCCCAATGCTTATTTTCTCTCATGTATTGCCTTTTAATAAAGAAAATTCCCATCTCTTTGTCTTTTTTTTTTTTTTTTTTTTTGGACAAGGTCTTTCTCTGTCACCCAGGCTGAGGTACGGTGGCACAATCAGAGCTCACTGCAGCCTCAAACTCCTGGGCTCAAATGATCCTCATGCTTCAGCTTACCAAGTAGCTGGGACTACAGGCAAGCAACACCACACTCGGCTAACTAAAAAAAAAAAAAAAAATTATAGAGATGGGGTCTGGAACTCCTTACCTCAAGGGGTCCTCCTGCCTTAGCCTCCCAAAGCATTGGGATTACAGGTCTCATGAGCTACCGTACAAAGCGTAAACACAATTCTCTTTTATTTTCTATTTCTGTTTCCTCCACTCATCTCCAGAATGTAAGTCCATGAAGGCAGGGGTTTTTACATATTTTTTTCCCTGCAATTTCCCCAATACCTAGTACAGTACCTGGCACATAGCACATGCTCATTTAACATATACTGACTGACTGAATGAACTAATCACAGAATCAATTAAAGTGTTTAACTCTCTGGAAACAGACATTCCCTGTTCTTAAATTATGGAGTCTTTTATTCCGTCTTTATCCACTTAAATGTCAAGCACGTTTTTGGAAATGCATTATGTCCAAAAGTAGGGTACTGTCAGTATTACTACTTAAAACTAAGTGCTAAATTTTAGTAGATTTAGCACATTGAAATAATTATTTCAAATTTTGCACCCCTGGACATCATGGAGACCTGTATAGCAGCAGTCCCCAGCCTTTTTGGCACCAGGGACTGGTTTCATAGCAGACGATTTTTCCACAGATGTCCGGGTGATGGTTTTGGGATGAAACTGTTCCACCTCAGGTCATTGGGCATTAGTTAGAGTCTCACAAAAAGCTTGCAACCTATATCCCTCCCATGTGCAGTTCACAACAGGGTTCGTGCTCCTGTGAGAATCTAATGCTGCCACAGATTTGACAGGAGGTAGGGCTCAGGCGGTAATGCTTGGGACTCCTCTTTATCAGGAGCCTAGAAGTGAGGTGGAGGAAGCGGGGACCACAGCTGACTGTGTAGCATAGCCAGTGGATAATCAATGCAGGCTTTCTTGCGAAGGGACCAGGGTAGGCTGAGTAAGCCCTTACCCAGTGAACAACGGCCCTGAGATCTATGTGAGGGAAAACCACCATTTCAAAGTTGTGAAAGGTTATTTCTCTTTTGAATGTAGAATAAATCATATATCTAAAGGTTTTTTCCTAATATATACTATTGGGGTAGTGGCTCACTTGCCCTTGACTACAAATGTTTTCCTGTATTTTCAGCTTTCTCTGGAAATTTCCTGAATGATATCTAAGAAAATTTCAGTATTTAGATAGCAAACTAAGGAGGAGACATAAGACCCAAAAAGGTCAACTGACTTGCCAAGAATCACACAGCTAGAAAAAGACGTATTTACATTAGGAATTTAGCATCACAGTTTACTCACGAGTGAGATATCTGCTTAACAGACACGTTGCATTAGAATGATACCATGCATTAGCACATCATTTACTAATAAATAAATTTCATTAGATGTTCAAGATTGAGAGCGACTGCCAGAGGAAAGTCTTATGTAGACCTTATAGAGCACATGTATAAGAATCCATAGCTCTAAAGCATTCATTTTGAGACAGAAGTCTATTTTAAGTCATGTGGAGCATTTCTAATTAACTTTTATCACATACCCAGTAATTAGAAGCCAATACCATGAAGAAACCTTTTAACATTTGCTTTATAAAGATAACACTGAAGAGGACTTGGCCATCTGCTGAGCCTCTTTTTCTTCATATGGGAAATCTAAGACACTCAAAGTTCACATCATATCACAAGTGAGTTCGTGCCAAAGTCAACACTAGGGCACATCGCTGACTCCCAGTCCAGTGTTCTTCTAGGTACCTCCTCCTGTCAGATTGCCTGCTTGGACGGATGAAAACAATCATTAAACTGCCTCTCAGTTTTCCTTACTACAGAGTAGCTAATTCAAATCACACTGATAATCTGTATTTCCCAATATGGTGTGACATTACAGATACTCAAGTACTGAAGAAGTAAATTGTCTAAGAAAAACCTAGCAAGGAGGACTGAAAAGAGCGGAAGTGAGTTGTGCCAAGTCTCTCAACTGGAACTGGTCCTGTCCTTGGGATTCTAAAGAGTGAGCCTGGCCTTGGTTGTCTGAGGGTCCCGGGAGAAGACCCGACCTTGAGATCTGAGGATTGGCACTGAGCAGTGCACTTTGTTAGCACCTGTAATTCCTTCATCACTCAGCTCAGTGCCCAATAATATTTGTTGAATTGAATCTGTATCAAATACAAAATGGAGTTGGAAAAAACTCTATCTGGTGTGTTAGAGCAGGGGTCCCCAGCCCCGGAGCTGCAGACCGTCCTGTTAGGAAGTAGACCACACAGCAGGAGGTGAGTGCCAGGTAAGTGAGCTTTATCCCCTGAGCTCCGCCTCCTGTCAGATTGGCAGCGGCACTGGATTCTCATAGGAGGGAGAACCCTATTGTTAACTGTACATGCGAGGGATCTAGGTTGTGAGCTCCTATGATAATCTAACTAATGCCTGATGCTCTGAGGTGAAACAGTTTCATCCAAAACCAGCTCCCCCATCCATGGAAGAATTGTCTTTCATGAAACCAGTCCCTGGTGCCAAAAAGGTTGGGGACCACTGTGTTAGAGGACAAGACATCAGATGCATTATCATTCTTCTTTTATTAATTCTCCCCTGTTGTCCTTTTACATTGATGCAGTCGTTTGAAAAAAAAAAAAAAGTAGTATCTACTGGATAAGCAGTTAACACAAGACAGACCCATAGAGTTCAGTAAATGTGTGTGATCATGATGACATATACATGCCTTCTTCCTGCCATAGACAAGGTGCCTGGGCTCAAGCATATATTTCAATATTATAAAGGGGTAGCACAAGGTATCTTTGTGGCAATGAACCAATTTTTTTACTTTGATTGTAGTGGTGATTCATGTATCTACACGTGATAAATTGCATAGAACTATGCACACATACAAATGCATACAAGTAAACGGGTGAAATCTAAATAAATTCCATGAATTGTACCAACATCAATTTCCTGGTTTTGACATTGTATCATAGTTATGTAAGATGTTACCACTGGGGGAAACTGGGTGAAGGGTACACAGGGTTTTCTGTACTATTTTGTAATTTCTTGTGACTATAATTATTTAGAAACTAAAAATTAAAAGCAGATTCAAGGTTTTTCTTTTTTTAACCACTAAAAGATTTCATTAAAAATATAAATGTTTTTGTTTCCTCCCTTACTAAAAAAATTCTTAAAATAAAAATTTTCACCTCTTTCTGGAGACTACATCACTTAAGTGGAAATCATCTTTTGCCAGTAAATGAGGTTCCAAGAATTTTAGATGGATTATGCAAATGACTGATTTGTACTATCATACATTTTTAAATACTTTACACATAACAATTATAGGTGTTGAAATTTAAAACATTGATGAGCAGCTGTTAACTTTTAAAATTATAATAAAATTAAAGTGGCCATTATCAAAGAAAGGAAAACCAAGCACTCGTCCATAGAAACTATTTTTTAAGATACAAAGCTCCAATATGTTATTAAGAAAAAAAACGCACTTGCCTCTTCTCCCAAGTAATATATTTTAGCTTCTTATTATGAATAATCCATCTTTCTCTATGTTCATGGAAGGAGTAAAGCTCAGTCTTTATTTGCTTCTACAGGAAATTTTATTTTCTGTAGAAAGCTAGTCAATTCAGAATAAAGGGACTAATTTATATTTGACCGCTAGGTGTCACTGTTGGTGGTGGCGTGTGCGATAAGGAGGGGGAGGGGAATTGGAAGCAATCTTAGGGGATTTGGGGGGTTGAAACATAAAATGCTCACATCATTGCCATTCTCCCTCTCTAAGTACGGCAGGGTGGTAGGAAGGAAAGAGAGAAGTATGAAGACACAGCTTTGGCAGCGGTTCGGTACTGACCGGCCCTCAGACCACCCTAGGAGACTGCTGACTGCAGAGGGGCAACCCCAACAGAAATTGACTCTTCAAGTCCATTTTAATCATTCCCTAACCACCTCGCAGGAAAACAGGAAAACGTCAATGACTCCACGTTGGGAAAGCGAGGCTCTCCTCGGCCACGCCTGCCTGGTGCTGAAGAAATCAGATGAATAATTTGTATCACAAAGCAGTGTGCGGGGTGCCAGCTCGTGTGTGAAGGGGCTCTGAGTGACGAGCTCTGGGCGCACGTCAGAAACATCATCTATGAGGCCAACATATAAATCCAGGCGGAAGAGCCTCAGGAAGTGGAATGGGAATTTTTTTGTCAGCAACGGTCAGTGAAGTCCAATTTACTTCTGGACTTGGCTGTGTGAAATGGGAACTTTTTCAAAGCCCGTGGAAAATCAAACAATGAAAAAGAGATTTTCCTGATGTCGTACTTGGCTCAGACTCCAAGGATAGCAAGACGGGCAGTGCCTGCCTGGCCCCCGGAGGGAGATCGTGCTTATCTTCAGAACAGCCCAGGCCCGACGCCAAGCCTCACGGCTAGGGGTCGGTTCCCGTGCCCAGCAGCACACCCAGGATCCGCAGGCGGGGCGGGGCTCGCTGGCAGAGCCCTGCAGAGGAGGCTGCCGTGTGCCCCTGCTATTTCAAGCAAGCGTCTCTAGCTGGAGCTGTTATTCTTTCACTTTCCTAAGGGGGAGAAAGTTAAAGAAAACTAGGGAGTTGGAGTGGAAGGGACGTTTGAGGAGAGAGCCTAAACAAGGGGTACTAACCCCCTTGTAAGCATCTAGAGGAGAATTTTTAAAAATGGAGGAAGGAGTTGAAATACATGGCCCAAAAGTTTTCATATTTGAAAATAGTTTCTTGTTCACTTATGTTATAAAGTATTGCATCAAATGACCATTTCTAACCATTGTCTCATCAAATGAGACATTTATCAGGACAGAATTAGTAGTTTATACTTAACCACATTCATTGGAAGCAAGTTAGTGAGATAACCACGTAATACATTAAAAAAATTTAAAAACAGGAAAAGAGGCAAGCAACGAACATTGAGTGCCAACCACACGTCAGGTATTATCCTCAGTGTTTTCTGTTCATCAACTCATTTAATCTTCAAACAACACTACAAAGCAGGCACTCATATTATTCCTATGAGAGATGAGAAAATGGAGAGAGAGAGAGAGAAAGGGGTCAAATGGCTTTCCCAAGGTCGCAGAGCCTGTAAGTGGCAGACTGCCTCCAAGTCACTCAGCAGCAAACACAGGTCCAAAACTCAGAGCTCTGACCCTCACCACCCAGGCTCTTCTTATGGATCTTTTACCACCTTGTGCCCTGTGAAATGTCTACCAAGTTCAGATCCTAATCACTGACAGCCACAAAATGTTTGCACAATGGAATGTCTCTACTTGCTACATTCTGACAAAGTACTACACCAAAAGATGGAATGCAAACTAGGCTGTGAGGCCAGCCCTTGTCAGGCATGCCTTCTGTGGCTGACAGTTTCAACCGCTACCTTAGGCAAGCCCTTGAGACATCTCTCTGGACCAACTTCTGTTCATATAGCCACGTAATCTCTGGTCAGAGTCAACTAGCTATATGAGACTATAGATCAAACGTTGTGATTTACATGAAATTAATTTCCAGAAAGTGTAAGTAATGATACTCTGTATGAAAACACATATTTTCCAGGAATTTTTTATTGCCCATGACACACACACTAAGATTTTGCCAAAATAAGTTCAAGCCAGTTGTGTAAATGTACTCAAAATAGCTGAGGCTACATAAAATGTCTTTTGGGCACTGACTCAGGGGAAAAAAAACAAATGTGCTCCTTAATAACCCTGGTAGCTGTACTGACTCTAACAGATAGTTTTCTAGTCCAGCAACAGTATTGCAGTTTGTCATTAATAGATGTGAGGAATTTATTTAGTTGGAATGAAGCCACAATTAGTAGAGGTCCTCTACCCCTACACCCGCTCCACCCCCCACCCTGCCAAAAAAAGCAGCAGCCTCTGGAAATAAACCCACAGGAAGTATTCACTCTGGAAAATAAACGTGGGTATCAAAGTACAGTCAAAGGTTTTGTGGAGGTTCTTATTGTATTTCTTTTAGGATAGACACTAAGCATAAACAATGGGATGATCTGTCAGATTTATCATTCCTGTTGTACTTCCAATGAGCCAGGATTATTCCCCTACCAATGATTTGCCTAGTGTATTACGTAGGGCTTTCTAGAGAAACAAAACCAGTAGGATATATGTATAATAAATACATGATGGGAACCGGCTCAAGCAATTCTGGAGACCCAGAAGACCCATGATACGCCATCTGCAAGCTGGAAAACAAGGAAAGCCAGTGCTGTAATTAATTCTGAGTCCTAAGATGTCGCTGAGGGATGGGGAATGGGAGGCACTCGTGTGAGTTTGAAGTCCCCATAACCAGGAGTTTGATGTCCAAAGGCAGGAGAAGATGGATGTTTCAACTCAAAGAGAGAGAGGAATTCATCCTTCCTCCATCTTTTTCTTCTATCTGGGCCCTCAAGAGATGGGACAATGCCAGCACATATTGGTAAGGGTGAATCTTCTTTACTCAGTCTTCTGATTCAAATGCTAATCTCTTCTGGAAACACTCTCACAGACATACCCAGAAATAATGTTTTAGCAGCTATCCAGGCACCACTTAACCAGTCAAGTTGACACATAAAATTAGCCATCACAACTAGGAAGTAAGGTTCACAGCCAGAATTAAAAGGACTTTAGAATTAAACTGTCTTCAATTCAAGTGGTCAAAGAAACTTAACTTTCAAACTTCCCCTAAATTCTGATAAACTTTTGAAAAACGTTTTCTCTTTTATTTTGCCACATACATATCCAGATGCCAATACCACATTATTACCTTGGAAATGATGACAGAAAAGGAAAAATAAAAAATAAAACACAAAATGTTTATTAAGATAATTATGATTGAATACAAAGTTTCAATAAATTAATTCTTCCATATTCATGAAACCCAACTACAATAGACAATCAACTGTCAATGTAAGGCAAGTCATTTTTCATTAGTGATTGTGCTTTATATTCATATTTTAAAGAAATATTATTGGACTCTGCTATGGACTGAACTGTGTCCCCCATCTCCAGTTCATAGGTTGAAGCCTTAACCCTCATTGTGACTGTATTTGGAGATAAGGTTTTTAAGAGGTAATTAAGCTTATGTGAGGTCACAATGGGTCCCTAGTATAATAGAAGTGGTGTCCTAAAGAAGAGGGAGAGATCTCTCTCTCTTTCCACACACATGTACCAAGGAAAGGCCATATGAAGATATAGAAAGAAGGTGGCTGTTTGAAAGCTAGGAAGAGAGCCCTCTAGAGACTGACCCTGCTGGATTTTAATATGGAATTTCCAGTCTCTAGAATTGTGAGAAAAATTCCTGTTGTTTAAGCCGCCCAGTCTATGGTAATTTGTTATGGCACCCTGAGCTCCTCCTCCATCAGAGACATTACCAAGTGCCAGTCCACATTTGTGTTGGTTCAGATGCAGTCCCTGTCTTCTTGGAATTCCTACTTTGGTTGAGATGACAGATATTAAACAATCGTAAAAATGAGTATACATTTATCAGGTAAAACAAGTGAAAGTGACAAATCAATGGGTAAATTTGTAAGAGCATGACAGGATTCAGTTTAGTTTGAGGAACCAAGGAAATAACATTTAACCTGAGCCTTAGAAGTTAGTGAACAATTAGCCAGATGATGAAAAGGATAGAAAGTTTTAGAGAGAGGAAACAGTACTTGCAAAGGCCCCATGGCAGGAAAGAGGATAATGATGTGGAAAGAACTGAAAGAAGTGAGTGGAGTGAGAGCAAAGGGGGAAGGACACACTATAACCCATGTATTTAAAGACACTGGGTCTTCTGTGTAGATAATACATGCAGGTGATGAAGAGTTCATGCAAAATACCAGCTAGGTGTTTACTGCTGTAGGCAGGGCACAGAAGGATGATGGCTTTGACTAGGGTGGTGCTTGTGAAATTTGGGAGAGGCATAAGACTCTGGGAGTATTTGGTAGGTGGAAACAAAAGGACTTGATGATTTCATGAACATGGGTAGAAGCGGTTACTGAGAAGATGGTGTTAAGGATGATTTCTTGGTTTCTGGCATGAACAACTAGGGTCCCTTTGTGACATGTACAGAAATGGGAAAGACTCAAAAAAGCAGAACTGGGAGGTGAGCGCCACTATTTGGAATTGTTACTGCAATTGTTTCTGTTTATGAGGCTGATCTTGCAACTGTCTATTTTCTAAGATGAGACTTGGGATATATTATCATAAACAACAAATTCAGCAGGTAATGAGGAAAAAGAACAAAACCACCCAGACCCGATCAATTCCATTCAGACTCCTTTGAAGTAGGTTAATGCAGGCTTGAGTTGGGATCCTCCTACAAATCTCCTTCCAGGGGCAATGTCCATTGCTGAGTGGGTATCAGGGGAGTGTCAGGACAGGGAGCTTCTAACCTTGTCCCACAGAAGGGCTAGATCATACAGGAACTAAGGAAATCCTCTAATCTGAGCCAATACAGGACTCAGGAAGCCAGGGAGAGGAAGCAAGTATATCCAGTTTTCCTTGCATCCCTGGACTTAAGGGGCTTTTAGAGTGACTTAGGCCCCACTGTTCCTCTCCCCACAGACATGGCATCACCATCAGTGATCAGTTAGACATAGTTCTCAGGAACTCCTTTGCTAAAAGCATTGAAACAATGAGACTCTTCCTTGGTCTCCTAAATGGTCCAGTATCAAACAAAAAGATGCAAATTTGAGAAACATAATGTTTTATTGATTATTATACTTATCCTAACAGTTATAAACCTACAGGCATTGTAAGAGAGACTTTGTTTTCTTCCAATTTCCACTCTTTCCTCCCTCCACACTGAGGAGACTACAATTTTTGGTGAGTTGTGATAGAAGCTTGGACTAGGTTTATGGTGGTAGAGATGAAGAGATGTGGTGGGCAGGAGAGCTGCCTAAGAAATAAAACCAGCAGAAGTTGGTGGTGGATGGATATCAGCAATGAGGGAGACAGAAGGATTTCAGATGACCCCTATGTGTCTGACTTGCAAAAGAGAACAAATAATGATGCTGTTTCTAGAGAGAGAAAAGACCAGATTTGGAAGGGGAGGTCATGAGCTCCATTTTGGATCTGTTGACCCCCATGAAGAGATAGGAAGGAGATGGCTGGGTATACAAGTCTGGAGTTGGAAAGTATGGGCCTGGGCAGGAAATATAAATGTGTCAGTCATCTGACTATAGAAAGATCACCTAGGGAAAGATCACTGAGGGAAAAGGCAAGAGGGTCTTATGGAATGCTAGTATATCTTGATTAGGTACTGAAGGATGACCTGCTGAGGAGAATGAATAAAAGAGGTAAAAGATGAAGGAGATAACTAAGTTTCCACATGATTACAGACATCACAGGAAGAAAGTATTTCAAGTAGGAGGGGCTCGCTGTGGCATAAGATACTTCTGAGAGTTTAAGTAAAATTGACTGCAAAATAGCCCTTAAATCCAGCCATTGCAGGTCACCAGTGACTCCGGGAGAACTGTTTGCACTGATGAGAGAAGACAAATTAAGCTGAATTGCAGTGACTGATGTGAGAGAAATAGAGCCAGCAAGTGTAAGCAGCTCCCCGTTTACCTTGCCAAAGACTCCTCTTGTCAGTCACTATTATTTATTAGTCGAGGTCAGATATTCCTCTTAGAACAGTTCTTTATATAAAGATCACTGTTACCATCAAGAGTAACACTGTCTGGGGCACAGTTTTCAGTTCTTTATTGTTTTAAGATGATGTTCACTTTTGATGAAACAAGAATTTAAGTTGTTTTTATGGCAACAAAGATAGAGGTGAACACTAATTTGTTCACTGCCTTTTACTCAGTCTCTTTTGTAAGAAGGTTGAACATAAATAGGTTAGGACTGCAACCTGTGGCCATGGAAGTGACTGAAGCCTCCGCTGGGTTTTTCTGTCTAGTGTGCTTGGTTCTCCTCCCATTAGCATGCACACAACCCATGGAAGTCCCTGGTTCTGGCAGCGAGTTAATAAGGAATCTAATAACAGATCCCTGCTCTGTGGGCTGATATAAAAAAAAGAGAAAAAGCAAATGCATACGTTAAGGGCAAATCAAGGAATCATTATTTTACTCAAGGCAAACCATAGAAACCTATGCAGAATATTCAAGTCAGAGTTGGTGGGGAAAGGAATAAAGGATGGAGGTGGTGAATTGGATAAATGGAATGTATCTACCAAAAACAGGGTCCTGAAGAAAAGGCTTTAAAATGAGAATTCTATAGTTTGGCACAGACAAGAAAGGCTATCTATAGCTGAGGAGGACAGAATACTTGGAAATGGCTTGTATGTCAGCAGGACAAAAACAAACAAGGTCTGAGGAGTTAATTCTAGCTCCAGGGTTTCTATGGGTCCACAACCCCCTAATCAGCAATCCCCAAATTGAAAAGTCTCTGAAAACTGAATATTTTTCCCAAACTCATTTGGCCATTGATGCTGACTTGACTGGAATACATTTCGTGACAAAACCTGATCTGAAAAGAGGTGAAGATATTTACCATTATCCCACTTTACGGTGAGCAATCATACATTTCACTGCAGAAACATTGATGTGTTTGATTATGGAGTGCTGCCCAGAGTCCACTGGGGTGTTAGGTGCCGTAAATACAGACAACTCTGAATGATCTTTCTGAAACATGGAAAATTTTGAACTCTGAAACACATCTGGCCCCAAGGATCTGGATAAATCATTTAGACCTGAAATGGGAGGGCCAACAGGACTACATGCCTGGGAGTGTCAGAACCATGAACACAGAGCATACAGAGAGACCACAGCCGGGGCAAGAGGTCCACCTTCATGGAGCACAGATGGGGTCTGTGCTCACAGAATACTGTGAGTCCTCGAATGGTCATCAGAATCAACCTGGGGCTGGCCCTAGCCCCATGTTCTCGTGAGAGGAAAGTCTAATGGGTCCTGATGGTCTCTAGTCAGGAGATCCATGTTTTTTGAGGGCCTGCTGCATGCCAGGCACAACTCATTACCTCATTTTGTTCCTCACATCTGCCCTCTGAGAAGGGGAAATAAGGATCAGCAGATAAAGTCACAGAGTAAATGGCACAGTCGGGGATCAAACCAGGTCTGTTTGATGACACCAAAGGCCATTCATGGCCCATTACACCATGCAATCTCTTGTTGAATATAAGTCAATTGGCATCAAGCTAAAGAGAGCAATTCTAGCAAATGCTTATGAAATATATTCTACATGCAGGCTTGTTTTATTCGCAAACAATCAAGCTGGGTTGGTATACTATGACCACCATTTTCCAGGAGGAGAAATTGAGGCTTAGGAGAGAAGAAGTAACTTGTTTGATGTCTTCTAATAAGTGGTGGAGCTGGATTTGAAACCAACATCTGTCTCTCTCCAGACCTAGCCATGCTACCCTGCATGCTACGCCTCCTCCTGAACACAGACTGCTGATGCCAGTGGATGGAAATTTAAACACACACAAACATACAACTTCTTTCCTTAAGAGCCATGTGATTAACCAGAGTGAAGTGTCAGTGGCCTTCTGGGATCTCTCTGATGGGTGAATGGATAAAGGTCATAGAGATGACCACAGAAACCTGTTTATTATCAGGAGATAACATTGCCTGTCACTTTAAATGAGCCAGAGACCTCCAGACACTCCAGCAAGTCTCCTGTTGCACAGCAGAGCAGCTTCAACATCAAAAGTGAAAGAGAGATAGGCAAAGGAGGGGGAGGTGTGCTTTTCTTCAGTTGTTGATGGCTGGTCAGGTGAATCTAATGGCTTATTAATAAGAAGCAATTAATTGTGTAGCCAGCCCAGTAGTTCTAAGAAATGAAATCCCAAATCTGATACGTGAAGGGCATCAGGGATTGAATACCTGTTAAAAAGCAGTTTCTGGCACTGCTTTGCATCAATAAAGACATAAAGAACAAAGGAATAGTGTGCAACTACTGCACGATCGATAGACGTTTGAAATACAAAAGTTGAGAAAGCAAAGAAGCATGGAACCTTGTCAAATGTTAATATCTGCTTTCCAGAAGGGAAATCAGAATGTGGGGACAGAGTTGGAAAGGAGCTCAAAAGGTCATCCTGTTCCACAGCTTATGTTCTCTCCAGCAGTGGACAGCTAGCCTCTTATTTTAAAAGTCCAGAGAATTATGACAGATTGTATTCCAGAGAAATGGGAGAATGTACATTTACTTATTGCAGGTACTGGACAGTTGGCCCATCAGGAGTAGTAAATCAGATCCCCAAACAATGAAATACAATTAATTTCTGGACTCATTAGACATCCTCTCATGAACAAGACTGACAGCTGCCTACATTCCACAAGAAATCACAGGAAATCAAAATTTCAGCCTAAAACAGTCTGGACCTCGTAATGGAAATTCTTATTCTAAGGCCAGAACTCATAAATTTCAGCTACTTAAATGAAGGCATCCAGAGGCCACTTGGGGAATCCCCTGGTCAGTGTGATAGTTGTGACAGCCTGTGCTACTTGGCAGGAAATAATATCCACATGGAATGGATGATGGTAGTTTATAGCCATAAACTAAGAGAATTCTAATGCCAGACTGAAATTAAAACACACACACACACACACACACACACACACACACACACACACATATTTAGAGACTCCAGGGATGTGAGACATTGGACAATAGCATTTGCATCACAAATCAATTTGTTGGCTAAGCCTAAAATGTGTAAGATTTCCATTTTCACAGAATTTGTACCAGCAATGTCTCTGCTTCTAAAATGTCCTCAGTTCCTATTAATAAGGCAAAAGGAAGATTCTTTATAAAATGTTTGGAATGTTTTGAGGTTTCGGAACCCCTTGGGAACACGAGGCATAATAATGGAACAGATGTAATGATCTCTGTATCACACAATGCCGGTTGCTTAGAAACATCCCCCAAAGATTAGTGGATGCTCTTTTTGTCCATACTCCTAATTTCTGAGTCTTTTACACTTGTCTATTTAATTAAAGAAAGGATATGTAAAATTTACATCTGTTCAGACATTGCTTCTTTTCTGCGTGCTTTTCAGGGAAGTGCTAAAGAATTTAGAGAACCTAGGGCATTGTTTCATTGGTTGTCAGAGCATTCCTGAGAGGTTGAATACATTTGGTAGTGAGTACTGCCCGTATCAGTGTTGTAGCTGAGGAAATCAAATCAAAGAATTGGAGTAGAGACCAACATTTGGAACAGTGATCCCTTTGTTTCGGCCTAGGAGACTATCTTGGTAAGAACAATCCTCTTTATGAGACATAAAGCTGCCAAGCAAAGGCTATTTGTAATGAGGCTTTTTCCTTAGTTACAAGATTGAATTCTAAATTAGTTGAATCTCATGGGCCTTAAATATAAAACTGGCGGACACAACCTAATTTTAATATGGCAATGCACCATACGATGTTTGAAATGTATGAAAGTGATTGGATTTTAGCTCTGTTTTGCAAAGGGGTTTGATAGCTATTTGTACTTAGACAGCCTGACCTCTGAAAGGCTGGTCACTCTGTAAGTTGGAGCTATATCCAGCTGGAAAAGAGGAACTGGTGGTTACTCTGGGATGGCATGAGGCAACAGGACATGCATGGCTGGTACCATGACGCCTTCTGCGATCCAAACTATCCTTTCATCCTAGAACACAAAAGGACAGGCTCAGTGTCTTAGGGACATCCAACTAGTTGGAGTAACTAATTAGAATGCTCTATACCTTGCCTGGATGGTGAGAAACACTTTACATTTTTCTTTAAATACATACACTTTCTCCATTTTCTTCACCACTGGGTCATGGGAAGGAAGAGGGTGGCATTAAAACATGCTCATGCTTTATCGTGTCTGTGGGTCTGTAAAGGATCCCACTTTAAAAAGAAGAAAAATCTGGTTTAAGTTCAACTTCTGGAACTAGAAAGTTAATATTTGATTAGAAAAATTTTAAAAAAGCAGAGTAACAGAAAGTATTCCTAGAATCTCATCACATTATAAGGTCTTATGAACACATTATGTCTCTTGAGAGGAAAGGAAGAAATGCCAGACCTACTCACTTCCATTTGGCTTTTTGAGAAGGATCCAGAAAAGTACAATGACTGTAAAGATACAGGGATCTTTACATATATATTTTTTCTCTTTCTCTTTCCCCCAGTTACTCTTTTTGTTTGGTGGTTATGTGAAATTCCAGGAAGAGTCACTATTAGTGAACATACATTGAGTGTCAAAGACGTGCTAAGGGAATTCTGAAGTACAGAAAGAAACATAATATTGTGAGCCAACAGATTCATGCATGCACGTATTTTATTGTATGTATGCTACGATGTTTTTATGCATTGAGCTCATGTTATAAATCAAGCAAATAAACAAATATACTTGGCAATAGCTCATGTGCATCTGTGGACTGTTTAGACCATTGCAAATGCAAATGATTGCTTTTTCTTTTTGTGTTTACCAAACTTGTTAGTTTTATGATGTGGCCTGTCTGCTTTCTTTTCGCAGGGTTTAAATGTTAAAAATCTTGTGATGAAAACAGAATAAATGAATTGATAAACTAGAAAACAGTTTATGAAATTGAACTGCAAAATGTGCTCTTTGCCTCATGTACAATGTTATATTGTGTTCATAACCATAAACACCCTGCAGTCATCGCCATGTGTGTGCTGGATTGGAGAAACAGTTGAAACCTTGTACAATGGTGATTTTTTTTCTATTGATTTACAGACTGAAATAACAGAAACATTTCTGATTTTTGAAAGTATAAGCTGAAGAACTGAAAAGATGAGAACTCCTACATTGCCTAGGAGTTAGAATCAGAGATAATGACACAACTGGAAAACCAAGATGAAAATATATGAGACTGATATTCTCAAAGTATAATCTTGAAAAAGAAGTGAGTCAAGCACATGCATGGTCAGGCAATGTACTGATGCAGCGGACCTCTGGTGTTCTGGCTGGACAGAGTCACCTTTTCCTTATTCTGGTAGGCATACCTTTGGTTTCCTGGGAGGGATCACATCTCTTAACCTCAGCGTACACTGAGATTGGGCACACTCCAGCACCTGAAGGAGACATGTAACCCAAGCTTTTGCCATGAACATATTTCCTCTCTTTGGTCACAATGATCATCTCAGGAGCAGGCACAAGACTCCACTCTGGTCAGTAATAATCAGACCCAGAAGCTCTTGGCTGAGCTGCACATGAACCCAGGAGGGTGTAAGACCGAAGGTGCTGAGGGCTATCCTAAGAAAAGGATCACTCCAAGAGTTAAGCCAACAAAAGGGAGAGTGAGTAAGAGACTGAGTCCACATAAATTTGAACTCCAGAGTCTAGCCATGCCTAAAGCCAAAACTTCTCCTAGTTTTTAGGATTATTATATAATCTCTTAAATCTTTAAAAAAAAAGAAGAAGAAGAAAAAGAAAAGAAAAAAACTAATGTCACCTTAAAGATGACTTTTTTGTCCTTTGTAACCAAGACAATCCTGATGGGTATACTCCAAAATAATGAACATGAACCAGAGTGAGCTAGCGAGTATAAAGTCTGAATCTACTGTCTGACAGGTGACACAAAAGAGCCCCCATCTGTGCTCTGGATGAACCAAGACCCTTTCCTTGCTGGGTCCATGTGTCAAACATAGAGTGAGTTAGAGGAAGAAGGATATGATGAAAGATTACAAGGTCATGTTGGGAAAAATTATCTCCAGGCTGAGAGGGGTTGGCACAAACTGAAGTTTGAAATGACACAGACAATCTCTGGTTTATCCACTGCCAACAGCAAATAAATAAAGGAGAAGACATAAAATGGAGACCAGCTGGTGGACATGTTTTAGATTTGCAGAGCATCAGAGCTGTCTGGGATGAGAAAACAGAATGGAGTGTAGAGGTTCTGCACCAGCAGACCAAGCACAGACTTCCAGGAGGCTCTAAGTAGGCAGACTTCCTTGGGCTGCCTCTACCATTCCATCAAATTTCCTCTGACCCTGGTTTGATATGATTGACAAGTATTCAACATTTCAAATAGAAATAGAGGAAGAGAGAAGAAACTGCTTTCCTTTGATCAATCAGATTATAGTTTTATAACATATTAAGAAAACTGTAAAATAAAGCATAAGAAGAATTATAGTGTAGTAAATACATATAAGTGTATGCAAATGAACAAAGGTCTATATAGGAAGAACTGGATGCCAGGATAAGTGCATCAATGGGTGGCCTGTGTAGAGAATCTAAAACACAACTCTCTCTTTTTATTTTCTGTCACCCAGGCTGGAGTGCAGTGGTGTGATCATGGCTCACTGCAGCCTCAAACTCCTGGGCTCAAGCGATCCTCCCTTCTCAGCCTACAAAGTAGCTGGGACTATAGGTGCCCACCACCGTGCCCAGCTAATTTATTTCAATTTTATTTTTTGTAGAGATGAGGTCTCTCAGTGTTGCCCAGACTGGTCTCAAGCTTTTGGACTTAAAGAATCCTCCTATCTTGACCTCCTGAGACGCTAAGATTACAGGCATGAGCCATCATGCCCAGGTTAAATTCTTAAATGTTGACAATTTGCAAGGGAGAAAAAAAACTAGAAGGAGAACAAGAGACAAGTGAAACATAAAAAGAAGGAGTTTTTGTTTGTTTGTTTTTCGAGAAGTAGTCTCACTCTGTTGTCCAGGCTGCAGTGCAGTAGCCAATCTTGTCTCACTGCAACGTCTGCCACCCGGGTTCAAGCAATTCTCCTGCCTCAAGCCTCCTCAGTAGCTGGGACTACAGGTGCGTGCCACCAAGTCCGGCTAATGTTTTGCATTTTTAGTGGAGATGAGGTTTCACCGTGTTAGCCAGGATGGTCTCAATCTCTGACCTCGTGATCCACCTGCCTCTGCCTCCCAAAGTACTGGGATTACAGGTATGAGTCACCGCACCTTGCCAAAGAAGGAGTTTTAATACAAGTGATAGGTAATTCAAATCTCAAGAACATTATCCAGGGTAAAAAAAAAAAAAAAAAAAAGAATGGAGGCTGAATCCAGACAGATTCAGGGGATGTCCCTGGATTCTGCATTTCCCAGTGTGATTTTGGAAACCAGATCTTACCCAGAAAACCAGGTACACCTTAATTTTCATCACCCCATCTAGAAAAAGCAGGAACTTCAAGCCAGATTGGGACAGGAAATCAATCCTTCCTTCCTTCCTTCCTTCCTTCCTTCCTTCCTTCCTTCCTTCCTTCCTTCCTTCCTTTCCTTCCTCCCTCCCCCCCCTTCTCCCCTCCTCCCGTCTTCCTCCTCCTTCTTCTTCTCCTTTGAAAATTCTCAGGACCTTCCACAGTGGCTGTCATATATTGTTGAATTGATTGATTAATTCCAACTGGAAGAGACAGTGGCATTCTGAACTAACCCCTAATTTAACTGACGAAAACTAAGGGTCAGAAAGGTGATGAGTTTAGTTCAAAGTCACATAGCTACTTAAAGGATCATCCAAGACAAGAATTCAATATTCCTGAACTAAGGGGGAAAAAATGTTCTTATGCCTGAAAAAACAGATTGTCTGGTAGTGATTCTCCTAATTAATTAGAAGACTGTTACCACACAGAAGAGGGTGATATTCTAACAATTGCAGGAAATAGAACATTTCTTCCTATCATGCTTTGCCCAGAGATGGTTCAAGCAAGAATAGCCAGTGAATTGAAGAAATAGGGAATGGAGAGGGGTGGTGATAGAAAGCAACCTTCACAAATACATTGTCAAAAGCTTTAGCTGAACTCTGTGTTTGGCGGAAGCACCTAGAGATGTCAACCTCCCAATGCATCAGTAGTATTTGTTAGTGCCTTTTATCCTGTGGGCCTTAGGTTAGGGCCAGGGAAGGAAACCAGAGAGACAGAACACAGTGCTGAAGAGAGTGAACACCCACTTACATTAACAGGTTTAGTTCCACACAGCTCCTTCGAATGGAAATTGTTAGACCTCGGACTTAGCCTGTCTTCATCACTATCTAACTGTGCAGACCTCTTTAGACCTTAGTGTCCTCATCAGGACTGAATGAGCAATAAATACCACTGACATTGCCACATTCTGAGTGCCATGAGGATGTGGCATAAAGGCATAATTAAATTCAGTTGAGGTTAATCTAGAATTGTCCATCCTGCCCTCCTCTTCTGCCTTTTACTGACGAATGGATGTAAACCTGAAATTCATTTTGTTTCTAGAATGCCTGGGATGTTGAAATTATTCACATTTTAATTGGCTTTTAACAAGAATAGGTAAGAAAAAAATTAGAACAATTAAGAAATAATGAAGCCATTATAAAAACAGTAATGATTTAAAAGCAGGTAAGGGAATACTGTTACCGGAAATGTTGAATACCTGCAAACGAACAGTTGTATGACAAGCACACCATGGGATTAGGGATTTCACTAATGTACAAATGGAACCATTTGTAATAATTTCTTCCCAAAACTGAGGATAATGCAAATGTCCTGATTATTCCTGAAAATATATATCCTCTTGAAAATTGACCGTGCTGCACAATGTTGGATATTAGATTTGAAGATGTTATCAGTGCTTTTTACAAATTTATTCTTTTTTCAAAGATAGCAGCATCCTAGTTTCTTTCTTATAAGTCAAAAGACTTTTCTGAAAACTACCACAACCAGACTTGTTTTCTTTAAAAAAAAAAAAAAAATCACAGATACGTAGTTCTGGTGTGATGCTAACGGTTGTCATAACCCTAAATCTCTGGCGCTGCTCACTCAGACCAGTGTGAATGTCTCTGGCCAGGCAGCTCACTTGGGAGCACCTCTTCCTAGCAGTGAGACACGGATCTGGGCCCTCCATCATGAGGATCCTCTGTCTTCTAGGATCTCAGAATATCTTACTTCCTGCCCAAGGACAGCGAGAAGCAGAGCTTGGAAGATTGCACAGAAGGTTTAGTGGCCTGGTAGTGGCCAGCATAGCTTCTACCCACATTCTGTTGGCCAAAATTCAGTCTCATGGTCCCACTTTTATACCCTAGGCACCGGAAGAACAGTTCAGCTGTGTGTTCAGGAAGAAGGAAGGAAAAAGGAACTCTCTTCAAGGATTTCTATGTGGGAAATCATTTCTACTCATCTTGGCTGAATGAAACCAGAAGCTTTGACATGAAGAGGGAGTGACAGCTTATACAGAAACAAAGAGAATGTTTCCTCATGTGCCACTTAGTCTAGAACAGGCTGTTTGAAAGATAGGTAGGGAAATTGTGCTTCTCTGTGTGAGACATCCTCTATGCCACACATTTCAGGGCCTTTGATTCTGAAGGAGGGTGGGAAGGTAGACAGGGAAAGGATAGAAAACCCAGGAACAGTCTCAAAGGAAGCCACATTGCCCCTCTGTTGAGGAACGGCTGACTGGGCCTCACAGGCTACTTGGTAGATAAAGAATAGGGGTAGAGGTGTGGTAGGTAAAGAATAGAGGTAGGGGTGTGGTAGATAAAGAATAGGGGTAGGGGTGTGGTAGGTAAAGAATAGGGGTAGGGGTGTGATCAGGGCAAAGGAAGGAATCCCCAGCACACCACTACCCAGTCTCTCTTTTCCAACTTCTTTTCTTTTTCTTTTCTTTTCTCTTCTTTTCTTTTTTCTTTTCTTTTTTTTTTTTTTTTAAGACAGAGTCTCGTTCTGTCACCTAGACTGGAGTACAGTGGCACAATCTCCGCTTACTGCAACCTCTGCCTTCCAGGTTCAAGTGATAATCCTGCCTCAGCCTCCCGCGTAGCTGGGACTACAAGCATGCACCACCATACCTGGCTAATTTTTTGTATTTTTAGAAGAGACAGGGTTTCACTGTGTTAGCCAGGATGTTCTCGATTTCCTGACCTCATGATCCGCTGCCTCTGCCTCCCAAAATGCTGGGATTACAAGCATGAGCTACTGCACCCGGCCCCAACTTCTTTTAATTTTCTACCAACCTCTCTCCTCCTCACTGTCAATGTCTCTGTCAGTCTCTCTCTCAGTCTGTCTCTCTGTATCCTTAAACCACACACACACACACACACACACACACACACACACACACACACACACTGAGAGAGAGAGAGAGAGAGAGGCACTATCAGAACCCAGAAACATACAGACATGAAACAAATGGAACTGAAAGAAATCCACCACCACAAACCCCCGGTAATGATAATAATGAAGAAATGCTGCTGCTAGATGCATCTTGTGATGATGCCAATGATCTAATTCTCTTATTATCAAAAGATGCAGGTAAAGGCAGCCTTGACAGAAGGTGTTAGAAAATCAGAAGAGCACAGCATCACTGAAACTGCATTATCTGATTTATGCCTTTCCAAAGACCAGGCTTGTGTAATATGCTGATAATAGACTCTAGCCATCAAAACATTATTTTATCTGGTATCTTGATTTTTAAAAATTGTGGAAACTAGCAAATGGAACTGGGTTATTTATGTAGTGTTTGAAACTATGTTAGTCCACTAGGGGAAAATGACTACACGCACACAACAAAAGTCAAAACCCAGACTGGATAATAATAAAACGAAAAGCAGCAGCCTCAATGTGGTACTATGGCCAACAATGTAAAATGTAATTTCCAAATTAGAATGGACATTTGTCTTTCATAATTAATGAAACTTTGAAAGAGGGATAGGTTGGCATGTGGTTGCCCACCAGATGAGACCACTACCTACCAGTACTCAGGCACAGCCAGAATTCAAAGCCATCACTGCCAGCAGATGAAGACTCCTGCTAAAGAAGGATCACATCAGAAAATAGCCTCATCTTTTTTTTTTTTTTTTTTAAACAAGGTCTCGCTCGGTTCTCCAGGCTGGAGTGCAGTGGTACAACCATGGCTAACTGCAGCCTCAACCTCCTAGGCTCAAGTGATCTTCTCACCTTAGACTCCCCCCAATTAGCTGGGACTACAAGCATGCACCACCACACCTGGCTAATTTTTTTTTTTTTTTTGGTAGAGATGAGGTCTCACTATGTTGCCAGGTCTGGTCTCAAACTCCTGGACTCGAGTAATCCTCCTGCTTCAGCCTCCCAAAGTCCTGGGATTACAGGCAAGAGCCACCATGCCCGGCCTGCCCCATCTATTGAGTTATGCAGGGGATGTGAGAGTCTCCTTGGAGCACACAACACAAAACTTAAAAAAAAAAAAAAGTTTTAAAAAGTTTAAGTAATTGAACATAAAAACTCCCCAGAAGCATGACCTAATCATTTCATATTTCATGCAATTTAAAAAAGACATCTTTTTCCTTAAATGACTAGACATTAATCAAATGGACCTCCACACTTGAGAAGATAAATGCCGACCAAAGAAAAGGAAGCCTTTGGTATATTTACCTTTCGTTTTAAAGCACAGACCTTAGAAATGAATGGGATTTTTGATCATTTATCATACACAGAGACCAACTGTCTCCCAGAAATTTTTATGTCAAACCACACCTGGCCATACATGTTTGTCTCTTGATTCACAAGCTCTAAATATCATATTGCAACATTGTTGGAGAGAAGCCAAAAGTAATGTGCTTAAAACTCCTTTGCAGTTTTAAATAAGCTGTGATACTGGAAGAATAAAAGCTGCCTTGATGTTCCAAAACTATGGATAACGTAAGTGTTATTTATTTAGTGTTTTAAACATGCTATTTAGTGAGATTATGGCAGTATATTGACCTTCCTAATGAGGTCTGACTAAAGCCAATATTAAAATTAATGTGCCCTCCCTTGCTCCCAGTGACAGAGTGTAAAAGGAGCTGGCTTAGAAGGACCTTGTGGGCTGTGAGAAATCAGAATGGCATTAAAAAATTGGCCATAGACAATCCATATGCAGATGATCAAGATGACTTCATCATTGTTAGGATTCCCGGAACCATCTTTTCAGAACCGGCTCAGTGCTCAACGACCAGACTCTATTGGTAGGAAATATTGATTATATCGATTACAGTGGTTATAGTTTATGAAAACACAAGGAGAGTGTGTAAAAGATCCTGAAAGTGGTTTTAAGTGGAAAGACCCATGCCACATGCATCAGAACTATATAGTCATTGGAAACCACTGCAGCATAGTAATAATGCTTAGAACTGACAGTCTTGCAGCATTTCTATATTCTCCTCCAGAGCCTGCTTGTTTTCCAGCCTCACGTGCATTTTTAAGCAGTTATTAGGATGCCCACTTGTTAACTGATCTCAAATAAATCTTAATTCTCATTCCCAAGCGTCATAGAACCACATCCAAATGCCCCCTTCCTCTGACTGCACAGCCAGTTTAGGCCAATGGTGATATAGGTGAAGTCAACATCATTTCTACATTTCCCTCTCCCAACTTCCTCATATTTTACCCTTCATTTTCCTCCTCTTTGGAGTTAAAATTATTAACAAAAGCTAAAAGTATAGTCTCTCCCTCTGGTAATGCCAAGGTAGATTTTAGAGCATGGCCTCAATAAGCCTGGGGTCCATTTACATATGCTTGCCTGCTCACTTCACAGCTGTGTAACTTTGGGTGAGTCATTTTACTTTTCTAAGACATCGTTTCTCAGCTGAAAAAGTGGCGATACAGATGTAATGAAATTACGTTCACCAAGCTCATAATGCCAAGGGGCATGTCTCTGTAATAGAAAGGACATAGGTGAAACAGCGTTCGCCCCATCATTCTAAGGCTGTAGATTTGAGAACTGTGTGCTCATTTGTTCAATATAATCCGACTGGATATTCAAGCTCCAAAGGGTATTCGAGAGGTCAAATTACCTACTTCATCCTTTGAGTTGCTATATTTACACTGGCTGCCTATTCCACTGCCTCCCAAACAGGATGAGTTTGTTCTTAAATCTACTTTGGTAAAACTCCCTGGCCATGTTCTCTGAGCAGATGATTACAGATGCTCTCCTTTTCTTTGTATTTGAATTCCCAGCCCAAGTGGACAAGACAAGCAGGACAGAGGAGCAAAGGACTAGATAAGCAAAAGCAAGGACTGACTTTCCGGAGAATCTGCCTAACTTCCATTTCACATTTAAGATGCCAAAATAGTTCCTCAAGTATGTGTGCCAATGGCGGTGCTGCCCTTGAACGTGTTCTCCCGGCTCCCGTCTGAGTCAGTGTAATGAGTCTGCGTTTTGTAGGAGTTGAGCCTGGTCCAAATGGAACCATGTAACTGTTACAAAGATTAATGGACTGTATCATCCAACAGTTGACTGTAAACTTCTAATTGTGTGAATCTCAGTGTGGTGTCTAGAGCTAAATTGGCGCCTGCTTCCTCAGTCAGTAATATCCGCTGATATTCTTCATTATTTTTCTAATGCCAACCCTAGGTACATCAGTTCTGGGCAGATCCCTGAGGAAAACAACAACTTTTGTTGTAGGTACTTGAGAGCAGTCATTATCACTGTTGCCAATTAATTCATCAATCAGTGTTTACAGAGCTGCCACTGAGAAAGGGGACAGCACTGTGCCCTGCCGAGTAATAGAAGGGTGGAGGAGTCTCTGAGACAGAGGCTGCACTCTAGGGGAGCTGAGTAGAGGAGAAACCATAAACAGAAGCTAAGTGATGTCCTTCCTGCTCCAGACTGCTGGACACCAGGCGAGCCTTCACTTACCCCTCCAAGCCTTAAACCTGGAAGCAGGACAGCAGCCAGACCTACTTACTCAAGGAACAGCCAACAAAACCCACGTGAAACATGCTTTGAAAAACATTAAGCTCTGCGGGCACGGTGGCTCACGCCTGTAATCCCAACACTTTGGGAGGTCGAGGCGGGTGGATCACCTGAGGTCAGGAGTTTAACACCAGCCTGGCCAACATGATGAAACCCATCTCTACTAAAAGTACAAAATTAGCCGGCTGTAGTGGCAGATGCATGTAATCTCAGCTGCTTGAGAGGCTGAAACAGGGGAATCACTTGAACCCGGAAGGCGGAGGTTGCAGTGAGCCAAGATCGCGCCATTGCACTCCAGCGTGGGTGACAAGAGCGAAATTCCATCTCAAAACAAAACAAAACAAAATAAAACAAATAAAAAAAAAAAAGAAAAGAAAAACATTAAGCTTGACATAGATGAAATCATTTATCCTAGCCTATAATAGAAAATACAGATAATGGAGAGTTAAGACTAAACCAGGTGACTTGGGTTTGCCTGTACCCATTTTCTTATAAATTCATGCCCTTCTCTTCCCGTATTTTTAGAACATTCTTAGTAATTTCTCCACATAAGCAACCCTGATTTTTTTTCAGCTTTGAAATTGTCTACAGGGGCTTCTTTAAGCTGCATTTGCTTTGTCCTCAACAAAACCACATTCTGTTAAAAGAACCATCAAGCACGGACCATGGCTGGGGTCAGAGAGAGCTAGAAGTCCTCTCTAGCTCTACCCATCTGCTCCTTCCCCTACTTTCTTTTTTTCCTGGCTCCCTTCTGCTTCCTCTGGACAGGAAACATATAGCTGTCAGCCATATGATGCCTCTCCATCCTACAGGAAGCTGGAGCACCAAGCTGAGACCACAAGTGCTGGGGTCTTCATCCCAGGCACCTAATTGTTTAAGTAGCTTTTTATCACTTTGCAAAAATGTCCCCCTCACCTTCCTTGTAGCTGCATTAAATAAACATATCCCCTTATGTTCTAAAGAGTCCTTTCTTTGCAGAAAATCAAGGAAAAAGGAATATTAGTTATCTGTATTGCTAGGGGTATTGTGAAACTCTGGATGGCATAATACTTGGCAAGTAGGACTACAAGTCTCTGAAGTTAATCAAGTTGTTGAGGTTTTCAGGATCCAGATATTGGCAGAATTTCCCCACACTCCTAATGCCAATTTAGATGTCTACATGTCTAGGGAATAGTAAATATAGAACATGAAACTGCAGCATTAAGAAAGAATCATGGCTGCAGTCCTGTCTAACCAGCGTGCTCCCTCCTATTCTCAAAAATTCCCTTTGACTAAACAGGGAACAATAATATATATGCCCTCCTCAGTCCTGGAAAGAGCTACTTTGCTGTTCTCTAAAAGAAGATCATGACCTATAATAGAAAATATAGGTCATGTAGAGGTAAGACTACACAAGGTTACGTGGGTTTGCTTGTACCCATTTTTTTTCTTATAAATTCATGCTCCTTTCTTCTGACATTTTTAGAATATTCTTAGTGGTTTCTCCACATAAGCACCCCCTACTTATACTTGCATGACATGCATTGATAACAACCAAATTTATACAGTCTGTAGATCAGAGACATAGGCTGATTAGGAACAGGTTCATGTTGATTTTGACCTGTGCTTTCCATGATGGAAAAGCTAAAGCCTATTGCACTCTAGTTTAGATATAACTCTGATTCCATAAACTGTCTCTAGTTGTTACAATGAAGCCTACAAAAGGACAATCCTAAATAAGCCTGAAAATAATGTGTTGGTACAAGGTGCAGTATCAGATTTTACCAGCAATACCTATAAAGTTCTTTACCAGAATATGTAAAGGTAGTGTGCTAGCCAAGACTCCTTTTCATCTTACTAAAGGAATAATGGCCAAGTTAGGATGTTAAGACTTATCATCAAATGTTTTCTGTTGCTTCTCCCATGGAAAAGTAACAGCATGATTATCTCATCTTGCTAGAATTACTCTGTTGTGTGAATAGGGGAAGAAAGTGTGGGAAGGGGGAAGTTAAAGCAGGAGAAATAACGGAAGGCTATGAATCCTAATACCAATTAAATTATGCCATTAGCAAATGTAATTTTTCCTAAAATTCAGACTGTGTGAATATTGGTAGGTGAACAAAACTTCCGGGATGCCATGGGAATGAGGAGGAAATGGCTAAAGCCCACAAGACCCAAAGAAAAGGGTCTGTGGAATCTGAAGGCACTGGTGTTTTTCCTCTCATCCTTATGAGTATAAATTGTGGAGGATATGAACAAACAAAAAGCCCAATGAGACTATTTATGAGGAGAAGCAATAAAATCCACCGATAATGTATGACAGAGAAGGGGAAATGAACTTTCCCAAGTAGAGTATAATGCGCTCTTCATGGGTGCAATGCACAAGATTAACGACGCCACCCTCAGACTCCTTGGTGGCATTTCAGGACCTTACGATGCAGCTTCCTTTCATTTCATTGGGATGTAAATAATTGATAACTTGAAGGGACCTGAGAAACCCACTGCAACAGAACACAGATATTTTTTATGACATCAATTACAGGGCTAGTGATTTGATGAGAAAAGGAAAATATTTCAAACTACACTTTAATGATCTCTACCAAGAACCCCTAGTGTTCCAAATGAAACGTGGGTCTCTGGGCCTGGAGTTTTTTTTCCTCTCTCTCTCCATTTTTTCTTCTCAGAGGGAATATAAGTTATAGCTGAACAGAAGAGATGGTTAATTATTTTCATGTCTGTACTTTGCAGTAGTGGGTTGTAGGCCTCCGCATTCTAATAAAGAAGAAAAAGTTTGGGAGAGTTGAGGCCTTGGGAGTTATGGGGGTGGAGTTCCCTTGTATGTGCCACATCAGGGTCGCCTGTTAACGTGACAGAGGTGTTGTGGAGTTAGGCCTGGCAACTAGAGCCATGATCATAGTTGAGCTTGTCATTTATGGCATTACAACACCAGGACATGTTAAAATGATATGGGAAGCAGTACCATTAAGGCTGTTGAAAGGAAGTCAGAGTTCAAGTATTTGTGCATGAGGCACTTTATGTGGTGACGACTTCTGAATTTATAGTTGTCAGGGCAGGGGTAGATGTTGATTTGGTCTGAGAACAGGTCTGTTCACACTTGTTTCTGGTTGATCATGAAGTCCAGTTCATTTTTTTTTTTTTTTTCATAGCAAAATTCTTGCAAGGCTGCTACTGCTTTATGGAAAAGGTTCAGAACCATACCTGGAAGGTTATCCAAAGACTCCAATGAGGTAAGGCAGTGAGAACTGTGCTGAATCCTCATTGTGCACTGGTCCTGAGGGACATGTGCTGTGAGGTCATATTGGGATCAGGGCAGAGAGGGCATGGGTATGTGACAGAATGAAGGAGGTGGGAGGTAAAGAAGATACTTCAACCCAATTCCAAGAACAGTAAAATCTTATTATTCTATGACCCATTACATACATTTGAATTCACCACAAGTCAAAAAAAGATGCCCTGAAATATCATTACAGGGTACAGGAAGTCTCTCTGAATTAGCTTTAATAGGGGTTTGGATGAGTTTCTCCACTGCCAATATCGTCATTATTGGATTGCATTTCTTTCTTTATGGAGGCCTAAACAACCAAGGGGGGAACTTGGTCTGTTGGTTTAGAACTCCAGAGATCTGCCAGACTGCTTGCTCTTGTGTTGAAAAAGATACTGGCTAGTTGTTAGGCCATAATATTGAAGTCCTCATACTTTAAAGCAATGTCATTCTAAGCTTCCATGTCTTGTAAATAGCTGTTGACTGACTTGGCTCATAAGTAGGATGGAAAGAAATAGATAGTGGTTCAATGAAAAGAATTCATTTTTCCTTCCAGTTTTTTATGCAAGTACATCCTTGTTTCTCTAGTTTCGTTTCTTCACCATTGCTCTGTACCTTCCTAATATTTAGTATAATCTAATGAAGTCAAACAAGCTATAGGATGTAAGATTTTCAAAATGTCAGCAGCAAAGTACTTATTGTGGTTTTCCTTTCTTATGGCACCATGAAATAATCTATTTTTTACAAGTCTTCCAACTCAAATTTGTCTACTTAAGAAAAATCAGTCTCACTCCAAATGAGATTTATTGAAATGTTCCTAAAATGCTTCCTATTTACCTATCACAAGTGAAACATTATTCAAAATGTGGAAGTGGTTTGTGGAGATGGGTCTTTTCAATTTAAGCCTGTAAGTACAGTTCATAATAAAAACCTGTCAATGAAGTAGATATTTTATCACATCTGTGTTAATTTGGGACTGCTAATTTATCATTAATAAAGCATTTGGCTAGAAAACGATGTCCATATTTGATGGTCTGGTAACTTCTTTCTCCTATTTTTATGCCACAATAACTGCCCAGTCTTATTGTTGCCCATTATAAATGTGTAAAGTTTTATGGACTAAGTAATGTCAAATGCAGCAGTGTCAAGGAGATCTGGAGACAAGTTGGGAGTGTTTAGATGGAAAAAGAAGCTGTGTGGTCTATGCCAGCCTTGCTTGTAGTTTTACTGTGTATTGATCCTTTTTTACACACTGATTTAGCATCCTGAATTATGATGCGGTATTTAAATTTAAATACCAATCGAGAGCTCCTATCTCAAAGGTTGCTCTAAGTCATAGCCATTTTTGAGTCTGATGGGCTCTGTTTCTCTGGAGTGGGTATTTTATTAGAAGTGCTCATAAAAGACTGCATGGCGGTTAACTATGCAGTGGAGAAAATGTGTAGAGCTTCATAAGCTTCTAGGAAGCAATCAGTGGATTGGTATAACAAAAACATTCACAAAATCACAGTCTTGAAAGGATCCTTCGGAGGTCATTCAGTTCAGTCTGCTGTCTCTGGGTAGTACAGCATTTAGAACACTCCCTGGAATCTTCAGAAAAGAGATTCCATAGACTTCCTTCTTTGGTAACAAAATTTACTATTCAACAAGCCTATCACTAGGGTAAGCTTTCCCCAGCACCTCCACAAGCCCCTGCAGTTCACATTCACTCCCATTTCTCCCAAATGAAGAGGCACTGAAATCCCAAGTGGTCTACCACAGGAAGAAGTAGAGTACATTGCATTGGTTAAGCTTTTTGAAAATTACAAATCCGTAAATTTGTAATCAGATATAACACATTCAACTCCAGGTGTTATTATTTAGCTTCTGTTTGTTGCATATGCACCAGGGCTATTTTTGTGAGTAGAATATGCCTGAATACTGTGCTAGAACTTCTTTTTTAGAATCAAGCAAATAGGATTGGGTTCTAGAGTTGCTTTTAAAGAGGTGTCAGTTGCCAGTATTGCAAAATGGATACTATATCCCTATGATATTTAATGTTCAAGTATAGGAAAAATGGAAAGAGGAACAAGAAAGGAGGGAGATAGGGAAGGAGGGAGGGAGAGGAGGAAGAAATCTGTTAAATGATTTTAAGTCCATGTCGAACTCATTCCCAGGATTCTTGAGTCTGCTATGAGGCCATGCCATGTCTCATTGCCGAGCACTGCGGCAATGGGGGGAGAGGGAAGGGGCAGACAGCCAGTGGACCATGGATTGTTTTGTGTTCCCTGCAGACGACAGGGAACGCTGCATTGTCAGGGTGATCCTCCATCACTGGGTCTAGATTCCAGGAAGGTATGGGAGGAGGACGGAGGGGGTAGTGGAAGAATGCGATGTGATTTTATTCATGGCAATATAAAATGATTCCTTTCTGGCTCATGTTTCCTTCCAATGTCTCATGACAAAATCTATTAATTCTCCCCTTATAGCAGTGAAAGAGCAAGAGACCCAAAGTAAGACCAAAACACGGTTAAGGTGTGAGTTTTATCTTTTTCATTATAAAAATATATAGGTTGCAGAAATGAAATAATTTAATTACATGTGGAACCTCCACTAATCAATACTATTTATAAAAATGCAATAATTCACTGGGCTTTATAAAGAGTTAAACTTTGAACCTCTAACAAGTTAAATATAACTTTTTCTTGTAGTCAAAATGACTAGTTCACCACACCCTGTGTTTTACAAAATTATCATGTTTAACTTTCATCCAACGGGTCACACAGTTGTTCTCAAAGTGTGGTCCCTAGACCAGTGACATAACCTGTGAACTTGTTAGAAATGCAGATTTCTAGACCCCATCGCAGACCTACTGAATCAGAAACTCCAGGGATGGGAACAGCAATCATGTTTTTACAAGCGCTCTAGATTATTTGGATGCACACCGTAGTTGAGAATTACTGAGTTAAGGAGTATTCCTATTTTAGAGATAAGAAAATGGATGTACAAAGAGTTTAAGCAATTTTTCCAGCACCACACAGCTAGAAAGTAGTCAAGGCTGCATAACTCCAAAGCCCTTGTTCTTAACATAGCATGTAGGTTTGCTATGTGATGAACCTCAGTTTACTTAGGAATCCAACGTCAAAAATATAGATAAGTAAGAAATACACTACAGAGACAGAATTTAAATTTAAAAAAAAACAACAACTTAGAATATATGGCTTTAAATGTCTTGCTTGGCTCAGTTTTGGGGTATAAAATATTTAAACTGAAAAAGTTATAACTCAAAATGTTAAACTCAATGCCAGGGAGGTGATAAGGAAAAAATTACTAGAATCAGAAGCTCCAGAGAATTAGCAGATTCCTGCCCCTGTGAAGGGGACAGCCCTTCAATTTTGTGCTAGCAGACCAGTGCTAGACCACAATGATATCTCAAAAGAAGCCAGGAATCCAAATTTGTGAGTGGAATATTACAATTTTAAAACATTAGTACGGATTCATAAATTGTGGGGGAAAAAACCTATACGAATTAAAAATGAAACAAAAATCACACAGATTTCACTTGCAGAGTGCCATTTTGCAATGTCTGGCTGAGAAATCCTTGTAACATTTTATGAACCCAGATTAAAAGACTGAAGGGATATAAGGTTGATGGAAAATATGTGTGGGGAAAGGCGTGGGAAATTGAATTCATGGAACTATGTTAAGTGATCACTTTATCGAACATGTGCCTAAACCTGATGGCTATGCCATCGTGGCCACTTTTATTGATTCATAGCTTGGAACAGTGTTTCATAATATCTCTAGGCTTGTACAATCTTCATTGGGATCATGTGACTGCAGACCCTGGTTTCACGAGCAACTGAGTAAGTGTTGGAAAATTGCCTTTTGCGGTGTACGTCAAGTGTTTATGTGGGCACCATTTTAAATTTTCATTGAGAAAGCCACTCTCTGGACTGAAAAACATTCAGAGGAGGGAGGTTTGGAAAGGTTACTGCAAAATCCATCTCAACTGCAAACAGAAGTGATTTTAATGCCTATTATTTTGGAAGCAGTTCAAAGTTGTTTTTTCCATTGTAAATAGCATTAAAGTGCTCTTTGGAGGCAAGTATTACTTTTTTCTTGGCCCACTGCACTTCAGTAATGGTTCTTATACACTGAAGGCACAACAATAAGACTCAGGAAGTTATGTACAATATATCAGGGACAGCAGGGGAGAAGTGGGAGGGGAGAGAAGGTCATCTGGTAAGTATATAGAAGAGAAATTTGGGGGTGGAGATTCTGTGCATGAGAATACCAGCCAAGACAGGGAACATCTGGAAAACCTGCTCTGTATTATGTGGTCATTCCACAAACTTTTCCAAGGAATCACATAAGGAGAATATTACATTTTAATTAGAGCTGGGATCGCTCCAGAGAAAAGAGGAAAAAGGAGGGTGGCTTGGTGAACAAGCTGCCTTTTAGTTTGGCTGAGTCCAAGAATTGCAATTAACCACTTAGCTGCCTCTTGATGCATGCTGCATTTCCAATAGCTCAGTGATTTAGCAGAATATCACAGTGGGCTTCTGCCCAGCCCTAACCTGAGAAAGGAGAGCAGAAGCAATGGGTGAGTGTCAACTGAAGAAAAGAGGTCAAATCTGGGACATTTTTGTATGAAAGGAGCCAGAAAGCCAATGTGATATCTTCTCTTCCCCCTTTTATTATTTATGTCATGTAGCAAGTTCATCAGTTATTCTCAAATAGTAAGGAGGGAAGCAAGAATAAGTACAAATTTTAATGAAGGTAAGTAATTTCCTTAAGGTAATATTATTCTACTGCATTTTATGAGAAAATACAAGTATTATGCCAAGAAACAGAGTAGTTCACATCCCTTGGGCCCTCCTTCCCTCCTTCGCAGTAATTAAATATTTTTTAAAAGCTAATAATTTATTAGTTTTTTTAATTAAGCACTAACAAATTTAAAAATTAGGTTTCCGCCGGGCGCAGTGGCTCATACCTGTAATCCCAGCACTTTGGGAGGCCGAGGTGGGCGGATCACGAGGTCAGGAGATTGAGACCATCCTGGCTAACACGGTGAAACCTCCTCTCTACTAAAAATACAAAAAAATTAGTTAGCTGGATGTGGTGGTGGGCGCCTGTAGTCCCAGCTACTCAGGAGGCTGAGACAGGAGAATGGTGTGAACCCGGGAGGCAGAGCTTGCAGTTAACAGAGATCATGCCACTGAACTCTAGCCTGGGCGACAGAGCAAGACTTCGTCTCAAAAAAAAATAGGTTTAATAAATCTAATATTATTGGGAAGAAGAAATTGCAAGGAATGGAAGAAATGTTTCTTAGAACTTAGAATTTGTTTTTGTGGTTTACAAATTTACCATTGTACATCAAGCTCCAACTGTGTATCAGGTACTGTCCTAGAGCCTGTGGAGAGTATAAAGATAGAAGACCCAGCTGCTGCTCTCAAAGGACAAACAGCCACATAAGAAAGATAAGGCATAGCACCTCAAAATGTTAATAACAATATAAGCAATAATATATATGATGGCATGTAGTAAGTTGCCAAGCTAATGATTCAGAAAGAAGCACCATGGGTTCTCAGGGTAGAGAAAGCAGGGGGAGCTTCCTAAGGGAGGAAGTATTTGTGCTGGACATTGAAGGCTGGGTAGAATCTGGAAATGGATAAGAGGAGGATCAAGTAGAGACTGAGTTATGCTCCGAACAAGGCAGGAAGGCATGACAAGTGTTCAGAAGACGAAGCAGCATGGATGGCTGTGCAGAGGTTTCTGGAGGCAACACAGGAAGGGTAACATTTGAAAGGCGATAGTGGCCAGATTGTATAGAATGTTGACAAGTGTGGAGGACCTTAGTTGAGGATCCCTAATGTAGGAGAGAAAAGCTTACAAAGGAAAACAGTCCAAAGCTCGTAACCAAATATTTCAGGAATACACACACTAAACATGTACTAGCAGTAACAGAAGTGGGTACAAGAAATTTTTTTCTCAAATGGTATCTCTATGGCATATGACCATTTGAATGTGATGTCTGCTGTGATTTCTGTTTCTCTTCCTTGATATCCAAGATCCAAAATTGTTCTTCCATCTGAAATACTCTAAATTTCTGACCCTTTGCATTATTGACCCCATGCCAATAACATGTCAACTCCTTCTCTTTCCCTTTCCAGCATATCTTCTCCAGACAGCATTTTGCACTTGCATATGAGCTGCAGCCTTTCCAAAAGTTGGGGAAATCCTGCAAAGAAGGAACGTGGCATCTGATTCTTGGAATAACATTCTCTCTACACTCTTCCAGCTGCTGTGGATACATATAATGACTGATTTTATTTAATAAGAAAGCTCAAAATGCTTCCCAATTCAAAACATAACCCTGCATGCTGTTCCCTCTAGTCTAACCAGAAATCCCATTCTCCTCCTCCTGTAACTCAATAAACCAAATCTAACTGGAGAATAATTATAAAATACACTGATGTGCAATTTGTTTCACTTGCTCAATAATTAATTAATACACTACTTATGGTTCAGAAGAGCTCTTAAGACACAGCACAAATTCCACTGGATGACAGAGAATATCAAAGACATAAGCCAGGGGCAGCATCTTTACATAAGATGGACTAAGAGAAAAAGATAAGAGGGAAAAGAACACAAAACCTATTTGAGCTTTTTGAATCTATAATGGAATTTGTTTTTCCCCATTTGAGGATTCTCCTCCTGCCCTTTTCTACAAATGAGGTTGATTATGTGTTTTGTTGATGAATTATCAGCACTACTCACAAAGCTGAATCAAGCTAACAAGTAGACTTTTTTATTTTTAAACTTTCTACCCATCAGATGCTTTCAGGAGAGAGAATAGTCCTAATCAATGAAATCCAGCTCCTATAAACCCTTAGTTGATTTGAGTATATACACCCTATGCTCATTTGGGCAATACACTACTACTAGCCCCTTTTGCCTTCACACAATTGAATCTTGCAGCAGGAAATGCCTTAGATTTTTCCTTCCTTGTTTCAAATGTGCAGTGCATATAAATTGCTCTAGAGATTTCATGTAAAATAATTATAAAGCCAATTTCTATTTCCTTTTGGAGACCTGAGAGTTAAAGTTAAACTGATTTCTTTCTAACTATTGCAATGAACAATTATTAAATGATCACTAAAACAACCAATTTTTAAAAATATATTTTCTTTTTGAACAACTGAACTTATTCCTCATAACTGGGTACAAGATTCTGGGTGACACCAGGCAATGATCCACCACTGCCTTTATAAATTAAAGGTCGTTATATTTTATTTGAGTCCTTTCAGTTCTGTCTTATAAAATTGTCCCTTATCTTTAGAAGTCTAGTGAACTCTCCTTTATAGTACCAACCTTTGGGGAAGCTACAGTGTTTCTCACTTAATAGTGGTGGAACCTCAGGTCATCCAGGATGGTTGATGTCTCTATGGCCTCTTTTTCACTAGGATCCTGACAGCCTTTCTTTTAATCGCCCATTTTCCTTGGCAAGGCATGCTTAAAGCATTTTCCCAGCTCAGGCTGCGTGTGCCCACATCAGAATGCTGTTTTCCTGGAGATCTTATGTTTGTGCAGCAACATGCCTGCATTGGCAGGCCAGCCCCTCAAATGACGAATGAGAACTTAAAATCTACAAGTTCAGCTGATTTCCAATCTAAGGCCTATACAAAGGAAATAGTAAATCCATCACAATATGCTTCTTTGCCAGTGTCTGCAAGAGTACTGCTTTATGTTTTTATTACTGTAAACATGAGACTGAAAATACAGCAGAGAACTGATTAATTACCTACCTATTGTCTGCAACAAAATGTGTACTATGTTAAGTCATAGTGGTTTTAATCCACGTTTCTTTCGTGCAAGGATGTTATATACAGACGTGAAAGGCTTTCTGTTCACATGCAGCATAGTTAACTTTTCAAATCTCTCTTCAGTGTGTCACTTAATCCTTTACATTGCATTAGAAATCTCTTGAACTTGGCAACAAGAACAGTCTTTATGCAAGCTTACTTCTTAAGAACATGAACCTATTTCAAGAGATTTTTTTTCTTCTTTAAAAAAAAACTTCTTTTACACCCAAGAGATTTTTCTTACCAAAGAGAATTAGTCAAGCCAAATAGTCTGGACTTAACTTGTGTCAATTTGTAAAAGGAATTCTGATTAGAATTCATAAAAGGAATTTCATTTTATTATGTGAAGTCATATTGGACAAAGATAAGACAAACTTGCTTAAACAAATTACTATTTCAGGACTGAAGGAACTTCCAAACTACAGAAAACTGAAAGGAACAATTCCCTTCTCCCTTAACTCTTTAGCTAGGTTCTAAGCTTTACATCCTCAATGGTACTGTCATATTTCAGATTTTCTGTCTAGAGTTTAGAGGGAAATATTTCTACCTGTTTTTCTCATTCTATAGGAAACTCATCATGATACCGGATGTGTATGAATGTTTTTCATAAAGATGATTGTGGTAATAAGGCAAACAGATGCATTCAACATTAGAAAGCATCAAACAACATGATAAAATAGATTACAGACTTCCTACAGATTTTCATACAGTGAAGATTAAAATTTGCAATGAACATAGTGGTTGCTTCATAAATGTTTACTGATGGTAATGATAATGTTCACAGAATGCAACGCTCCTCAAACTCCTTCATAAAACAGAATCACATGGGGTGTGTTAAAAGTGCAGATTCCTGAGCCCATCCCCAGAAATGCTGATTTGGTAGGTGTAGAATAGGGCCTAGAAATCTGTAGTTTTCACCAACACCTCAGGTAATTTGAATGTAGATGGTGTGTGGGCCACACTTCGAAAAATACCACTGCAGGGTATGAATTGTGAAGAAAGAATAACGTATTTCCAGTAAGCCAAGAAGCACTTTAGAAAGCAACATGGAGACAATTGCTCTCTGATGAGCAGAAGAAAGATTACTAGTCTGGAAGGAAAGGGCATTCTATTCATTTATTTCTTCACTCATGCCTTCATTCATTCGAACAAATCCCACTGAGCACCTATCACAAAGCACTTCTTTGCTTTCCAGGCCTGTGACTGCTCTTTGAGGCCCATGCATAGAGATTAGCCCATGAGAAGGCCCATTGTCAGAAACAGAGTCATTGGGTGCAGGAAATTATTCTTTTTCTCCTCAAATTTTCCTTTCTTTGAGGCTGCTAGTCACAGTTCTTCAAGTATACCCTCCTTGTTTCCAGAAAGATACCATACAAGTGTCCATGTTCTGTTTTCAGCGTTTTGATTTTACTTCCTGGAATCCCCTTTAATGCTGGAGGTTTAAATGGCTGGCTGTGAGCTTGAGCTCACATTCTACAGCAGGGTGGACTCTGTTGATGAGAGAGGTGGAGCATGGAAGCTGGTTTAATACCAACTGGGGCACAGTGGGGGAAATTCCGTGTTGGAGGAGTTGACACTATTGTCCTCAACTTAGAGTTAGTTTTCTGCTCAGGATAAATTAATGACATCATATAATTAACTTTAAAAAATGTTTATTTCCTAAAGATAAAGGCCAATTAAATTTATTCTTTAAAATAAACAGCATCCCAAATTCCTTAGAATTATATGGAAATAAATCACATTTTATACCATCACATGTACTGCCTAGTATAGGGCTGAGATAAAACAGGATTCCTATAAAATTTCTAATGTAGAATTTTATTAATGAAAAATGGTGGAACATACATAGTCAACCAGCATAGAAGAAGCAGAAAATGATCTCCTTGTTCTAAATCTGAAAGCCCTGATTTAACGTAGGCCCTTGCAGTAAGATTTAGCTGACTATCAGATGTTTGGGAACTCTCAACTCAGTTTGATATCTAGAGAAGTTCTGTTTTCAGAGATGGTGAGACAGGTTTTTTCAGATGAAATCTCCTGCAGAAAACAACTAAATAGATATAATAAAACGTTAATGTAAAAAGTTTCACAAAAATGTCAGCAAGCTGACAAAGCTGTAAGTAACTACCAGGCCTAAACCTAAGAGAAAGAGGGAAGCAAGAGAGGAAAGCAAGACCTGAGCACCACAGACACTTTTATCCAGAAGACATTTGCTGAACTTTGTTGGTCTTATGCAGAGGTGGGCAGAAGTTAAGGCTCAGGGCCAATGCAAGAAGGAAGTCTGAGAAAAAAGTCCTTCCTCAAATTAAATTCTGACTACACCCTCAGAATAAGTATCAACCGTAAGTCAATCAGCCTCTAATACATCCAGAGGTAGAGAAAGGAAGGAAAGTGGGGGAAAAAGAAAGAAAAAGTTTCCATCTCTGAGACTTTATAGCCACAGGCCAGCCCTGATGTGAATTTGCACCTGGGTTTGTATTGCCTGGAGCTTCCAGGGAGCCTCAACTCCTGAACTTGTTTAAGGTGGTCGAGGATTAGTAATGCTCACAAGTGCCAGGCAATAGCAAAACTTCTCTGGAGAAAGGCACCTTCATGATAGGCCCGAAAGACTCCCACAAAATAATTTTCAAATACAGTGACAAGTACATGCATAAAACTTACTAAACACACAGAAACAAGGCACCTCAAGCAAATCTGTTATCTGTTGAGTAGCCCTAAACTGTGCACAACAGAAGGACTATCACTAGGAGAGGAGGGGACACCTTCCCAGCCCTACCAGGGCAAGTGCCTTTTAATACATCTACTATTTGTAGAAAAGTTTCTGCAGCTAAAAATGATTAAACACCACAGTGTCGTGGGGCTACAAATATTGGGATTTCTCAATTGCATGACTCATAGGGGCACCCAGTTCTCTGACAATTAGGAAGCCAAACAGAGTAAAAGTCATCAAATTCCTTCAGACAAGAACGTAATCTACTTGGGAACAAACTTTATATGTGTAAGGAATTCAAAGAGCATGTAATTTTCTTTAGAATCTGAGAAAAAATTACAAAAACTTGACAAGGAGAAAGATGTATTATTTTATTCACTTAAAAGGATAAAATCGTAAAAACTGAGGTGAGAAACAGGATCCCAGGTGATGAGGTCTGAGGCAACACAGGGAAGCAGCCCATGGTCTCCTCGGGGTTCTATATGGCAGATCTCATTAGTCCAACTGCTGTTAATATAACCTGAATTCCTCAGTCTCCTGACTTTGTTCATGTGTTTTAGACTCGAAAAATGTGTTTTGTCAGAATTATTTGCCCTTAATTTTTAAAACCATGTGTATTTTAGGGTCAATTTGATCTGCATGTTTTCCATTTTCTTATAATTAAACCATCAAAATGTACTCTAAAAACTATTCAATGTCCACAAAATCTTCTGAGGCCTTTCAATAAGCTTCTTTAAAGCATTTTTATCCCACTTAAAAACAGAAGTTGCACTGTGTCATGGGTGACCTAATGTAGAAACCAAGAATCCCCTTAAATTTCAAAAATCTTCACATCTGAATAAGTTTTGAACTTGGAGAAAATGAGTTCACCCATTGCTAAACTCCCTGTGTTGCTCAAGAAGACATTTGGAGCAAAGATGAGTTCCATAAGAGGAAAACTCAGGGCTGTGATTTCAGCTAAGGCCCCTGAGGAATAGCTGGAAGCCTAGCTTGTCACACTGCCGTCTACAGAAACAAGGAAAAACTCAAATGTACCAAAAATATACATCAAATGTTTGACAGGACTAAATAAATGTGATGTCCATATGAAATAATATTTGTTCATGACTTTAAGAAAACAATAGAATATAAATACATGGATTTCAGCACATCTAATTTGCTCTCTAGTCTAACGCTCTTCTGTTCTTGGCAGCCCATGGAGAATTCTTAATAAATTTACCAACACTGAATAATTAATTCCTCGTAAAAGGTAAATGAAATCTGTTATTCTAACACTAATTCCCGTTACATAGGACTATAGCTTTGCAGTGACAGGGCCAGTGGGTTAAGAGGGTCTTTTGTAGAAAGGCATATGGACAGCAAGCCAGGAAAGTGAGCCTGGTTCTGTAGAAGACTCTCTACCCTGCTCTGCTGGCATTGACAACAGCCCAGGAGCTGAGCAGCGCTGCAAGGGAAAGCTCTCCAGTCAGCCTCCAGGGTACCTTCAGCAGGCATTTCCAGGGAACCTATAAATACCTCTGTCCTGAGCAGCTCCCAGCTCTTGGAGTATGAAGGCCTGTTATCACCAAGCATCAAATACTGAGCAGACAGGATGCAGGGGCTTCCCTAGTAGGGGAGCTGGCACACGAGCTCTAAGGAAAAGGGATCTGAGTCCATTTCCTGCAATTGTTAGAGAAGGATGGCAGCCTGGCCCATGAGTAGGTTAGGGTCATATGTGCATTACTGTTCTCATGTGATGGCTAGGATCCCAGTTTATCTGGGCCTTCTACAAAGAAACACCCTCTGCATAGGAGCCTAAAAGAATAAAAGTTTGATTTTTCTATTGTAGTTAATAAAATAACTCATAGAGTACTTCACAGTTTGTAAAGCCCTAACACCTACATTAAATCTCATTGATAATGAGATAATGATTATCTCATTGATAGTGTTGATTTTAATCACAACAACAATGGTAGCAATAACAAGGATGATTAGAACAAGTGAGTTTAGCAAAGTTGCAGGATACAGAATTGATACATAAAAATCAACTGTATTTCTACATACTGTCATCAAATAATTGGAACCTTTAAACAGCTTTATTAAGATATAATTGACAAATAATAAACTGTACATAAAGTGTATGATTTGGTGTTAGCATATGTGCGTATACATATATATACATACACACACACATATATATGCACACCCATTAAGCCATCACCATAATAAAAAAATGGACATACCCATTATCCTTAAAAGTTTTCTTGTGCCCCTTGGTAATCCCTCCCTGTTTTCCCTCTATACCCTTTTCCCACCCCATTAAAACTCAAAGTTGTCTCATAGCTCACTGATGCTCTATTCTTTTTAGTTTTTCAGTAAGTTTTCATCTCTGAGTTTCATTTTGGATGGTTGCTATATTTTCAAATTTACTATTTTTTTAATTTTTTTTATTTTATGTAGTTTATTTATTTATTTTTTTGAGACAGAGTCTCGATCTGTCACCTAGGCTGGAGTGCAGTGGAGCAATCTCAGCTCACTGCAGCCTCTCTTTCCCTGGCTCAAGTGATTCTCCTGTCTCAGCCTCCCAAGTAGCTGGGACTACACACACACACCTCTATACCCAGAGGAATTCCCTGAACTCCCATCTCTATTATCCAACTAAGGGCAACTACTGGGCCCTGCCTGGGTTGTTGCTCCCTCTGCCACTACCTGGTAATGAGCTGGCCTCTCCTTATTGTGCTGCATTACTCAGAAATCACCGTCTTTCAATGCCTGATGTCCCATGACTTGAAATTCATTGTTTTATATATTCTGTTCAGCTTTTTAACTGTTTCAATTGAGGGGATAGATCCAATCCCTGTTTACTCCACTTTGGATGGAAGCAAAAGTTCCACAATTTGAAATTTGAAATTGAAAAAAAAATACAAGTACAAAAACATCAAAAATATAAAACTCTGGCCAGGTGTGGTGGCTCATGTCTGTAATCCCACTACTTGGAGAGGGCAAGGTGGGTAGATTGCTTGAACCAGGAGTTTGAGACCAGCCTGGGCATGGTGAAATGTGATCTCTACAAAAAATACAAAAATTAGCCAGGTGTGGTGGCATGTGCCTATAGTCCCAGCTACTTGGGAGCCTGGGAAGTCAAGGCTACAGTGAGTCAACGTAGCACCACTGCATTCCAGCTCAAAATACATATATATATGGAAAAAATGCAAAGTATGTAAAACTTGTACACTGAAAATTATAATACATTTTTTGAGAGAAATTAAAAGTGGACCTAAATAAATGGAGAGATGAACTGTGTTCATTTATCAGAAGACACTATGTCGTTAAGATACCAGATCTCCCGAAATTAATCTATAGATTCAATGCAATTTCAATCAAACCCCAAGAGGTATCTTTGTAGAATCTGAAGAGCTGATTTTAAAGCACATACAGAAATGCAGAAGAAGATGTAGAAAGTTAAATTATTCTGGAAAGAAGAACAAATTTGGAGGATTATGACAACCATTTTCAAGACATGTTATAAAACTATATAGCTGGGCACAGTGGTGTGGACCTGTAGTCCCGGACACTTGAGATGCAGAAGCAGGAGGATTGCTTAAGCCCACAAGTTCAATGCCAACCCGGGCAACATAGTGAGATTGCATCTAAAAAATAAAATTACACACACACACACACGCTACAGTAGTAAAAATGGTGTGGTATCGGTGTGAATATAAACGTATAGATCAATGAGATAGACAGTCCAGAAATGGATCTTCATATCTATAGCCAACTGATTTTCAATAAAGGTGTCAAGAAAATTCAATGTGGGAAAAGGTAGTCTTTTTCAATAAATGGTCCTGAAAAAATTGATCATCCATATGAGGAAAAACACTTAGACTCATACCTCATGCCATATACAAAAACTAACTCAAAATGGATCAAAGACTTAACTATAATATCTAAAGCTATAAAACTACCAGAAGAAAACAAAAGGGAAAATTATTTTATTTTAGTTAGGAAAACATTTCTTAGATAGAACACACAAAAATAATGAACCACACAAAAAGTATGATAAATTGGTTTTTAAAAAATCAAAAGTATAATAAAGAGCCTGACTCCATTTAGATGCTTGATTTTGACTGCTGACACATCTTTCAAGCCCCACCACTTCCCCTTCCCCTCTGCCCCACATCTGGGCTAGCTGATAAGAAAACCCAGGTGCACCTACCTTTGTTGCCAACGGGAAGTTCAAAATATGCAAGCCTTGGCTCTCATGCACAGGAACTCTCACCCCAACCTCATTCCCTAATCACAGTAAAAGCCAAGCCAATCTCTTTTCTTGCTTTCTTTTAAGCCATTTTTAAACCTGCTTAGGAGCCTGCCCTGCTCTCCCAAGAAAGTCTCATTCTACGACCCATAACTTTTTCATATATTCTTCGTGCATGTGTGGTATCAACAGTCTCAACATCTAAACCAAACCTGGGGAGGGAATCCATCATGCCTCTGTGGTATAACTACAACTAAAACGTCACAATTCAAAAAACACTGTTTACACTTCAAAAGAAAATAAAAAAGGCAAGCCACAGACTAGGAAATCGTATTGTAAAATCTCAACAATTATATGAAAAGATGCTGAACATCACTTATCATTAGAGAAATGTACATTAAAAGCACAATAAGATGTTACTTCCTATCTACTAGATTAACTAAAATTACAAATACTGATAACACCGAGTGTTGCCAAGGATGTTGAGCAACTGGAAATTTCATATGTGGCTAGTGGAAATGCAAAATGGTGTGGCCATTTTAGAAAGTAGTTTAGAAGTTTCTTGTAAAATTAAACACAGACTTACCAGACACTCAGCATCCCACTTTTTCGTACTTAATAAAAATGAAAACACATATCCATACAAAGACTTATCCTGAAACAATTATAGTAATTTGTTCATGATAGCCAAAAACTAGAAATCACACAAATGTCTATCAACTGGTGAATGGAAAAACAAAATATTACGTATCTGTCTTGTTTTTCTAAGACCACCAGAGCGAGCACAAAAGAACCAGCGGGTAGGCAAGTGTAGGAGCAAAACTGCTGGTTTATTTTGGTAACCTAAGGTGTGCGGGAGAAGTCTGTCGGCCTCCGGGGAAGGAGGCCGGCAGAGTCCCCCCGTGGGGCTCTGGGACGGACTTCCCACAGTCCCGACATCCCGACAGGAGTGGGGCTGCAAGAAGGCTGCCGGGCTGTGAGAAGGCCGCGTGGCTCAATGGCGGAGAGCGGCTTTTCTAGGAGTGGGAGGGCAATAGGTGGGGCATGGGCGTGTCAGGGGCGTTCTGCAGGTGCGACCAGGTAAATCTTGGTCTCTTCGGATTGACGTCACCTGGCGCATGCCCAGTTGGTCTGCACCCTCCCTGGGCGCCGGCTGCATTTTCGCGCGCGCGGGAAGAGTTGGTGGTGAAGAAGAACCCGGAAGTGCACCATCTTGCCTCGGTTCGTCCAAACAGTATCCACCTAATGAAATACTTCTCAGCAACAAAAAATGAACTTACTGATACTGGCAACATCATGGCTGACTATCAGAAGCACTGTGCCAAGTGAAAGAAGCTAGATACAAACAACCACACACTGCATGATTCCATTTACAGTCATGCATTCCGTACTGATGATTTTGTCATTGTGTGAACATCATAGAGTGCACTTACACAAACCTAGATGGTACAGCCTGCTACACACCTAGGCCAAATGGTATAGCCTATTGCTCCTAGGTTACAAGCCTGTACAGCATATTACTGTACTGAATACTGGAGGCAACTGTAACATAATAAGTATTTGCATATCTAAACATATCCAAACATAGAAAAGGTACAGTAAAAATGTGATGTAAAAGAAAAAAAAATAATACACCTGTAGAGCATACTTACCGTGAATGGAGCTTGCAGGACCAGAAGATGCTCTGGGTGAGTCAGTGAGTACGTCATGAGTGAATGTGAGGGCCTAGGACATTACTGTATACTACTGTAGACTTTATGAACACTGTACACTTAGGATACACTAAATTTATTTTAAAAATCTTTCTTTCTTCAATAATAAATTAACCTTAGCTTACTTCGACATTTTTACTTTATAAGCTTAAAATATTTTTTAACTTTTTTACTCTTTTGTAAAAATACTTAGCTTTACACATAAACACATTGTACAGCTGTGTGAAAATATTTTTTCTTTATATTCTTATTCTATAAGTTTTTTTCTATTTTTATTTTTTTACTTTTTTGACAAAAACATAAATATGCACATTAGTTTAGGCCAACACAGAGTCAGGATCATCAATATCCCTGTCTTCCACCTCTACATCTTATCCCACTGGAAGATTTTCAGGGGCAAAAACATGCAGGGAGCTGTCATCTCCTATGATAATAATGCCTTCTTATGGAATGTCTCATGAAGGACTTGCCTGAGGCTGTTTGACAGTGAATGTGGGTGTTTTCTTTTAATAAATAAAAGGAGTATACTCTAAAATAATGACAAAAAGTACAGTAAATACTAAGTGATAGAAATGTTTCAGCTCTGTTATAATCTGTCATAGAGGTGGCCCATCCTAGACTGAAATGTCTTCAGATGGCGCATGACTACATAAAAAATTCTACAAAAAATGAAAGCGGGAGTAGGGAGGGAATTGCAATGCGATACAATAGAATATTTTGAAGTGGTGGCAATTTTCTATAATTCTCATTGTGGTATCGGTTATATGGCTACATACATTTGTCAAAACACATTGAACTGTACCTTAAAATTGGTCCATTGTCAATGTAAATTATATCGCAATGAAAAATGTTAAGGTCAATTGCTCGTGTCTATTGACTGATAAAGCACTGCACTGGGCTCTTTAGATTATTTCAGTGTCACATACACTCATGCACCGCATAATGATGTTTCATCCAATGATGGCTCACATATACAGTGGTTGTCTCATAAGATTACAATGGAGCTAAAAAATTCCCATCACCTAATATTTACTAGAATACACTTTTGTCATTTTTTAAGAGTCTACTCCTTTGACTTTTAAGAAAGTGTTAACTGTAAAACAGCCTTAGGCAGGTCCTTCAGGAGCTATGCAGAGGAAGGCGTTATCATCATAGATGACAGCTCCATGGATGTTACTGCCCCTGAAGACCTTCCAGTGGGACAAGATGTGAAGGTAGAAGACAATGATATTGATGATTCTGACCCTGTGTCGGCCTAGACTAATATATGTGTGTGTGTGTGTGTGTGTCTTCATTTTTAACTAAAAAGTTCAAAAAAACCAACAACACATTTTTAACAGGAAAAAAGCTTACAGAATAAGAATAAAAAGAATTTTTGTACAGTTGTACAATGTGTTTGTGTTTAAAGCTAAGTGTTATTACAAAAGAGCCAAGAAGTTTTTTAAATTTTTAAAGTTTATAAAGTGAAAAAGTTACAGTAAACTAAGGTTAATTTATTTTTGAAGAAAGTTTTTTACGAATTTAGTGTATCGTGGGTGTACAGTGTTTATGAAGTCTACGGTAGTGTACTGTAATGCCCTAGGCCCTCATAGTCCCTTACTACTCATCATCTCACCCAGAGCAACTTCCAGTCCTGCAAGCTCCATTCATGCTAAGTGCCCTGTACGAGGTTTTTCCTTTTACACCATATTTTTTACTGTACTTTTTCTATGTTTGGATATGTTTAGACATGCAACTACTTATGTTACAATTGCCTCCAGTATTCAGTATCCTTCAGAGCTGTACAGGTTTGTAACCTAGGAGCAACAGGCTATACCATTTGGCCTAGCTGTGAAGTAGGCTATACCATCTAGGTTTGTAATAAGTACAATCTATGATGTTTGCACAAAGATAAAGTCATCTTAGGATGCATTTTTCAGAATGTATTGCTGTCGTTATGTGATGCAAGACTGTACATTATCTTACTTGATCTTTGCACATCCAGTATGGCTCTATAGGACAATTCTACAAAGATGGGCTTAGGGAGGCCAAGGGACTTGCCTAAGATCATACTACCTGTAGGTAAGTTGCAAAGTTGGAATTTTTATTCCAGATTCAGCATTCTTTCACCTACAAAGCCTCTTTTCCATAGAAATTCATATTTTTAAAACTTCCCTTGACATTTTCAACGTGTTGTCATCTTAGTTCCTTTGGGCTCCTATAACAAAACACTATAGACTGGGTCACTTTCCCAAAATATAAATTTATTTATCATAGTTCTGGAGACTGGAAAGTCTAACATCTGATCTGACAGATTCTGTGCCTGGTAAGGTTCTGCTTTCTGGTTCATAGATGGTATCTTTTGGCTGTGTCCTCAAATAGCAGAAGGGGCAAACAAGCTCCTTTGGGATTATTTTAAAAGGACACTAATCCCACTCATGCCCTCATGACCTAATCACCTTCCAAAAGTCCCACCACCTAATACTATGCCTTGGGGCTTAGGATTTCAACATATGAATTTGGGAAAGGGCAGTGCATACATTCAGATCATAGCAGTTGCTTTATACTGCTTTAAGTAATCAAGAAAGAAGATATAGACCATCTCTCTTTTTTTTAAACTATAGATCATTATAGAGGGCTTTATTATTCTGTATTGTGATCACCTTATTTAGCATGCACTTTATATTTTAAGATAATTCCTCATCTCAATAGAGTAAATAGGTTATTCTCTTATAACTTGGAAATTAGTATTTTCTCACTTTTTGAGCACTTGGAAAAATTTAACTGTAAAGCTGAAGAAGAAAATGTCTGATTGTAGATTAGCTACAATGGAGTAAAAACGTTGTCTTTAATTCAGAATAAGCATTGTTTGTCACAGCTGGGCTGGAAAGGGGAGAGTATGCTGCCTCAATCTTGCACTGTCCCACTTAACATTGACATGAAGGCCCAACAGAGTATTACCATGACATGATGGCTAATACTGAGTGTCAACTTGATTGGATTGAAAGATGCAAAGTATTGATCCTGGGTGTGTCTGTAAGGGTATTGCCAAAGGAGATTAACATTTGAGTCAGTGGGCTGAGAAAGGCAGATCCACCCTTAATCTGGGTAGGTACCATCTAATCAGTTGCCTGTGTGGCCAATATATAAAGCAGGCAAAAAAAACGTGAAAAGGCTAGACTGGCTTAGCCTCTCAGCCTACATCTTTCTCCTGTGTTGGATGCTTCCTGCCCTCAAACATCAGACTCTAAGTTCTTCAGCTTTGGGACTCAGACTGGCTTCCTTTCTCCTCAGCCTGCTGATGACCTATTGTGGGACTTTGTGATCATGTGAGTTATTACTACTTAATAAATTCCCCTTTATATATCTATCTATCCTATTAGTTCTGTCCCTCTAGAGAACCCTGACTAATATACATGTCTTTGCAATATCTATAAGCCACTTACACTATTATTCGTTTACTTTTTCTTTAATTCTCCTACTTTCTGGATTCATTCTAATCCTAAACAGTATTTATGAAATCAGATTTGATAAGTTATATATGCTAATACACAGCAAAATAAATATATAACAAGATGTAAAAGGGGACTTTCCCTGTTATCTCAAAATTTTGGCTAAGTTTCAAAGCTTTTAAAAAGGAATGAGAAGTGCCCCAGTCATCTAAAGCAAGGTGCTAATATGTGGCCAAGCTGGTCCTTTAGGACTATGAAGAGAAGGTTGAAGATTCATCAGGATGAGACTATCTAACTGGATTAGAGGATACTGTGGGGTCTTCCCCTTCCATCTTGAGCAAAGTAAAGGAGGTCCTAAGGAAACCACTCATACAGACTGATGATCCTTGCCAGATGTGGATGCTGACTTCTTACTCCCTAGTTGGATGCAAGCCTTGGGGAGCTAAGCTCCAGAGCTTTTGTGAATTCTTGGGGGAAGCCCAAGTCACATTCCCTGGAGTCTTGGACAACCAAAGGAGTCAGAGTGCAAGAGGTTACCTGGTGCTTCCACCAGGCAGTAACACAAAGATAGGGCCAAGCAACCTGCCCTTCTACAAATGGCAGACAGAGTAAGGTATGTGAGCTTCCATGAGCCATGGGCAATGCCCCAGAAAGAAGTGGGGTTAGAGCCATCTTGAAGGGCTGCTACCCAAGATCCACCTACTGAGGAGAGCAAATCCCGACAGAGAGGCTGACTGGGTGAGAGCATCTCCAAAGGACCCATAAAAATGCCCCCAGAGAAAACCAAGTTGGGCCTCTGTCCCAGGGAAGCCTCTGACAGCAAGTTTATACCAGTTCCAGGCAAGCCAGTTTTTCTGTTGTCCTCCAATCCCACTCCCTTGGCCCTGACTCTGGGGATGTCAGTGGTAACACTATGAATTGGAGTCAGTGAATCAAGGAAAGCAAAATAAACCATCACTCTCTTTTCCTGCTATTGGTCTTCAGAATCAAGGGTAAGGATTCAGATGGTGAAGGGCAAAAACTCTGAACTGGATGAAAGATTGAAATCTAGATTTTCATTTGACTGGAGTTCTTAATACATGAGCATGAGACTGTTCAAATACCAAAAATGATCTGAAAAATTATGAAACTGGTCTAGACTATTATTCAGCAGCAGAACAGAGAGCTGTAAGAGTACATCGGATACAGCAGGCGATAAAAACAGTGCCATTTCTTGATCGTACCTCATGGCATTCAACCCACTCAACAAATTGTTAAAACTAAAAATGTTCATTTATGTACTTAAAATCATGTCACATTCACCGCACTCCCAACCGATCACCTACATTTCATATTCCACACTTTAGGAAAGAATGAGTCATACCACACTAGAATAACAGGACCATGGAGAAGAAAGCATTTCAGCATTGAGAAGGCCCTTGGCCATTACCTATGTTAAGCATCAACTAGAATCACTTAGAGATAAGGACAAGATTCCAGAGATGGTAAACGACTTGCCCCAAACCACACAGCTACATAACCAGAATTCAAACGTGATCCTAGATCAAAGTGCTTTCCTGAATTCTACATTGTGCCCCTGGTTCACCATTGGTAGGTTTTAATATTGTGTTGGAAATTCAATGATCAAATATATAAAATTTGTCTGCCAAGTTGTTTTACAGGAGAAAAAACAAACTCTGAATTTTCCCAATTTAACTAATTCGATGTTAAAATTCTGGGAAATACTCTTCAGATTTCTACTCTGTCTTTAGAGTCTGCCAGGCCACTCACTTATGTCAGAGGCTGGGCTAGTAACACTGTGAGTAGGAGATTTGATGTGCAGCATTCATTAATTCAGCAAATGTTTATTAAACATCCTGCCAGGCCATGTGCTAGGCACGGGGAGCATAACAGAAACAAGTTAGAGTGCTTGCCCTCCTGTTGTCCAGCATTGACAGATGAGATGACAGACACATGCAACAAAGTGTTACAACTGCTCTGATGAGAGCCAAGAGACATCAGAACCACTCTTAGGGGGCAAAGAGGGCTCCTGGAAGGCTTTACCTAAATTCACACACACATACACACATACAGATATACACACATGAATGTGGTTCCCATCAGAGATCATGACTAACCAAAATGAAATCAAGATTTCCACCGGTTTGCATGGTTGGGTGAGCAAGAAAAAAATCCTCTGACGGATCCCACATCTCACCCAGTGGGGCTGTAAATGTAGGCCCCTCCTACTCTCTCCCTACATGATGTGAAAGAAACCTCACTGGGTTGTTCAAGAAAAACAATCTGCCTTGTAATTACACATCTTTCTGTGACTTTGCAAACAAAGACACCAAAATGCACAGCTAAATTGGTCAGAGCCTATGGTAGGCAGAATATGGCCCTCCAAAGATGTTCATGTACTAATCCCCAGAACCTTTGAATATGTTACCTTACATGGCAAGAGGGACTTTGCAGATGTTACGAAGGTTAAAGACCTTGAGATGGAGAGATTATCCTGGATTATGCAGGTGGGCCCAATCTAATTACAAGGGTCCTTAAAAGTGACAGAAAAAATCAGAGAGTTAGAGGGAGACATGATTATGGAAAAAATGTCAGAGAGATGCAACCTTTCTGTCTTTGAAAAGGGAGAAAGGGGTGAGGTGTGAACCAAGACATATGGACAGTTTCTAGAAGCAGAGATTCTCCCCAAACTCTGCCAACACCTGATTTTAGACCAGTGAGACCCGCATTGAACTTCTGACCTACAGAACTATAAGGTTACATTTTATGCTGTATAAGCAACTAAATCTGTGGTAACTTGTTACAATGGTGATAAGAAACTAGTAGAGAGGGGGAGATATCTGACTAGAATGAGTTAAAAGTGTGCTTGGACAGTGGTTTCCAGAATTTGACTGGTGTCCTTCTAAGAAGTGAGGATTGAGACACAGTTTATGACATACAAATAGGCTAACATTTAAGATGGCATCCAAACTATTTGTGTGTGTGTATGTGTGTGTGTGTGTGTTTAAATCTGAATTTTAGTTATTAAACAAATGTGATTTCATAGGCAGTAGGGGTTCCTTGAGAGAGATGTGTAACGTTCTACAGATGAGGATGGTTGGCTGCAGAGTGTAGGAGAAGTACACACTGAATATCATGTACCTCTTTTCCCATTGGGAAAACAGAGATGATGCCCAGCAGTGTATTGTGGGCCCTGAGAAGCCACAGGAAGCAATGGCCTGGAGGCAGGCCTGAGCACAAGAACTATGCATTTATTCTCTTTTCAGTTCTCTGTGCCACTGAGAACATACCTGAGGAGACAGATAGGTTATCGAGGCTATAAAAACCCGAGATATGTGGTGTGAGACTCATTACTTGCTTTTACTGTCCAAACAATAAGGAAGAGTAATTTGTAAGTATTCTTTTTACAGTGGTGTTGGAAAGGAATTCCTCTTCCTCATTCTTAGCGATAAAAAGGCACCCATGAGGATAAGTGGGAATTGCATCATGAATTTTTCCTTTGTCCTCAGCAGGATCCTGCTTCTGCATTTGCTAAAAGTGGGATTTATGTGAAATAGACTCCTATGCTCTCTAAAAGTTCACCTACTGGCACAGATCAAACAGTAATGGCTGTGTGATAAAATACTTCTGCCCTTATGATGTAATGGAACTGGCCTAAATGTAAATGCTTCAAAGTTCTTTTCCATCTTTGCTTTCCCCAAAGTACAAACCATTTGCCCTTTTATCTTATTTTCCTGCAGCCTTGCTCTTTGCACCCCTCCTTGGTTTATGTTCCTGGTGATTAGGTGTTAAGTTTGAAGAACTTTGTATAGTATCACAAATCCCTAGAATTGACAAGTTCTTTAAAAGTTCATTGAATCCTTCTCTTTGTTCATCTAATCTGGGGCTTCACCCAAGATAGCTGAGGTGTTACCATACTCCTAAAGATGCACTGGCTTGGAGACTGACTATTATGACTATTACGGGAGTCTCGTCACCCCTCCAAGTTTGTATGCTACAGTCCTAACTCCCCAGTAACTCAGAATGTGACTGTATTATTTCATGATACAGTCTTTGAAGATCTAATTAACTTAAAATGAGACCATTAGGGTGGCCACTAATCTAATTTGACTGGTGTCCTTATAAGAAGTGAGGATTGAGGACAGGCACAGTGGCTCATACTTGTAATCCCAGCACTTTGGGAAGCTGAGGCAGGCGGATCACTTGAGGTCAGGGGTTCGAGACCAGCCTGGCCAACATGGTGAAACACAGGCTCTACTAAAAATACAAAAAAAAAAAAAAAAAAAAAAAAAATTTAGCTGGGTGTGGTGGCAGGAGCCTGTAATCCCAGCTACTTGGGAGGCTGAGGCAGAAGAATCACTTGAACCTGGGAGGCGGAGATTGCAGTAAGCTGAGATCGTGCCACTGTACTCCATCCTGGGCAAGAGCAAGACTCCGTCTGAAAAAAAAGTGAGGATTGAACACAAACAGGCACAACAGAGGGAAAATCATCTGAAGACAGAGGAGAAGATGGCCATCTACCAAACAAAAGGAGAGGCCTCAAAAGAAACCAACCCAGGTGACACCTTGATCTTGGGCTTCTAGCCTCCAGGATCATAAGAAAATAAATATCTATTGTTTAAAACTGGGTGATTTGCTGGCAGCATTAGCAAAATGATATGGAAACTAAAGCCATCAGTTTGTTTACTGTTAGGAGAATTCTCCTAGGTCTTATAAAAATATCACTAGCCCTAAATAGTGGACTTTTATTTTGTCTTTCGTGGAAAGGTTAGTAAGTTCTTTAACGATATCCTGAATATATTAAGGGAATGTGGAGTGTTAGACATAGAAGGGGTAGAGAGACTACTATTTCAACCACTTTTTTTTTTTTTTACAGATGAGGAAACTGAAACCCAAAGAGATGAAATGACTCTTCCAAGGTCACCTGCAAGTTGGCAGCCAAGCAAAGATGTCCTGTGTCCAGGACACAGGTCCTGGACCCCTGGCCCTTTGCTTCCTTATATTAGAACAACTCAAAAAATTTCTAAAGAAACCAATGTTTGAAGGTATAATGAGAATCCGGTGAGTGGGGAGTGGAGTATGAGAGCATAGGTTACCAGGATATGGTAGTTATGGGTTCCAATTTTCCATGATAATAAAAATTGTGCAATATTTTAAACTATTCCAGACCAAACAGTTGTGGGCTTATGTTTCATAATCAATTCAGAGGATTCCCTGGACTTTCAACAATCTACCATTATCTAATATGACAATTTCTCTTCTCTTGGAAGTTGGGAGGCATTTCAATGAGCTCACCCTGCCATGATGCACCCCCCGATCAGGCACGTTGCTTTGCGTCCCCCAACATGCTTCCTTGCCTCTGATGCTCTCCCATATGCCCTCATCTGTCCCCCATGGCACTGGCTTTTTGTCCTACACTGTTTAGTCTCACAGTTATCTTTTTCTAGAAGCTCTTCGAAGGACAGAAAGTGCTATATAAACCAAAAAGTAAGGAAAGATACAATTTCATTATCTTACTTTTTTTTCTCCCTTTTCCTCTTTTTCTTACTAACCCTCCAATCTCTCATGTGGAGAAGTGGTGGCAGGGTTTATAAAGAAAACTCAAAGTGCTAAACTTCCTCACTCTAAGTCCAGTTCTCCTTGTCACTGGAGCACATTGATTCTATCCATTTTCCTGCACTCTGGTGACCACTAATGCCAGCCACTGGGAGCCAAAGCAAGGGCCAAATCAGAGGCTCAGTAACAACAGACGGAGGCCAAACCTGCAATTTAGGGGTTAGATGAAGCCCATTTAATAGAGCACAGAGGAGGGGCCCTAGCTGAGCTGGACTGGGATTTCTCCAGCTATCAACTGGAGAGAATTGCCTACGTTAACCCTCTGACTTCTTAGGTTGAGGTTCTCAAAATGAGGTCTGTGGACCAGCTGTATCAGAATCACATAAGGGCTTACCAAAAATACAGATTCCTGAACCTCATTCCAGACTTATTATTTTAGCAGCTTGCCAAAATCAGGGGTCATAGCCTTTAGGATACGATTTTAGTGTCTTTGTGTTTCTTTTTTAAAAGCAGTAAGAAAGAAATTCTATAATATCAAGGGACTTTGGCCAAACAGTTATTTGATTACTCCTTTATTTTAAAATAAAGAATTATTTAGTGTTACTTTAATATTATTCAGGCTGTTTTGGTTAGGGGATCCTGCCTGTTTTTGACAAGTACTAAAAACGTTTATGAAATCAGAATCTTGGGGCTCAAGCCTTAGGATCTGCACGTATGTTAAGCTCCTATGTGAGTCTTGCACTCACTACAATTGGAAAACTACTTCCTCTAGTTTTCTTTCTCAATCCCTTTGGTTGATATTTTGGGGAAAATGAAAGAAATAAAGGGAAGGAGGAGAGGAAAGAAGGTTTATCCCCACTTTAGTCAACTAGGTTCAATTTGGTCTGCACTTGCCCTACTAAATAGATATGCTATCACTGCATTTTGCTCTACCTAGCATCCAACCTTCTCTCCTGTTTGAGGTGAACCATTCACCATATGTATATAGTATTCTTGGGATACAGTGCCCTGCTCCTCTGGATAGCTCAGGCAGACAGGGCTTCTCTGGTCCCACCACTTGGTAGTCAGGGCTTTGAGCATGTGAGCATACTCAGCCATTTGATGCTTCCACCAGGATATTGACCCAGGGGTAAGTAATGGGTTTATAGCTGTGGGAACAGCATCCAGCAGGAGCAGTGACAACAGCTTGGCCAGATCACATTGCCTAACTCAACTGATAATGATACCATTTAATAATTAAATAATTTGGTATGACAGAAAGCCCTCAGCTAGTCATTGCAAAATTCTATCCTAAGCCTGGCTCAGCCACTGGTGAGCTGCCTGACTCCAGGCAAGTGACTTCATCCTTCCAGGACTTACGTGAATCATTTATAATAAGGAAAATCACTGTCCCTAAGCTGCTTAGTAGAATTGTAGTGAGATTCAGATTTTAAATATACACGTGCTTTGTAAAGTACAGAATACAACGGAAACAGTAGAAAGTAAAATTTTAAAATTTATACTACTCTTACAGAAAAAAATCTCTACTCAGCAAGAGGTATTTTTTTAGAAAAAAGAGTATTTTCTTGTGTGACTTGTTAAAGTAGCATTCAATTTGCTGATTTTTAACATCATGGGTTTTTGTATTTTACTAAGTCCCTGTTGTTTCATCTGTTATCAAACAGGCAAATTCCCCAATGGAATAAAAGCATTAAACAAAATGCTCTACACACTATAGTAAAAGCCAACGGCTTTTCTCCTCTTGAAAAACAAACAAACAAACAAAAAAGCCAAAAAACTTTCCATCCATTTCCCAACAGCTGTTGCTTTTTAGAGAAACCAAATATTTTCAGAAAGGGCCACAGACATTCTGAATTCAAACCATTTATAAGCTTTGGAAATGTAACATGCAGTCAGCTTGCCAGTTTTAATCTTGCACTTCCATTAAACACACCACAACTGCATCATAAAACAGAAAAGGGAAGAATTTATAAACAAATAAAGCAGTTAATTGGGGCAATAAAATAGCAGTTCCCTCCCAAGTGTGGAATTGGTGTGTCTCAACCCACAGAACTCTGAAAGCTGTTCTTCAGGGGGTCTAGCAACTGCAAGAAACACATATAAATCAGAGATTTCAGGAGTACTCCTGGGTCCGCAGTTCTTAGCTCTACACCCACGGCCTCAGCCCCTTCTGAACTCTCACCTTGCATTGGCTACGAATAAATAGTTCCAGGGAGATGACCAGTTCCAAGCCCATTACTCTCCTGATCTCTGTTCCATAGCCAGGGTTCTGATTAAAAGATAAAATGCTAGAAGATCCATAGTTATGGTTTTGTCTACAACAGAACAGTTAGTGGAGGGATAGAGAATTGTCTCAGATGTGCTTCTCTTTCATGAGGTGTACCCATCTGAGAATCAGGCAGGCACAAACCTAACTGTGCCGGCCCTCTCATGCGCTGTCGAGGAAAGAGCAGGCTTTGTAGCTACAGGAACCAGGTTGGAATCCCGCCGTTGCCTTGTACTCGCTTTATGATCACAGAAGCAAAAGCAGTTGATACTAAGTCCAGACCTCAGAGGGTTGTTGTGACAATCAAATGAAAATATATATGTATGTATGTGTGTATATGTGTGTGTGCATTTATGCATGTAAGATATGTATGTGTACCCTAGCACACGGTATATTCTCACAAGTATTCACTCCATTAAAGCAGCAGATAAGAATAAGCAGTAAATGTGTTAGAAGAAGAATTAAAACCGTATTTCATAGTATTGTTTTTATTCAAGAAAGAAAGGGAGACAGAGAAGACTACTAGTATTTTCCCTTATCAGCGAGCCCTGGTTTCACTCATGTGAACCGCAAAGTAGTCAGGGTGGAGTGAGGGGCGGCTGTGGCTGTCGGATAGAATGGAGCCAACTGGGCCATGTGAGGTACACTCATGACCTTTGCCTTCTAACACTCAGGACCTGCACTCTCTCCCACCTCTGGAAATGTTTACAATCCATTATGTAATCAGATGCACACACACTATCTAGCAGGAAATTGTGCCTCTTCACAGAGGCCTGGCTTTTGGTATGTTTTGCTTGAACTCTTTAGAGATAAACTGCCATTTACCTGTTTAACAGCCCACATAATACATAGACTAGAGCTATTCCCCAAAGATGTTCAGTCAATGACTTGTAATGGTTATGAACAATTACTTTTAGATTTAAAAAGGAATGAGATTAGTACATGGTACCCTTATAAACTATTTCCTAGGTCCTAAGTCAACCTAAGGGGAAGAAATACATGGTAGTCAAATTTGTGTGAGGCCTACATAAATGTTTGGTACTGCTTGAAATCTTTCTTAGACATAGCAACTACACACAGGCTGCTGCCTCAGAAAATGCCAACCAGGACATTAATGACTGAAGTTAGAACCGAACATTAGCCCTAACAAAATAACAGGGGGCATAGGGAGAGAAAAAGGACTTAATCTCTTCTTCAGGTTAGTATCTTAAATATTTAGAATTCAAAGATTTCTAGGCTATATGGGCAGTATTGTGGATTATCTGGTTTCCAGATAGACTGGGTTCACTCAAATCTAAATGAACCTTTTATTCTTGGAAGTATATATGGCAGAGAGATTGAATCCATGTGTGTCTCATTCATTTGCACATTGACTATAGAAATATCTTTAAGTTATACTTTGGAAAAGATCCATAAACTTTAAGCAAGCATACCATCTCTTCCACCTAAAGACCTACTGAGACCCATGAGTGGCAGTGCCTTCTTCTTGTCCCTAACTCTTGCCAGCTCTTGTCTCCTCTTACATACAAACAAAACTCAAGTGAACCAGGAGTCATTTAGAAGGCAGTCAGAGTGCTGTCCTTTCATCAGCTCACCTGGTGCTCTAATAAAATATCCAAGAGGCTCACATCTGGTAGGTAATAAAATCCAGAGTGGAATGAGGATGCCTAGCTGCTGAGGTGCTCTAGCCACTAAATAAAGCCATGGCAAGATTATGTCAACCATAGCAATGCCAGGATTTTAATGAGGCAAAGCTGAGAGCCCTCTTTACGGATATTTTTCCTATCCTAGGTTCACTGGCTCTGCTGCTCCCACACTGCCGAGTGTTCCACACACAGCACCATCAAACCGACTCACAACCCAAGCAAGGAAAATGCTTCTTAATATGACAGAATCAAACACAATAACACTTATCTCCCACTCCCATGTCCCCAGGGTGGTGGCATTGAAGGGTGGATCTCCTTTTTTCTTCACCTCGTCTTAGTCTCCCAAATAAGAATAAATGTTAGATCTCCTTGCAGGAAGAGACAGCTATGCCAACCACACAGGACGTGTTCTGACTGTCAACTGTGATGGATGAGATTCTGTACATTTAATAAATATAAATGTCATAATCCAACCATCAAATTTAATAAACAAAAATACCACAAACCATCTTTCCTCTCTGCTCCATGCGCTCCTTTAAAGCTGATAACATTAGAACACATCTTGCCCAAGCTATAACTTCACCATCTGCCTGGCTCAACTTCTGAAGACTTGGTATGGGCTAGAAAGAAAAGCAAATGACTTCACACCGAGGAAAGAAAAAAAAAAAAAAAAAACAGAGGGGGAGGGCAGAGGAAACTGGATGGCTTTTCTCACTCCTCTTTTTCCTTCTGACCCATTTGTTAACTCTAGAACCAGATGTAACTATACGAGCATTAGTTCAACCCTCAAGAATTATTAGGAAGGCAGGTCATGGGGAGCATTTTTTGCATGAGCTACACAAACTAAAAAGCATGTTTTACCAACAGGCTGAGTTGCTCATTTCAATGCTTTGATTTGGAAATGTGTGCGATGAGATGCAGAAAGTAACTGATTAAGGATACACTTTCTTTTGATGGCAAATTAATAATAATCATAACCACAACAATAAACACATACCAAAAAAATAGTTTCATTCCCAGGGGATACAGAAGGCAGAGTCAAAGCTATAACTGGAAAAGTTTCTTTATGCTGAGGTTTAGGAAACCTTATTGGCTAAGGGAATGCTGAAAACAATAACCAAATCCAAAGAACCTTAGATAATGTCTCACACCATGAGGGAGCGAAAGATCTGCTAGATCCAAATATTTTAACATGCCCTTTTATTGAGAGCCTGCTGTGTCCCACATACTATATACACATTTTTATGACTTAATCTCATTAAGTCCCTTTAGGAATACACAAAAAAGATACATTTAACCTATTTTAGTGACTGAAGAGTACAGAGGCTATACAAAGAGCTCAAGTTTGCAGCACTAAGATTTAGTAGAGCTGAGATTCAAGCCTAGGTCTAACTTACCCCAGAACTGCTACTCCTTCCTTTCTGGGATACCCCAGTTTTTCTTTGGGGAGCTAATCCTCCCTCACCATCAAACCATATATTTTGACCATAACTCCCAGTTCCAGGATTCCCATTTATGCCATCTGGCTTGGAGCACATGTTCATAGCTAGTATGGTATGAGTATGTTATCAAGAAATGGATTCAGACGCTCTAGAGATATTGGTGGCTAGAGTGGTTGTAGGTTGGAAAAAGGACATTTCTTCACACCTAAAAATACCCAAGGTGTTCAAGTTCAATCAAAAGAGATTGTGAGTTTCAGGATATGTCCAATGGTTGCTGCTATTCTCATTTCCCTTCAGAGATCCCTAGGCAGGACTCTGTGCAAACATCTGCATAAGAAAAATCATTTCACCACTTCCAGGTGTGGTATAATTTTCCTGTCTTTAGTAACCAACCCACATGCTTCATTTCTTCCAAAGCACACTTCAAACCTCACATCTTACACAGTATGCTTCCTCAGGAAGCCAGAGAAACTAAGCGTCCCTACTTGATCTCCAAGAGCCCAGCCATTTCATTCCCTTTCTGCTTCTATGTGTCTTGGGTTGGCCAGGTCCTGGAGCTCATCTCAGTCACTAGCAAAGTTACAGTACCCCATGACATAATTGAACCAGCAGAAATAAGGGCGGTGTTGAGGGAGTTGAGGGGGTGGGGAGAAGTATCTCTGCAGATTTGCTGGTCCAGGCAACCTCACTGGAAACTGAGTATCAACGGTTCTTTAATATATAAAACTCAGACACCTGCAGTGCTGGACAGTGAGGGGAGGCAAGAGGATGCAGACTGAGCAGAGGGGTCTTTTTACTTGAGCCAAAGTCTCTCTACATTCCCTTGATACACAGTGGAAAAAAATAGCAATGGAAAAAATCTTACAGAGATTTTGCTACCAAATTACTACTGGGACATCATATTGTGATCGAAAAATTGTATTTGGAGCTGGGTGGGATCTCTGATTATAAAGGGTCTCTTTCTCTTCTTAGTTTTGATTATATTGCAAGACATTTTGCTAGTGTCACAAAAATTTAATAACTTCAGTGTAACAATTATCATTTTTCCTCTTGAAAGAACTCTTAGACAATGGGAAGCAGCAGTACTCAGGACAATTATTGCTGCTTACCAGAGAGGCCAGCAGGGGTGGACAGAATTCTGCAAGAGACAGTCCATGCCCTGAAAGCTAGGAATCTAATTTACCCAAAGGCCATGACCAATGCTATAGTTTAGAGACTTCTACAATTTTCCTAGCATGATCTCATACCTTGAAGGTCAAAGTTTACTATTGTGAATTCTTCTCTGCAGAGTCTTCTGATTAAAAAAAGAGAGAGAGGTGGGAAGGGGGTGGTGAATGAAACCAAATTTTCCACCTCTAATACCAAAATAAGACACATATAAATGTTAGTAGCAGAGAGGTGAGAAAGTGGAGGGGAAAAGACAGAATTCATGCCTCTCTTCTGTTCAGATTTGTCCTTCTTTCCTCGCTTATGCTTTTGAAAAGGACTAAGAGATGCATGCAACGGATCCTGCAGGTTGCTCACGGAAGGCTTCCTCCCCTCTGGACTGTATTCACATTAGTACCAGTCAACAGCAGAAGAATTTGGCATCTGCTAATTACTTTTTTTTTTTTGAGACAGGATCTGTCTGTATTGCCCAGGCTGGAGTGCAGTGGCACAATCTCAGCTCACTGCAACCTCTACCTCCTGGACTCAAGCAATCCTCCTGCCTCAGCCTCCAAAGTAACAGGGACCACAGGCACACGCCACCACTCCCAGCTAATTTTTTGTATATTTTGCAGACACAAGGTTTCACCATGTTACCCAGACTGGTCTCGAATTCATGAGCTCAGGCAATCTGCCTGCCTTGGCCTCCCAAAATGCAGGGATTACAAGCATAAGCCACCATGCCCATCCTGTTAATTACCATGTTAAATTCAGAATATTAAATCATGATAGCCTGATGGTCTGCCTCCTTAGTTAAACCTTACAATATTCACGTCATTTTAACTGTTTTCCATGGATGCTGGAATCCAGAAAGGTTAAGTATGTCACCCAAAGACACACAGCAAGTACTTAGAAATTAATCCTGGGCATCTGGCTTCCTTCTAACTCTACTTGGGTTAGCAATGGCTGACTAGGCTGGGAGCAGTGGCTCACACCTGTAATCCCAGTACTTTGAGAGGCAGAGGTGGGCAGATCATGAGATCAGGAGATTGAGACCATCCCGGCTAACACAGAGATACCCCATCTCTACTAAAACTACAAAAAATTAGCTTGGCAGGGTGGCACGTGCCTGTAGTCCCAGCTAATCAGGAGGCTGAGGCAGGAGAATTGCTTGAACCCGGGAGGTGGAAGTTGCTATGAGCCAAGATTGCACCTCTGCACTCCAGCCTGGATGCCAGAGTGAGACTCCATCCCAAAAAAAGGCTGACTAATAGCCGACTTATTTTGAAAATGCTTGCTAGCTATTTTTCCATCAGTAGATGTTACCTGGTAGTTTGCCTCATAAATATTGTATCGTTACGATTCCTAAGATCTCTGTCAGAGTTCTTAACTTTTATGACAACAGGCAACTTAGAACCACTTTGCCAGACATTAGTCCATAATGTACAAAATAAGTGACTCACAAATGGGTTGTAGCTATCTAAAGCATGTCTGCTAAACAACTGACCCTGGGCAACAGTGAGAATCCGAACTGGAGTGCTGCTTCTGTGAAATGAAATGAAATCAAATGAGGACGGCTTTCTGGTTCTTTGTCTCACAGTGAATGGCTGCAGCAGCCACTTTTCTTTTGATTAAAAACAGCTTCTTGAAACAATAAACCCCACAAAAAAACTATAAAAGGCAAAAATACAAATATAGTCATTTTCTAACAACACCTATTACACTGCTGAATGTCTCTGTTAGAGTAAGCTGAATGTCTAGTTCTCTAAATTTTAATTTCTTTGTATTCCCAAAGCAAAGCAACCTCAAAAAGAACTAAGGCCATCCCTTGAGGGTAGACAGACCCAGAAACAAATTACTCTTGGGGATACTACCATTCAAGTTCCCATTGAAAACATTTTTACACAGTAGAGCCCAGATTAAAGTAAATTTCAAGGGCAAAAAAGAAATCAAATTTTAGAAATTCAAACTTTAGCAAAGTTGCAAATAAAAGGATGAAAGGGTGTTGCTTGGGTGATAGTGAGAAGTTTAGGCAACTTTTGGGTATTTATTTTATTCATTTTAATCTTCTGTCTTTTCCACCAAGGATTGGAGATAGCTTACAGATATATAACAAAAAATAATTCTTAAAAATTGAAGGAGTCTAACTAAACATTTTGGATAAGAAACTCTAAGTGATATTAAGAGAGAGGAATGTAGACCATATGGTAATGTAGAGCTGCTCCCAAGCTTCCTAGCAGCCACAATAAAAGGGGAAACAATCATTTATAAGACTCAGCATGTCAATAAGACATCAGCAAACCAAAAGTTCAGGAGAATCACAATTCCTGAAACTGAGACTGGAAGCATCTTCCCCATAGCTTCTCATAAAGAGGATGCTCAACAGCATCCCGACAGCAGATACAACCAGGAGCTCCTGCAGGCAGGTTCATCTTCTGGTGTTTGCAATGGGATCAGGCCAAGGTCTGATTTAGTGAGCATAATTCTAAGGAAGGTGGGTTACTATGATTGTTCCAGAATAATCTAAGGCAGTGGCTTCAACCCTGGCTGTGCATTAGAATCTTAACTGGGGAGCTTTGAAATATCCTGATACCCCGACCATACCCCAGGCCAATTACATCAGAATCTCTGGGGATGGATCCTAAGGGCCAGTATTAAAAGAAAAGAAAAAACAGTTTCCCCTGTTAGTGCAGTGTGCAGACAGTGTCAAGAGCCATTGTGATCAAGAAGTACCCTTCTTTCTCCCATAGACACCGCCCCAGTTCAGCCTCAGAAGCACACACACCCTCCCATTGTGAGACTCTGGACAATATCCAAGTTCCAACGCAGGTTTGAGTTTTCATTTGCTCCTGTCTTTGCAAAGGATGGTTCTGGCTGTAGCCCTCTTCCCCGGAAGCCTCTCCACACTCTTTGTGCCTTGACTCTGACCTAGCTCTTGCTGTCAATCTCCATACATTAACTTTCTTCCAGTGATAATGTGAACTGTAATTTTTAGGTAGGCATTTGTCTCTTTAGTCACAGTCACACAACACAGACACAACTCATAGTTTTTCTTTTCTGTTTGTAAACCATGTAGAACCCTTCATGCATTTTGATAGATACCATAGAACGGATAACTCAGTACCCACTCCAGTCCTTCCCCTCTACCATTTCCTCTGCTTCCACTAGAAGGGCTGGAAAATCAACATACCTACCCAGCTTCCCATATCACCAGGGTGACCACACGGCACTGTCCTGGTCATAGATACCGGCAAGGCCCCTGGAGAATACTCCTGTTCCTAAATAAAAAGACAGCGCCTCATCAAGAGAAGGTTTTTCTTGTCTTCCTTCTTCCTGCCTGGGAGCAGCCAATTTTCAATCACACAGATGAAAGGACATACCATGTATGGAAAGGGAACCAGGGTGACCACACAGAGCAATGGCATGAGTCCTAAACTCCTTACCCTGGGACTCCTTGTAACATGAGGAGAATAAACCCCTGCTACATACAATCACATGTAATCCCAGCCAACACACAATATTGCTAGACAAGCTCATTCTAACAGAGCTTTCAAACAGCAGTTACAATCTTCTATTAAATAAACCTAAGGTACATATGTAGACGTAGGCATAGCCCTAAATGACTGACAGATTTCAGTAGGGAAGTGCAGTGTGGTGGCACCCACCTGTAGTTTCAGCTTTGCAGGAGGCTGAGGCAGGAACAGCACTTGACCTCAGGAGTTTGAAGCTACAGTGAGCTGTGCTCACACAACTGCACTCTAGCCTGAACAACAGAGCAAGACCTTGTCTTAAAAAGAAAAAAAAATCAGCAGGAATAAAGGATTTCACTAATCTACCCAATTCCTTCTCGTCGGCTACAAGTTAATATGATTGTGCCTTTTTCTCTGCCCTAAGAATTAAGAACAATAGGGAGGCTCCTCCTGTCCCTGGAAAGGAAAAACAACTTGTTTTATAATCCAAGGATTACAGAGGAGATGAGTTAAATTCACTAAGACGAGAAAAGGCCTTAACGGAGAGAACTGGAGATGGCCCAATCCAAGGGCAAAGAAGGATCCTCCCAAAACAAGAGAGGAAACAAAGGGTTGTGACAAGTTCCTCAGATGACATCCTGGGTGGTAAATGAGGATAAGAATCATGACTCTGAGGGCTGGCAGGGTGCCCTATGGGTTGACCCAACCAGCCCTCTGTGCCAATGCTGAACAGCACTTCATTTAGCAGAAGTCTCATTACAAAGATTAAAGCCACCATGAGCTAGAAACACAGTGTTTTAAATTTCTTGGCACCACCTAAATTCCAGGGTTCTTATATAATTCATTGCAGGTGGAAGGAACCCCTTAAATGATAGTGAACCTGCTTTGTTAAGTGGAAACTTAAAATGAATATGACTGGGAAAAACAAAGTATTGTGAGGGTTGATGGTTCTTGCATCTGAGCACTAGATAATTCATTCCTATTTCCCAGTTGATTATGAAAAGAGGTGCCTATTCTGCTGCATAATCTTGGGAGCAACCCAGTAGCTAGGGAATTAAATTTATCTGACGATAATTAAGCCTTGGAGTAAAGGTTCATATTTAGTTCTGATCAAACTAGATAAAGGGTTGAAGAGGCCATGTTTCCCTTCTGGTGATGCTGTGGAATCACAGAATCGGAAAACAGAAGGAACTTGAAAGATCATCTGGTCTCACAACTCATGATGTTCGAACAATGCCTTCCCCAACATCTCCATCAATCGTACCCACTCAAACCTTGACTTCCAAGCTCAAGGTGCTGTGTTCCTACCCTGAAGATACTAAAGACAGGGAGGTGAGAAATGAGTGCATAAAAGTTCATAACAACATTGGTTTTGGTGGGAAGTGGAGCAAGAAAACAGAGTGAAGTCTGGAGTAGGAGGTTGTCCCCAAGGAAAAAGATCTTGAGTGAGGGCCTCTTGGGAGTGAGAGTTAATAAAAAATAGATCAAAAGATATTCAGGGAAAACCTTGGTAGAGTGCGGACGGACCACCAGTTTCACAGTGTTGCTGTGGACTGATTGTCAGGGGAGGGTCATACAAAGGGCTAGCTAAGGTGGCCAACAGAAACAAGAAAAAGGATTTAAAATATGTACTAGATGGGCAATGCTCTATTCGCAATTCGAATCCTACTTCCTCTTTTCTTCTGTAATATTAATTTTCCCCAGGAAGATTGTTGCATTTCTTCTGGAGTTTTGAAGCCATTAGGAATGCTCTTAAGTTTTTCCACCACCTTTGTCCAGCAATAAACCTTACTGAATTCGGCAGCAGTCAGCTCTCTGAGCATTATGTAGGGGGTATGAGGGGAATTTGAAAATTTTATGGTCTGAAAAGTGGGCCTTAGCACTTTAGCTTTTATTCTTTCAAAGATCTTATAAATCCCTCTTCATTTAGCAGTTTTCAAGGAAGTGACAGCTTTTGTTAGTCAGGCTAAAGTGAGATTAGAAGTAAAAATTTTACCCATTAATCCTCACTGATTAAAGTGAAACTAGAAATCAAATTGTTACCAACTGTGCACTAATTTCAGCTTAATTCTTTGGCAAGAGGTGTTGGAAAGTTTCAACTGGCTGCACTAATTCGCAATGCCTTACTACTGATGGCAGAATGTCAAGGTCTCCTTCCCTCCTGGGCCTAGGGTGTGAACAATGACTATTTCAAAATCGGTCCAGTAAGATGTAAACATTAAATCCTTAGCTATGTTGTTTCTCAGCCATCGGTTTCACACCACTCTCTCCTTATTCGCCACCAGCCTCCTCCCACTCCACCAACAGTGATGAAAAAATATCTCCACAGAGACTACAAAATCACAGCCGAATGGCTGACCTCTCCCCATCAAACAGAATGTCTGCAGCATCAAAGCAGGTGTCGCCCCACGCAAGCCGTTTCTATTACAGCACTGGGAGTGGAAGAGAGTCTTCATACCAATAAGCCACATCAATTCATCAATCAAAATGAATGCATGCACTAATTAAACTAGCAAAAATTTAAAAAGGCATTTGTGTTGCAGTCGGGGAGAACAGCATGGGGAGGGAGACAAGGAGTTAAAATTCAGAGGAAGAGAAAACTTGACAGGCACAGCACCAAATGGAAAAGGCAGTAATATAGTATAGCATAGTAAATATAATTTATAGTATTTTCTTACCTCAAAAATCAACCAACCAACAAACAAGTGGCTCGTACACACACACACACACACACACACACACAGTGCCCTCTGGATTGTGAACATTCACTGAGGAGGCCTATGAGCAAAGACAAGCTTCTATCTCTCTTCTTATCACTTCTACCTTATTACTGAACATTTCCCCTACTCCTTTCGATGGCTTTTCAGGGCCAGTATGTATAGTTGTATAGTTAGTGCACTGCACAAAAGCTCCAAGTTGAGGAAAGAATGGAGGATAAAATTTATTCCATGTTCCAATGGCCAAGTCACATGCCTTGGACATGAAGTTGCTGTAATCAGGAAGTGGTGCTTTTTTCTTCATACAAACGTGTCCTCTGCTTGTGCACCCAGAGGACAGTGTCACCACAAAAGCTAGCAGTGTCCTCATCCTTGCTTTTATTTACTTCTGTGTCCTTCTGTTTCCTCCTTCTGAATTTCTGAAACTTTGTTTCTGTATATGATAAATATTTTAACAAAAAGGAAAAATCTCAATTATCCTCTGAAGTGTTTCATCTATATGACACCAAGAATCCACATATATGGGAAATATCTTAATGCTTCATATTGTGTAGACAAAACATTTGGTTGATCAATTTAGTTCATGTTTCTTTCAGATGCTTAAGTACCATAGAAACACTATCATACCCACTCACAGGCTGGGTTCTCCTACATAATGTGCAAACTCATTTTTCTAGGCTCAAAGGACCAAATTCAATATATTAGGCACTGAGAAATAATAGACAAGGGGGCAGTTTTTCTCTTAACACTAAATGAGTAGCATTTAACCTATCTGCTAAATATTATGGGGAAAACACTTTTTATCTTTAGTCCAATAGTTTGACGTTTCATTTGATAACAAGATATTTTTATTGTCTTTTGTCTGTGTTGTAGAGTAGAAAAACTTTCAATATTTGCCTCAATATTCCAATTTCATAGTCTTTCAGATACCCTGTTTTCTTTTGAAGTCTGCCCTTGAATCAACTTGAATGAGCTTCTTAAGGCTGTCAGGATAAACAATTTTCTCAAACTCAGTTATCTTTGTTTGAAACAATGATTGAAGTTATCTTTGTTTGAAGACAATGATCATAATGCATCACAGATTTCATTCAGATCTACTTGCATTGCCAAAGCACTCTATACATCACCACGTGGTAGATGGCAAATGCCATTCTCTCCATTTCCCAAACAGAGAAGTGTGGCTGGCCAAGTTAAATGGCAGGTCCTTGGTCAGTGAGTCAACAGCACAGCAGAGAATTTTCCAGATCTTTCCAAAACTGGCCCCAGGCAACACACTTGGTGCACAAGGGGTGAAAACTGAAACTCTTTTTCCTTTCCCTAAGGCAGACTGTGAAACTGTAAGGATGAGCTGGCATTTTGGGTTTTTTTTTTTTTGTAATAAACTGTTCTTTTCACAGCAGTTGGCCCTGGGGGAGTTTCAAATAGCACCACTTGGCTGCAGCTGTGGGTGTGGCCCCACTCAATCCCAAGGCAACTTGAAGACCACAGCTGTGTCAGGCAGAGTGGATCTTAAAGTTGACATCTGGGCTGCACACTTTCAAGTTCACCCCCGAAACAAGTTGAGTCATTTTCACAAGCCAGAACTCATTTGAAGGCTCTGTTCTTCCTTTGCCTGTGGTTACTTGAGGCGCATCAAATATCACCAGAGACTGAGGCCCACATTTGACTTAGGCCAATTTCTGAATCATCGTCCCTGAGCCCTCCCTTTGCTAGTCATGAGAAACACTCTGCATCGGAGATTATAAAAGTGGTCAGCAGTTTCGGGGATATTGCGTAGATTTTGTCTGGTCGGTTGCTTTTGATTTTTTGTTTTTTTATTTATGATCTCTCGGGTTCTTTGTGTGTGTGTTGCTATCACGTTTGCTTGGACAAATGGGATATGTTCCCAAATCCAATAGATTCATACACAATTCTAGAAAAAATTTTAAGAGGTTATTTTGTTTTTGTACCCCTGCTTCCAGCTGGAACAAATAATTGACACAGTCATCCTCCCTCATTAGTGTCCAATCCCAGCGATAGAGGTGTGAACGCTGAACCCCTCCTGGCCCTCTGAGTAGAGGGAAGGCAAGAGTCGCTTGTGTTTTTGTCTCGTTGCGGAAATTATCTGGGCTTGTGAACGGCCTTTCTGACAATGACAAGCTCATCAAAATGGGCGCCATCTGAGAGCTCAAGCCAGAGAGAACACCCCACCGGGCCTCCTGCCTCCCCCGCAGGCCACAGCGCTGCATTGTAGCGGGGGTGCCCGGGAATCTTGCGGGAGCCCTTGCCGGGCGGCTGCTGTAGACCCAAGCGCCGCTAGGGGGAAGCAGGCCATGTCCGGGCCAACGGGGGGAAGCTGCCCCAGGCGGTCTGCAGCGCAGGCTGTGCAGGCCTGGGGCAAGCCCGGGAGAGGAGCAACTGTGAGGCCGGGACGGCCCGGGTCCTCGTTCCCTTTGCAGCAGGAGTAGCCGTCCCCGTTGGCGATCTGAGTCTCCTTCAACCTTTCCAGCCGGTCCTCGCACTGTTAGGGCTGCCCACCTTGCTCTCAGCCCGCAGCTCCCGCCCCGCACAAGGCCCAGTCCCCAGGCAATGGCTACCTTGGTGTCCCCTGAGCGCCGGCCACCGAGGGAATGGCGACAGAGACACGAGAAACAGCGACAGCTCACAGGGAGGAAAATCCAAAACAAAGGTTGCTAAGAGTGCCAGCGTGAGGCCTAAAGAGGACGGAGAAGGACTCCACCTCACAGGCCCCTGAGTGGGCCACAGATGCACCCTGGAAGATGCACAGGTCGTCCTTTGGGGGAATTTGCAGCTGGGCGCCTGTGGACTGCTGGAGGAGAGAGAGTAAACCACGAATTTCAATAAAAGACCGAATAGGTCCTATAGGTATAATTAACATGCAAAATATGTTCCCAGTCTGCTCAGGGGGCCTCTTTCCGAGAGAAAGGAACCAAAACTTCCCTCAGAATCACCAGCTTGTCTGTGGAGTGCCAGGCTATCCCTGAAGAAAAGCTGTGATCTTAGGCTCAAGGAAGAGTGACTGCACCCAGGCACTGTTCTTTTCCGGCTGACAATTCAGAGCAAGGTTCCGAGACCATGGCACCTTTCTCCTCCGTTTGCGCCTTTCTCTGCTCCACCTCAGCCAGTCCTGACTGCCTGGTGTTACTGCACACTTATAAATCCTGTCCCTGTCTGTAACCAGGGCCAGCAGTGATCCACTTGCTGATTATAACTGTTGATGCCACAAAAAGGAAAAGCCTGAATGCAATCCTGTGAATGAAAGCTCTTAAGAACATTTTCTGACCAATTTCCCTTAGTCTGGAAGTGGAGTTTTGAGGAGGGCAGTAGAGGGGCTGCCACTCAGGTTTAAACTTCGAATTTTAATCTTCACTCGATCCACAATAGGAAACAAAGCAGGTGCTTGGTTGGTTCATTTTATTTCACTTTAGAAGTTGAGTTCTTAATCCCTAAATTAAACAATTTATTTCATATGAGCATAAGTAAGTCACTTGGTCTCTTGCTGGTCTTGTTTTTCTCATTTGCAAACTTGAAGGGTGGATTAAGGTATCTTCCAATTTCAAAATTACAAATAAAGTTGTAGTCTGTTCAGGAATTTGCGCAGGAGAATTCCTTATTTAAATGTAGAATGCAGTGATGGAATGAAGGACATAAAATACTTCCAAAAGGAGAGAAGTAACAAAGCATTTTCTCCAGCTGAATCTCCATTTCCAAAAATGGCACTTCTACTGTTGATGATTTACTGCTAAATGAGGGCACATCGAAAATAATGAATGCCCCTTAGTGAGAAAGCCATGTCCTCTCTGAGACCCATGCAGAAATCAACCAGGGAGACCTATGCATGAGACCATTTGCTATTCGGAAACCATTTTCCTGCATGCAGAAAAGGCTTCATCACCCAGACTTTAGAATCTGGGTTTTCAGTACCAAACCCTGACAAAGTACAGCTGATTTTCAGAGCATCTAATTCTTTTGTTCACACTTTGTCCTCTTCTCATTGTTCTTTAAGTTTTGGGGTTTCAGGACAACACAGAGACACAAATCCAACTCTGCAGCAAGAATATTTCTCAGTATGCACATCAAATTTTAACAGTCGTGAGAACATCCACATTTAAGGCTGTTTCACCTAACATTTTTCTAAGTTGAGAAGTTTCCAACAGTAAAATTTAAAGTCTGTGGCTAATGAGGAACACAGATTGTTTTTTAAAACTTCGTGTTTAGAGGGCAGCTCTTCAGCCTCTCTGTTGGAACTATGACAATGGAGGTTTGATAAAATATGACTCAGTTTCAAACTATCAAATAGCATTATAAAAATGTTTGGACTAGATTTAGTTCTCCTAAAAGGTGGCAGATTGATAGAGCATGAAGAAAGCAAGTCAGCTTCCAGGAATGATTGCTTCATGAGAAACAGGGCCCTTTTTCTCCAGAGGGACATGGACATTCCCAGACAACATCTTAACTTGAAGAGTTCTCAAAGCACAGAGCCCAGTTTCCTTCCCTAATGAGGCCTCTGGTGAGAGTGGGAATTTCTGTAGGAATTCTGCAGTGGAATGATACCTTCCTGAAACTAGAGGTTACCAAGTTATTACATTCTGATCAGCCAGCAGGGCTATCACCCTAGTTAAGCCTCCCAGGGCAATCTGTGAAATGTGTTCTCTGAGCCTCCCAATCCCCTAGGTCTGCCACCTCCCTGCTGTGGTTACCGTCTTCCTGCCCCCATCTTCTCATACCAACCTGGCCCCACTCTTTGGCTCTCCCCCCATTCTCATCCCCTTTTCTCACTGCCCTTCTAGGTGCATTTGCTCTCAATTGTGTGACTGGCACTACAGAGGAGGAATGACTTTGTAGGTGTCATTCTCTAAGAGTGATAAAGATGGATCAAGTTTTATTTCCATGCTCATGGATAGGAAGAATCAATATTGTGAAAATGGCCACACTGCCTGAAGTAATTTATAGATTCAGTGCTATCCCCATCAAGCTACCAGTGACTTTCTTCATAGAATTGGAAAAAAACTACTTTAAATTTCATATGGAACCAAAAAAAGAGCCCACATAGCCAAGACAATCCTAAGCAAAAAGAACAAAGCTGGAGGTATCATGATACCTGACTTCAAATTATACTACAAGGCTACAGTAACCAAAACAGCATGGTATTGGTACCAAAACAGATATATTGGCCAATGGAACAGAACAGAGGCCTCAGAAATAACACTACACATCTACAACCATCTGATCTTTGACAAACCTGACAAAAACAAGCAATTGGGGAAAGGATTCCCTATTTAATAAATGGTGTTGGGAAAAGTGGCTAGCCATATGCAGAAAACTGAAACTGGACCTCTTCCGTACACCTTATACAAAAATTAACTCAAGATGGATTAAATACTTAAACATAAGACCTAAAACCATAAAAACCCTACAAGAAAACCTAGGCAATACCATTTGGGACATAGGCATGGGGAAAGACTTCATGACTAAAACACTAAAAGCAATGGGAACAAAAGCCAAAGTTGACAAATGGGATCTAATTAAACTAAAGAGCTTCTGTACAGCAAAAGAAACTATCGTCAGAGTGACAGGCAACCTATAGAATGGGAGAAAATTTTTGCAATCTATTCATCTAACAAAGGGCTAATATCCAGAATCCACAAAGAACTTAAATTTACAAGAATAAAACAAACAACCCCATCAAAAAATGGGCAAAGGATATGAACACTTATCAAAAGAAGACATTTTTGCAGCCAAAAACATATGATAAAAAACTTGTCATCACTGGTCATTAGAGAAATGCAAATAAAACCACAATGAGATACCATCTCACACCAGTTAGAATGGCAATCACTAAAAAGTCAGGGAACATCAGATGCTGGAGAGGATGTGGAGAAACAGGAACGCTTTTACACTGTTTGTGGGAGTGTAAATTAGTTCAACCATTGTAGAAGACACTGTGGTGATTCCTCAAGGATCTAGAACCAGAAATACCATTTGACCCAGCAATCCCATTACTGGGTATATACCCGAAGGATTATAAATCATTCTACTATAAAGACACATGCACAGATATGTTTATTGCAGCACTGTTCACAATAGCAAAGACTTGGAACCAACCCAAATGCCCATCAATGATAGACTGGATAAAGAAAATGTGGCCCATATACACCATGGAATACTATGCAGCCATAAAAAAGGATGAGTTCATGTCCTTTGCAGGGACATGGATGAAGCCGGAAACCATCATTCTCAGCAAACTAACACAATCACAGAAAACCAAACACCACATGTTCTCACAAGTGGGAGCTGAATAATGAGAGCACATGGACACAGGGAGGGGTACATCACACACCAGGGCCTGTTGGTGGGTGAGGGGCTAAGGGGGGGATAGCATTAGGAGAAATACCTAAGGTAGATGACGGGTTCATGGGTGCAGTGAATGACCATGGCACGTGTATACCTATGTAACACACCTGCGCATTCTGCACATGTACCCCGGAACTTGAAGTGTAATAAAATAAATAAAATATTTAAAAACATGGGCAAAGTTTTTTTTTACTGTAAATGTTGTCTGTTGACCCTAGATAATTTAGGTGTTGCCTCTTCAAATACCAGAAGTTGTTCTGATTCAAGACTTCTAAGGACAACAAAAAGAATAAAGGATTATTTGAGACAAGTAATCCTATACTATAGCATAAAAAATACACAGCTTGCTAAATAGATCATTTACACTTACATGTAAATGCTTGTAAAACTCCAAACATACTCAGCTAGATTTTCCCAATGGCCTGACGATTAACTCCCTCCAAATAAGTTTGGAACTCTTAACAAAGACTGGTCAAAGACAATGTGTGTTGTTTACCTTCTTCCATTAATAAGGAACCATTGCCTTCTGTGTGCCATTGCTGATCCACTAATTACAAAATGTTGTGTGTCTGCATGTTCAGAACTCATACTTTAGAGTCATCTCTGTAAGAGAATTCCTTTCCTTCTCCCTTTCACCCTCCCTATCTTCCTCTCTCCATCCTGCACTGATGGAAGGGATTTTACCTGCCATCTTGACTTTTTACTAGATAAAGTAATGTATGAACTGAACATCTTGCCCACCCCTCAGAAGTCACTGAGTTATTTCTTGAGTTGACTATCAAATGTTTCTTCTCTTTCCCACTCTGGTGGGTGCCGCTGTGGTTTCACCTGCCCAGCACCTGTCTCCCTGGGGTAGTGTTGATTAATCACATCTTGCTGGTTTCAGAAAAGCTCCATGAGCATTTTCACAGAACATACCCAAAGTTAGGAGTTAAATTATCAGCCAAGCCACCTGACTGCCCCCTTAATCACCTTTCTTTTTATAAGGAAGTAAAACCCATTTGCCTCACCCTCTGACTGACCATCAAGTGTCCCACACCCATATAAAAATCAAATCACCAGCCTGCACAACATGGCAAGACCCCCACCTCTACAAAAAATAGAAAAAAAATAGCCAGGTGTGGTGGTGCATGCCTGTAGCTGCAGCTACTCAAGAGGCTAAGGTGGGAGGATCACTTGAGCCTGGGAGGTTAAGGCTGCAGTGAGCCATTATCACGCCTCTGCACTCAAGCCTGGGTGACAGAGTAAGGCCTTGTCTTAAAAAAAAAAAAAAATCCAATCAGCCTACCTACATGGATTACAAGCGTTCTTAGCAAGGCACTCTGCTAGGCACTAAGTAACCAGATACAGAGTCCAGCCAGGTTGCCAAGAACACTGCAGGATTTCTGAAAACAGCAAAGGGAGCTACAAGATGGGGAAAGAGCTCCTGGAGGTCAAGTCACAGAAAATCCTGGAAAGCAGTGCATGACACCGGAGGTCCACACGGCCAAACTGTTTCAGCAGAACAACGCATTTTTATGGAGTTCATTTAAACCATTATGTTGTGTACACTCTCTTTTGTTTTAAATGATACATCACTGCTGACAGTTGGCATGTACTGTTTTCATGGCTTAGCCTTTATAAATATTACGAGCACATATCACAGCAGTATTGTTATAACGAGTTACAATGATATGTTCTTTGAGAGAGTGCCAGTGACTGGTTTATATTCTTGGTGATGTCGCATCATAATAAATGTGATATAAATCTTTTTCAAGGTTCAGCAGCTCCTTTAAGCCAAAAATGCTACATATGGGTTGTGGAGTTTCCCATGTTATCCCCATTCCAACCTTTGAAACCCGTTTCCTAGGTGTCTTGATATATATTCCCCAATTTTGAGGATTTTAACATGGTCAGTGATCTAACTGCTCTCCTTTAATGGAGTGCAGCCTTTATTATAATCTGGAAATCATTTTAATCTAAATATCACCAACAGCCAAACATAATAAAATATGTGTAAGTCAAGTAACATTGCAGAGACCCCAGCAGCTCCACAGTGGAGCCAGCCATAGCCACTGTGCAACCGTAAGCCTCAGGAGAGGCAGGGAGGGAGAGCAGGCCTCTCAATTTGCATTTACAGGGATGCATCATTGCTGAGGGGATACAGGAGAAAGCCGTCACCCTCTACGAAGGAGAGGCTTTGTTCACTTCAGAGGAGGGCCTTCTCTGAATATCAGGAGTCAAAAGTAGAGGCTGGGTCACGAAATAACAACCAGCAAGCGGAACACGGAGGTTCGAGAGAGTTAATCTCTTCCTGATGTGAACTTACTTTCTTGGTTTGGACAGGTGATATCGTCTTTGTTCCTTCTTTCTACCATAAGGGACCAGGACAAGGCCTGAGAAATACAGACCTTTCATAATGGTGCTAAGTCCATGCTCACTGTTCTGGGGACAGGTAGCAATAACTCCCACAGCACTCTCATCAGCCTTCGAGTCACTTCCTATAGAATGGAACCATCTTTGGTGCTCAAGCCCCTGATTGTGTCTACGAAAATGAGTCCCAGATGTACTGCTCCCTTTAAGGTAGGGTGTGTCAGAATGATTAGTTGGAAGACGTAGGTATACTGAAAACTAAACAGCTGAATCCTGGGTCATTAAATCTTCATTTAACCCTGCTAATCGTATACACGAGCCAAGAGCTGCCTTCAGATAATCATGCCCAACAGAAATTGGCTGTGGAAGCAGAATTGATCTATACTCAGCTGTCCCAAGCTCGAGGTGGTAATTCTTTTGCCAAACATTAATCTGTTCTATATCATCAATGAAATCACACTTGAGTCAGAACAAACCCAGGAGAGTGTGTTAGAAGATGCATAACACGGCTATGGAGAAAACTCCTGGAAAGGTACGTCCTTCATTAAAGCTCTAAATCATTTCCATTCCGGACCAGGCTAGGGTTACTTCATTACCTTTTCCTGTGAATTATTAATACCAGAAACACGAAGCCTTGAGGCAAGGGTTGGAGAAAACTTCGTGCACTGAGGAAATGAACCCCACCTATTTTTAAGTGCTTCTCCTCTTCTTTCAGCTGTTCCCTGGAATTTCCTCTGTTTTCCCCAGCTTAAGTGTTTGTGCATTTAAAATAGTGTTTGGGTCATTAGTGGATCTAGACCTTTTGCTTTAGCTTGTTTATTCTTTTAGGAATATCTTTTTAAAAGAAAACTAGTTCCTGTCACTTTTTCACAGTGTATGTCCCAAGTGCCAAGTGACCCTTGAGGATGTAAGTTCTGAGAAAATTTCTCTAGGGGCTTTTTCCTTCAGTATGAAAATAAACTGGTATATGAAAAATGATTTCCATCAGCAAACCCTTACTGTTACAACAATAATCTGTTGTAAGACACATCACGAGACACAGACACGTGGATTCAGGGGACAAGGACACCTGCTCTCATCCTACAGAGGGCTGGATGCTCTCCCAGGTTTCATCTCAGACCATTCCTTCCCAACCTTTGGTGCCTCCTTACTTTCCCCACAGCCTTCTCTTTCTCTTTTGATTCTGACTCCTCCGGGAGCACATTCAGTCTCATGACTTCTAAACTGCCCACCTGTTCTCCTACCTTTTTTCTAGCCCTGTATTCCTAACAGGCCACAGACACCCTCACTCTACTGACCCAAGTGAAAGGCATTTTGTTCAAAATTACTTTTATATTCTACATCCCCCCCAAGGACCTATCTCCAGCACTGGCTGGACCTACTGGAGATGCTAAGTACATCTTTGTGGGTTGATTGAAACCAGAAAGATTAAGTCAAAAGAAAATCTCCAGGTATGTACATTTTTAATGCCCTAAATACATAGACTTAGGAAGATCTAGGAAATTGAAGACTGGAAGACAACTGTGGAGACACTCTTTGGACCTAATTCCTGAAGTCCACATAGTTCAGAAGAAAACTGATGATGAAGCTACTGATCGGAGGCCTTCCAAGCTTGAGAAAGATGGGTTTTGCTGAGGGAGAAAAAATGTTCATGACGCTTCTGGAACTTCCACCATGTCTCAGAAAATAACCTCTTAAGGAATTGGGGATAAATAAAATCAGAACCATGTGGGATATATTTCCCTTTATATACATATTGAGGCTATAAAAAATAAAGGGAAAGTATTCAGCTAAAGTTATTTAGGGTTTGGGTTTACTCACAACATCTGAAAAATAGTTCAAGATGTTAGTTGAACCCAAAGTGCAGCAGTGTTCACCTTCTCCTACTGAAAATAGAGTCTATGTAGCAGCTGAGGGAAGACATGTTTAATGTCAAGTTAATGAAAGGAGAAAAAAAGTATGTTGGAGCTGAAAGGAGAAGGGAATGTTCAAATATGCATAGAGAAAAATATGTTTAAAGCAAGAGGAACCTTGGCTAGAGAAAAGGAGCAAAGGAACCTGAAGTTGGCCCTGGTTTCTGAGACATGTACCTCCCTGGGGCATAGAGTTCCCTAAGCAAACCCCACCTTTTCTTAAGACTCTCTGGTCACCAGATTTTTCCCTCAAATATTTAAGCCTATTGCATCTTGGTTATAATAAGGGGTTCTTATAGGCTCCAAATATAGGTTTGAAATGTGACTGACATTTAGCTGGATGTTTTAAAAGAACTGATAGGTTTTATGTCTGGGTAGTTGAACTCCTGGATGCCCAAACACTCTTGATAAATTAGGATGATACCCAGATGCCCTGCAAGAGTGAGAGCCTGAAGACCAGCTGCCTGAGGTAACAGAACAGACTCTTAATCTATGGGTCTACTGTTATTCCTGCTGGGACCCAGTGGATGATAGCACTGTCCCTCCATGCACTAGGTGCACGCACATGCACGTGCACACCCACACATACACACACACACACCAGTTTTCTGCAGAACCATAGGCTGCACCTTTGCTATCATTTCTGCAGTAGCTACTCTGTCTGGGTTGATGGGAACCGTGGGTGGCCTTGAACTTTCTTTTGAGCTGAAAATAGTCCCTTTTCTTTCTTCATTGGACCTCAAGAGGCAAGAGAAAGCAATAAACTTGACTTGAGGCCCTTTAATACTTATGGAATCTGGGATGCTCTTTAAAGAGGAAAAACCCTGCTTCTTGATTCACTTGTAGAAAACTAGAAAGGAAGTCTCAAATCAGACTAAAACAATCAGTAAGGCTTTGAGATGGAAGAACAAGACCACATTACCATATCCCATATGATGTCCTTGGATCAGGGGATATGAACTTGGCAAAGTCTCTGAATGTCTTTTTGTTTCAATTTTCACCTATGAAATATAGGTTAACAATATCTCCTCTGCTGAGTTCATAAAGAGATTGTTATGTGACTAAATGAGATTAAATTCATATAAGTGCTTTGAAAGACATAAAACGTCCTAAAACATAAGTCTCCAGCACTCTCTTTATACTTCGCTTCTGAGCTTCAGGTAGTCTCCCTGGCATTTCCACCTGAATATTTTTCTGATATCTCACACACAGCATGTCCAACATGGACTTCTTCATCATCTCCTACCAATTTCCACCTATTCCAATTTCCCCCATTTTTGTGAATGACTTTACCCTACCAGATGTTTAAGCCAGGAACCTGGGAGCTTTCCTTGAGACCTCTCTCTCTCTTGCACTCGTACTGCCAATTAATCACCATGTCCTGTTGATTCAACTCCACTTTTTCTGGAATCTGGGCACTTCTCTAGATCAGGCTGTATCATCCTTCATCTGAACTACCACAGGAGCCAGCTATGAGTCTCCATGCTTCCTCTCTTGCCTCACTAGCCATCCAGCCCCACGCACCCCCAACCTTCCTCTGCACAGCACTTAAAAAGTTCACCCTCCTCACTGCAGCAAGAACAGTCTTTTCAACTTGGTCTTGTCACTTCCCTGCTCAACATGCCCCAGAAGGTCTCCTTCAAGAATATAGGCATTCAGGCCTGGCGCAATGGCTCACACCTATAATCCCAGCACTTCAGGAGGCCGAGGTGGGTGGACTACTTGAGCTTTGAGTTCAAGACCAGCCTAGGCAATGTGGCAAAACCTTGTCTCTACAAAAAAAAATACAAAAATTAGCACGGTATGGTGGTATGTGCCTGTAATCCTAGCTACTTGGGAGGCTGAGGTGGGAGGATTACCTGGACCTGGAAGGCTGAGGCTACAGTGAGCCATGATCACGCTACTGCACTCCAGCCTGGGTGATAGAGTGTGACCGTGTCTTAAAAAAAAAACCACAGAACATTCAGAGAAGGCTCCTCTATGTTAGAACTTTGAACGTGTAACTTACCTACTGGTCTTGTGGGACACACATACAGAGCTAATATATCCCAAAACCCTCCCCTCTCCACATTAGCTCTGACAGAAGACTGCCAATTGGGTCTTCCTCAGCCAGTAGTCTTCACTGGATACCCTAAGAAGCGGGGGCCCCATTAAGAGGATGCATGTGTGCATGTGACTGCTTCTTTATGTAATCTTAGTGTCTGCCATCTGTTAACCAGCTGTAATTTCAAGAGGGGGACAGGAGAGGGAATCAAGTATAATGCAATGAATAATAAGGTGAGTTTTTTTTTCATTTGTATTTCTTATTGATACTATTTTTAATGATCCGAAAACATCTCTCTCAATTTTGAGTATTTTCTTAATGCTTTAAACAATTGAAATACAAGCAAATTTGTAACATCTAAATGCATATTCTTGGCTCAGTGGATTATCTAAGACAAATTTTTAATTCAAAACTGACTTCTACCAACCACTACTAGTGATTTGTGCTCGGAGGAAAGACTAACTAATTTTATACATTTTTCAAGATATATTTAGAAAAGATAAATTCACTACCAGAATATTCCATAAGGTTTTACAAAGCTTAATATAAATACTTTCTGAATTATCTGCTGTTTTTAGATTATTAGGTCAGAATTTTAATACTTTTGGCCAAAAACCATTTTAAAACCTTCAGAGTAAAAATATAATGTAATTTTGAGAATGTCATACATTATAAAACAGAACAGAGCTAAAATATTTTTAAGCATTCAAGGATTTTTTTTTTTCAATTACCTGTACTTCCATTCTAATCCAGAGACCCAAGTAATCAAGAATTATGTAACTATATTTAAATTTTGAATGGCACCTTTTCTGAATCATCTCCAAAAACTTTATAGATATGAACATGTGTTTGAGCTCTCAGATGCAAAGAATTTTGGTGATTTGGGCAAAATTGCATACACATAGTGTAGGGATAACTGTTGGGAATCATAAGACTTAGAATCTTATCTTTTCCCTCTACCTGCTGTATCCCTGACAGTCCGCTGTATCATCCAATTTCTAAAATGTTCACCTGCAAAGTGAGCACACAAAGGCAGATGGCTTCCTGAAAATGTTTTCTAAGTTCTAAAATGCCTTGATTCATGATTCTGTGATTTTATATACAGGACAATTTCTAATGGGCAAGAGCTTCTTCGAATGAATTCATTTATAGCAAAAACTAAAAATTCAGAATAAATAGTTTGAGCCTGACAGTAAGGTTTGAATGGAACGTCACTTTGAAAAAAAAAAAAACTAAAAATTACCAAAAGAGGTTTACATTGTCATATATTTTAAAGTGTGGGCTATAATTGCAACTATAAATTACTTTTTAGAACCAAAAATGAAACAAGTAGATTTCTTCACATAACTTTTCTACCAAATTTTATGATAGTATAATACCACATCATGATATCCCTATCATAAAAAGAGTAATATATTTTAGGACTTTAGTATTTTCTCAAGGGCCCTTTTAATCATTTGGTTTTGAAACATTTATGAAGAACTTCTAGTTCGTCATTTTTTTCTCCTTTACTTATTGTTTATTTTACTAATTCTTTAATTTCTATCTTTTTTATTTAAATTTTAATTTTTAGTTCTGGGTTACATGTGCAGGATATGCAGGTTACATAAGTAAAAGTATGCCATGGTGGTTTGTTGCACCTATCTTTCTATAGCTTTGCGTATGATTCAAACAATTGTCAACATCACTTTTATCAACTTTACAAATCCCACATCTTTTGTAAGATTTACAACTTCACTTTGCAGACGTATACTATTTTGTTAAATGGCAAATTTTGTGTTAACTGGGGAGAGATTTTTAAGTGAATGAATTTTAAGTGAATAAATGAATAAATAAATAACATTTGTAAAGATTTTCATGTTATGATTACTTTTGCTTCTCTGCACAATGCGTAATGGAAGGACTCCGATAATAAGGCAGATTTTGTACTTGTGAGAGATGGAATCCATTTCACTTTTTGTCTACCCAAACCCATCTTAGACAAAAATGAAAGATGTTTGCCTGATTCCTGATTCCTATGAGAAAATATTACATGTTAGAAACACAAGACTGAAATTAATGGAATTCTCATTTTAATAATAAATAACAGATTTCACAAAATAATGTTGTATCGGCCGGGCGCGGTGGCTCAAGCCTGTAATCCCAGCACTTTGGGAGGCCGAGACGAGCGGATCACGAGGTCAGGAGATCGAGACCATCCTGGCTAACACGGTGAAACCCCGTCTCAACGAAAAAAATACAAAAAACTAGCCGGGCATGGTGGTGGGCGCCTGTAGTCCCAGCTACTTGGGAGGCTGAGGCAGGAGAATGGCGTGAACCCGGGAGGCAGAGCTTGCAGTTAGCGGAGATCTGGCCACTACACTCCAGCCTGGGCGACAGAGCGAGACTCCGTCTCAAAAAAAAAAAAAAAAAAAATGTTGTATCAACTAGAAAACAACTATTTGCTATGACGGCTCATAGCAAAACTATGATAACTGTCTTCACAGGATTTTTCATAATGAGAAATATTCCTTTTTTAGAGTATTCTTTGTGGTAAATCCATGACAGCTTCATGGTAAAGGCCATTTATCAGGTAATAAGGCAACAGATTGCTCCACAAGGATTCTCAACTCGGGGCCATTTGTTCCTGAAAAAAGTGGTCCTTGTGTCCACAGTATAGAAGAGAGAAACGGATTGACCTATTGAAGCTGGAAGGTAACATTTAGAATATCTAATGAAAAAAAATCTTTTCACAGAAGGTGTTCAACCAGCCATGCTGATGATTTTGCTTCTCCCAAACTGCTCCTTTCATATATTTTGTTAGCAAACATGTCATTTGGCTCCAAGATGTAGTCCTGGTGTTCTGATGACTTGAGGGTACTAAGCATGAGGTTCTGAGCCTGGCTGCCTTCTACCCTTCACCTGTGCTGCCACTTCCAAGCAGTCTAAGACAGTGGGTTACATCTGGTTGAGAGGCAAACTCAGGAAATGGAAATGAGACACTGTGGACAATAAAAGAGGAAAGTGGGGAAAGCCCAGAGAAGGGTGTGTTGTCCAGTCAATGCTGTGAGTGATGGGAGCTCAAGCCTCTAGGAGCTTCTGAGACACTGTATAGAATGTGCCTCAGAGGCCAGGTGCAGTGGCACAGTGGTTCACGCCTGTAATCCCAGCACATCGGGAGGCCAAGGCAGGCGAATCACCTGAAGTCAGGAGTTCGAGACCAACCTGGCCAACATAGTGAAACCTGTCTCTACTAAAGATACAGAAATTAGCTGGGTGTGATGGTACATGCCTGTATTCCCAGCTATTTGGGAGGCTGAGGCAGGAGAATCACTTGAACCCAGGAGACAGAGGTTGCAGCGAGCCAAGATTACGCCACTGCATTCCAGCCTAGGCATCACAGCGAGACTCCATCTCAAAAAAAAAAAAAAAAAAAGTCCCTCAGAATTAACTGCCTGGGGAACAGATGAGGAAGCATTTCTCCGCCAGCTCTTATTTCCACTGATGAAGGGTTGCCTGTGAAACTTGACCTTCCTGCACTTCCAGGTTGCATATGTGAATGGGTTCCACAGGCATCTCTCTTACCCTTGGTGTCAGAGGGGCCTTGGGACAGGAAGCAAGAGGTCCACGGTGTAGCTGAGGTGAGGTGCTGTCAAATTTGGCCACATAAAGCTAATTACAGTAGCAGCAGGTAGAGTAAGAGGTGGGCCAAGGGTGGGAGGTAATACAGGCGAAATGCTAAACACAGAGATAAAACCACTTAGGTGAAGACTAACAAGTGAATTGTGACAAAGTACCCAGCTGTCATACCAATTCTAAATGCCGTTGGAGATGCCAAGAAGAGTAAGTATTTTTACGGTACTTGCATATGGTGACACATGGGGACACAGGCAAGGGGCCATTTCCATACTCTTTCTCAAATGCCAGTTTCATCATGTTTGTATCCTCTGCCTGTTCAGAGGATGGGTGAACTCTTGGAAGCTTATTCTGTTAGTTTGTTTGAGTTTCTATAACAAAATACACTAAACTGGGTGACTTATAAACAACAGAAATTTATTTCTCACAGTCCTGGAGGTTGGGAAGTCCAAGATCACAGTGCCAGCATGGACAGATGCTGTTGAGGGCTCGCTTTCTTACTAGATGGATGTCTTCTTACCGTAACCTCGCATGGCAGAAGGGGCAAACCAGCTCCCTTTGGCCTCTTATAAGAGCGCTAACCTCATCCATGAGGGTTCTTCCCTCATGAGCTAATCACCTCCCAAAAACCCTGCCTCCTAATACCATCACCTTGGGGTTAATATTTCAACATATGAATTTTGGGAGGATGCAAACATTCAGACCATAACACTTTTTAAAAAACACACTCAGCCAGGTTTCACAGGGCCCCAGAAGCCTCCAGTTCAATCTCTGAATCCATAGTTCAGATGCTAGTAGAGAGTATGACTGAGAGCAAGCACTCTACAAACAGTAAGTCTTTATATTTTTACTCCATAACTGGTAACTAACCCTTCACACTTTTTGCCTATACTGTTAGTTTTTTCTTTTTGTTTGCTTAAACCCCACGATACTCTAAAAAGTTCCTAAGGTTGCAAAGCCTATATTCCAAAGTTAAATCCCACTGCTGTCTTTGTTTATGTATGTTCCTGGGCAGGGAATGCTTCTCTAGGGCTATTCCTTGATGAATCAGAAGTTCAAGGCCAGGCCAGGCATGGTGATTCATGCCTGTAATCTCAGTATTTTGGGAGGCCAAGGAAGGAGGACTGTTTGAGCCCAGGAGTTGGAGACCAATCTGGAAAACAGAGAGACACCACATCTTTACAAAAATAATTTAAAAATTAGCCAGGCTTGGTAGTGCATGCCTGTGGTCCCAGCTACTCAGGAAGCTGAAGTGGAGGATACTTAAGCTCAGGAGTTTGAGGCTGTAGTGAGTTGTGATCATGCCATGGCACTCCAGCCTGAGTGACAAAGTGAGACCCTATCTCAAAAAAAAAAAAAAGGAAGTTCAAGCCCAGGCCTCATTAGTGTATATATTTCATCATGACAGATATGTTTATTGAGCATCTCTTCATGTGCTAAGCACTGGTGATATGGCTTGGCTGTGTCCCCACTCATATCTCACCATGAATTGTAATAATCTCCACGTGTGTCAAGGGTGAGGCCAGGTGGAGATAATTGAATCAGGCAGGCGGTTTTCCCCATACTGTTCTCGTGATAGTGAATAAGTCTCATGAGATCTGATGGTTCTAAAAATGGGAATTCCCCTACACAAGCCCTCTTGCCAGCCACCATGTAAGATATCCCTTTGCTCTTCCTTCTCTCCCACCATGGTTGTGAGGCCTCCTAGCCATATGGAACTGCAGTCCATTAAAACTCTTTCATTTATAAATTACCTAGTCTCAGGTAATTTCTTCCTTCAAAGAGCTCACAGCCCAGTGTGGAGAAGGAAAACAAGTAAAGACCCAATTATATCACAAAAGGATGGAGATAATTGCAAGGAGCTGAAAAAATGGTCCACCCAGGTTGGAGGAAGAAGAGAAGTAAGAGAGGGCTTACTGAGTTCTGTATTCAAGGAAAGTAGCTAGGGGCTGTGGGAACACAGAGGAGTGTGTGCAAAGCCCTAGGGACAGCTAAGAAATATGAAGGAGACAGATATGAAGGACCTTGTATAATATGCTGAGCACTTGGCATTTTATCTTGAAGGACACAGAACCACTCAACAGACACGCAGAATCTGCCCACTTCTCACCATCCGCTCTAAGACATCATCATCTCTTGCCTGGATCATGGCAGCAGTCTCCTGATATTCTCCCTGCTTCTACTCTTGCCCCTCTACAATCCCTTCCCAACACATCGCCAGGAGTGATTTTGTTAACTACAACTCAGATCACATCACTACTCTGCTCAAAACCTTCTCACAATGCTGCAACCCACTCAGAGTGAAAACCAAACCTCTCAATGGCAAGAGGACTCCCATAACACACACCCAATGCTATGCTGTCAACCCATGCCCCTGAGCCCCCACCCAGCTACCAAGATTCCGCCCTCCTTGCTGCTCCTCCAGCGTGGCAGTCATGCTCCTTCCCACGGTTTCCTCTCCTAGAATGCTCTTCTGCATGTCCCCATGGCTTGTCGCCCTTGCTTCATTCAAGTCTCTGCTCAGACAAATATCTGCTTTATCAGTGAGGCCTCCCTCAGCCAGTCTGTACATAAAATAAGAAATTCCCTTCCCTTCCTGCTCTTTTGCTTTAGGTCCCCTACCCCGCTTCATTTTCCTGTCTAACATTTATCACTCTCTGACATGCACATTTTTGTCCGGGTTTTATACATACCTATATTTTTAACTTATTAACATTGTTTATAGTCTGTCTCCCCCTACTACAATGTGAGCTCCATGAAGGCAGGAACTTTGTCTTGTTCTCCACTGTGTCCCCATTGCCCAGGTCAAACTAGCATCTCAGTAAGGATTTGTTAGATGACAGATGAATGACTTGAACGATTCTAAAAACAGAAGGGTCGTAGAATCAGATGGCAGCATTGTTGAGAACAGATTAAAGAAGAGCTAAACCAAGGGGGCCAAGTAGCAGGTCACTTAGTTAAACCAATCCCAATCCGGGCCTGAGCTAATGATGGGGCAGAGGGGAGGGTAAGCGGGATGGAGGGCGAGAGGTATTGGCAAACTGAACTCTACAAATCTTGGAACTGACTGAATGCAGAGGTGAGTGAGTGAGTGAGGTGGGGAGGATTCCTGATTTGCAGGAGGGAAACAGAGGGGCATCCTTCACTGAGTTCCAGTAGGACAGGCTAGGAGGAGGATGGTGGGGGAGGGGGGCGGGGCAGAGGAAGAGGAGGGATGGAGATTTCCACCTGATGACCTCTGCTTACAGTGCAAAATGGATTTTTTAAAGTTTGCTGAAAATGAGGGAGGTGTAATGAAACAAGAAAAAAACGACTGTGAAGTCTAAATGAGAAAGCTCATAAGTGCTACATTAAAGGACAGACATTAAGGGCAGCCTTGAAAAGAGAAAAGGCTCACTGTAAAGCCTTGGGCTTGGGTGTGAATCCAGCATGTGGTGAATACAGGCTGACCTGGGGAAGGATCCAGGCCTGTGCTTACATCTCACCTCTGGAAACTGACTCCACCTTGTTGAGCCTCACCTTTTGTAGGAAAAGGGATAAGCAGGTTCTAGCATGCCCAGCCAAGATGCAGCTGAAATAAGATTAACATGCCTGAAACTGGCACAGAGCCGGGGCCTGGTGGATCCAGACTGTGGGGCTCAGAGTGCTTACAATTTGGATAGCACTCTTTAAAGACTAGAAGAGAAAATGAAAGTGAATGCGTACTTAGAAAAAGAAAAGGAATCACCATAAATTACATATTTTTAAGCTGCCAAATGCCATATACATCACAAAATACAGAAAAATTGCCCAATATTTTTATTAATTGCCTGATGAACCTCCATAATATTTTTCCCATATTTGGCTGCACAGTATTTATCACTTCTTCATATGACAATGATTTTGTAATATGATTTTTATAGAGAGAATAAAACAATAATTTAGCCTTTGCTCTAGTTCAATTGAACAAAATTTGTTTCATGTTATTGATAGCTGGGATGCATTAAGCATTAAATACAGACATATTTCTGTTTATAATATGGCTACAGGTTTGTACCCTAAAAATACAAGAATTGTGATCCATTCTATTTCTCACATTTCTAACAAAAAAGAAGAGAAACATATGGTGGGTTTATACATGGTGATTTGTGTTTCATTATTAAGTATATTCCTTACAGAAAAGAGCTTCTATTTCCACCAGTCATTGATGAGACCAGCTTCTGCCTCTGTACATTTCAAATCTTGTATCTCCTTCATCAGTCACCCATTTCTGTTGCCAGTGCCAGGCCCTGTAGAGCATGTTGCTGTTGTGATACAACTTCTGGGCTCTGAGTTTTGTCCACCATGCTGGGTGTCAGCCGGTGGACAGTGCATGTATTCTGGGAAGCTATTTCTACACTGGGATGGTTAGCAATAACATAACTGGGCATGAAGTGATTGTAGACCAGGAAACCAAAACAAAATGTTGTCCCAACCCAATTTCCCTTAACAAGGTCCCCAAAATACTAGTGGTCATCTTTAAACACACCCACTGCCCAATACTAAAGGAAGTACCTATCAAAAGGGGAAGTAGGAACAAACAAAGACAGTGATCCTAACTAACTGCACTTATATATCTTATTTTTCCAAACTTTACAAAACACGTGGCCAAGTGAACATATTACTTAGGTGCTATACAGGGTCTTGGAAAGGATCTGCACAAATGTGGAATCTAAAGCTCAAGGTTCATTAGCCTCATGGTAAACCTGCATCTAGTTGTAACCATAACAGGCATTCAACAAATCAGCATCCTCTCTTCCTCTCGCATAAGCTGTTCTGTCACAGTGCCTTCCAGGACTCCTGTGCCCAGCACCCAGCACACAGCTGTGCCTGTAGGTGTGCTCAGCCAGTATTGATAGCCATTGGATTTTATTTACCATGCTCAGCTCACTTAACTACACTTTGGATGGGTGTTTATTTGAAGCAGGTTGATTTTCTTAAAACAAAAATAGATTTGAAATTTGTAATACTTTATCCGAAATTATTTCTTAAAGCATAGTCTAAAATAACAATAGTCATTGAATAAAAGAGTTGGGGGCTGGATTTTGAAATCCAGATATACTCCATGAGAATAATGCTCTCATAATACATTCAACTAACATTTCATTTACATCAATGGCATACAGACACAAAGAAACTTACTGTGAATCTTGGCCATAATCTGCTGTCTTCACTAAAGTGTGTTGGGTTTAGATTATAATTTTCCCCCACAAGATAAAAAATAGAAAGAGAGAGAGACAGAGGGAGAAAGAGAAGGAAGAAAGGAAAGAAGGAAGGAAGGAAGGAAAAGGAAGAGCTTCTCCACAACCATTTATTGTGCCTTTTAAACAATTTTATTTTCCTCAAAAAATAAAATGTGTTTCTGTAACCTCTTCTATCTAGAATGCAGAAGTAAACAGCAATCTTTTCCAGGGGCTTGAATACTCTTTGTTCTAAGCAAGATTCTAATAAATGCACACAATTTATAAGTGAGACTTTAAGGACTATCTCCCAGATTTTAAAGCAATCCAGGATTTAATAGCAATCAACAGAAATAAGGCAAAGTGAAACTATTACAGCTGAACACACTGGAAAAGTAGAGTTTGAATTGATGCTGCATATTATTCATTTTGACAAGTGCAAACTCACATTGAAGATAGCAGGAGTAGAGACGGGGATTGCAAGGAAGGGTAATACAAATGTATTATTAACACAGAAACAAATCTGACTTTAAACCTGGTGTGCCTCTTGGTTAGTAAGAATAATAATAAGGTCTTGAATTCTCATTGTACTTTGCATCAAAAGTAATCAAAGAACTCCCAAATTTTCGTGAGAAATATGGTATCTATATTAGTTATATCTTCCAGAGGAAGCCAATTACCAAATTAAATGTGGGCACATTGTGGGTAGATGCAGACAGGAAATGTCAAAAATGCACTCAGACACTGAGAAATATGGAAGGTAAAGCTAAAGTGTTGCCCCCAATCAAAGGTCAGCCAGGCAGCTAATCAGCAATTGGCCCAATTCATAGACTGAAGAGGCACTGAAGACAGCCCCAATGCAGTAGACCCCAGCAAGTCTCTGGACCTCTACTACAGACTAGTTGGGGGGTGCCCCAACATAACATCTCAGAAAATTGCCTGTGGTTGATGAGGTCTAGTGGACTTTCACAAATTCTCCAATACAATCCAGAGTTCAGAGATTATCAGGATGCCAGCTGTCCATGGTAAATGTCACACCCGGTAACCTGTAGTGAGCCTGCCTGCCACGCGCATATACAGGCACAACCTATATGCATTTGTGTCACTTACCCTCACTCTGATGGATGGAGGACTCTTTTGATATGAGTTCTATTATTATTCCCAGTTTTCTTATGAGAAAATTGAAGTACAAAGAGGTTGAGGAACTTGAAAGAGTCATATCTTGGTGATGCTAACACAATGACAGAAAAGGAAGAAACTTAAACAGACAAAAATCCGTCTTTTAACAAATATTTATATTGTATTTGTTTGCCTGCTGGATCCATGGACTATTCAAGACTTACAGATACAGAGTCAAACTTTCTGGGTTCTGATTTCCCATGAGACTCATCCTCTGACTCCTGGCTCTATTCCAGTGCCTCCTTAGTAAGAAATTTACAAATGCAATTGCTAACCGAGTGTCAAAAACAAAACCAAGCAAAAGATAAAGAATGTGATCTGAAGTTACCTACCACAGAAGCTGCTTCTGCCAGGGAAATTTACTGTGTCTGTTTTCTACAGGAACATATGTAGCCTAATAAAGAGTTAAAGTGCTTGTTGAATAATACTGTGGCTGTCACAGGTAGCCATTATTCTAATACCACAGCTCCTCCTGAATTAGTTTCAAGTATGTAAGCCCAAATTTATATTAGCATAAATATTGAGAAATGCTTAACACTGTGGTGTATTTTTGATTTATAGGAGGACAAAACAAAACAGATAAATCATTTTCCTTAAGTGCCATGGCAATACATCTTTAAATAACCAGCCCAACTCCAAAGGCACTAGTTTCTCCTTTACCCACATTTGTAACTCTCATTAGTATCCAATGGAAGTTGTGCCCACCAGGGAAGAATAAAACTGAATGGATACTTTGCGCTTCAGGTTTTCAGAGCAACATGATTAAAGCAAATCTTTTGACATAATCATGGAAAAGCAGTGCTGCTAAGGCAAGGAACAGCAATCAACAGAATCAAGGCAAAGCATCAGAAGCCCAAAATCAGATGTTCATTAACATCAGAATATATGAAATTCAGCAAAAGTAGAGATCTTGAATGGATTAGTTCCCTATAGAAATGTTTTCATGTGTAAGGAAAAGGAGAATATTTAAATGAAACCACATCTTTCTTATGGGTCCTGGAAAGAATTCATATCCATTAGGAGTTCATTGTTCTTTAAGAATTAAAAAGAAGTACGCTGGGTATGGTGGCTCACATCTGTAATCCCAGCACTTTGGGAGGCCAAGGCAGCTTGGTCACTTGAGGTCAGGAGTTCAAGACCAGCCTGGCTAACATGGCGAAACCCTGTCTCTACTAAAAATACAAACATTAGCCAGGTGTGGTGGCCTGCACCTGCAATCCCAGCTACTGGGGAGGCTGAGGCATAGGAATCCCTTGAGCCTGGGAGGCGGAGGTTGCAGTGAGCCAAGATCGCACCACTGTCACTCCCCCTGGGTGGCAGAGTGAGACTGTCACACACACACAAAAAAAGAATTAAAAAGAAGTAATAATCAATAATGTAGTCAGCATGTATATATCAAACAGACAAAGTCAAACCACTTTCTAAGAAACCAGTGAGATACATATTATGAATTTGTATTCTAATGGACAGGCACAGATAAAGAAGAGGGCGAGGCATAATCCTGGAACTGAACTCAAGATTTTCAAGTTGGGTCTAAAATTTTCTCTCAAGATGCTTCTTCTTGTCAAAACTAATAGTAGCAGAGTGAAGAAACTACTACCAGCAGTGGTATTCAGGAATTTCCTGAGCTGGACCTTAAACTAGGTTGGTAGCTTAGAATCAGCTAGGATAGGAGTATCCAACACTATGGAAATTAGTGTTGGATATGCTACAGAGCAGGTTCTGCACTTCTCTAGAGCCATTTAATCAGCACACCACTGGCCAAATCCTACAATATGTCTAAATGTATCCTTAGCCTGAACCCAAAGTCATAGATTTCTCCTCTCACACTTTTAATATTGAGCCAAATTTGTATACTCACTGTCAACTCAGTGAATAGGAAACTTGTCACTGTTTTAAAATGCATTAGGTCATGTAAATGATGCCCAATAAAATGTGACTCTATAAAGAATCATCATCTAGTAAGAACACTGGCCTCAGAATCAGCGGGTGTGAGCTTGACTCCCAGCTGGGTGGCCTTGGGCAAATCACTTCATCCTGAGTCTCCTAATAATAATACTTCCCTGCCTCCTTCACAAGACTGTTGTAAGGATGCACATAAATCCATATTCTAAACTGTGAGACACTGAGAAAAGGTCAGGAAATCCACCAAATGAGCAGTGTATTCTATTTTGCCTTATTTCCTTATTTCCTATTCCTTCCTCATAATTGACTTTCTATCATCACAGATGATTCTATCTCCTGTGTTCTGGGCCTGTTTTGACTCCCTGACTGCCCTGTTGGCTCTTACGGGCAGAAATCACAGCCATGCATTTCTTTTGAATGTACCACAATGCTTAGCACAGCCTTATACACTGCAGTGCCCAAAAACTGACTTCTTTGAGGGCTTCCTACTATAAGGAATGAATCTCCAAGAGCGCTGCAGAACTACAAAAAATTAAAATTCTACCGAGAAGTTATTTGTTCTCATGTCTGTCTAAGCACATTTTGGGATTTTCTTGTTTTTTGTTTTTTCGAGACAAGAGTCTCACTTTGTCGCCCAGGCTGCAGTGCAGTGGCGTGATCTTGGCTCACGGCAACTTCTGCCTCCCAGGTTCAAGTGGTTCTCATGCCTCAGCCCCCAGGGTAGCTGGGATTACAGGCCAGCGCCACCACACCTGGCTAATTTTTGTATTTTTAGTAGAGATGGGGTTTCACCACGTTGGCCAGGCTGATCTTGAACTCCTGACCTCAAGTGACCTGCCCGCCTTGGCCTCACAAAGTGCTGGGATTACAGGCATGAGCCAACACACCCGGCCCTAAGCACTTTTTTGATACCTCTGATTACATGTTTCCTCGGATTTGATCTTTGGATCATCTACAGTCTCTGCTTCAAATTGCTTTCTAAGCTCATGGATTCTTAAAGTTCCTATCGCCCAAATGCAGAGATTCTTCTCAATCTACTTTGAATTATATGGGTTTTGTTCCAATAAGCAGCAGGATAAAAGATGCCACAGGTCATGAAGTAATCAGGTAATATATTGCTGTCAATGTCCACTAATCCCTATTCACTTTAGTTTCCTACTGTTCTCCTTTGTGCTTTTCTTATTTTTTATTTAGATTTTTACAACCCACAAGAAAGGGCCCTCCATTTTGTCACTGTAGAAGAGCATGGAAGAGTGGAAAATAAACACAGTATTTAGGACTCATATCCAAAGTTTACCCGTTAATAGTTGCATAACTTTAAGGGAAATTATTTTACCTCTCTGTGCTTCAGTTTCTCATCCACAAAATGGGAACGATAAATCGAAACACTGTATGTGAAAGTACCTAGCACAAGGCCAAGCACAAACGCTCCTTCTAAACTTACATCTCCTGCCTCCAGAGATGTTTACAACCCTCTTGTAATCACTCAGAAGATCTTCAGAGAGGCTTAAACACATTTGCCTTCAAGCCTTTGGTTGGCAAGTAAGAACTAAGCTTTTAACTGGCTGAATTAATGGAGGTAAATCATTGTCTATTGCTGCTTGGGAATAATTTAGGAATGCTGCCTCTGACTGATCAAGGTTGAATTTGATCCTCCCGGTTGCCACTGGTTTGGGTGGGGGAGGCGTTAGGGTTTTGTTCCTTCTTTTTCTTGTTATTCATTAGATCCACGAATATTTATTGCATGCCTATGGGAGGCAAACATAGGTTTTGTGGGGCTTGAAGTTTATACTATTTGGGAGACCCTCTTATAAAACTGCAAATACAAAATTAGGCATAAAAGTGACTATTTCTTAGAACGCAAATAGAAGGGACCCTGCAGCTTAGCTTGTAAAGGACTATTCACTTTACAATAAATCTGCATCTGGAGCCTACTGCGTGTCAGGCACCGTGTGAGGCTCTGTGGATAAGGTCCACAGAGTGGGCAATAGTCACACTCACGTGGATCCTGCAGTCTAGCAATTTTCAGAAAATGGTGAGCCTTTTCTTGCCTCCCCAGGGGCTACATGGTACACAGCCCTTCTCGTGGCTGAAGGTCCTTGAACACCAGCCCTCTTTCCTGTTTCTTCCCTACTCTGGACTAGAAAGAACCCAGAGCTGACCTACACAGTGGCACTCTGCTCTCTCAAATTTCCTCCAGCATGAAAGAGAAGATCACCTACCCTGTGAGTATCGCTGGAGAGATTCGTGGAATTTTCTTCTCAGAATTTGAAACTTCATTTACAGATGAAGACATGGAGTCCAAAAAAAATGGAGCAATCTTCTTAAGGTGGACAGTTATCTCCCCAGCCAAGCTCAAAGCCAGTGTCCTCTTTGGACTTGACTGGCATTTCTGTTAATGCTGCACTGTCTCCCCGAGCTGTCCGAATGAGCAGTAAGAAAAGGCAAATAGATTCCAGCCCTCCCAGTAGAGAAATTTTAGCAAGCCAGTCCTCAATGAGCATCACGGATAGCTACTTGTCTTAATTACTTCCCTGACCCCATAACTAATCAGCCTTAAACATCTGCAGTTGTCATTTTTTAGTTGTGATGGTTGTTTTTGTCACCTTTATCTAAAAAAATACACTGCAGTCTGGGAAAGAGTTGCATCTTTATAAGTACAAAATATAAATAACAATTAGAATATAACTCCTGCTTTCTCTTTTAATCTTTATTCTCTTTCTCTCTGAAGAACCTGATGGTATGCAATCTACACAGTAGAATTCAATCTTACCAAATTATCACCTTTTTCAGGTTTGAGTATAGGAGTTTGGGTGTGTAACAACTCAATCTTTTATCTTAAAGTGACAAAAGATTAGTCATGAGGTGCTCCTTGAAATATTCATCAATGTCTAATGCATGCAGAATATTGCTTAACATTCAGCATAATATCATCTTGCCTTTTGAATTTTTTCTTTTGATTAAATGGCAGTGGTATTCAAGAAATAGAAACAATGATCCCTGAAAAACCATATATATAACATAGATATTGATTCCATTTTAGAGTAACAGCAAGCCACAGCACTGCTGTGAAATTATCAAATTTAGTTTAGAAAGCTTTAAAGAATGAAGGCTTGGGAATTTATTGTACAATCAACATATTGTATCTTCGCAATAGCAGAGAAAAAGCATGTAGCAATTGCAGCTGAAAACATCAATGTAAATGTTATTATGCCTTCCCAGTTCTCAGTCATATTGGCTGCTGACATCTCTCAGTGTCGGTTGATTGTCAGTGGCAAAGCAGGTCTGCTGTCTATTGGCTCACCAGTGTCATATGACCCCACTGCCTGCACCCATGTAAATCACCAAGTGAACTGCTGTGTGAAATCATTCCTACACCCTTTGGTGAATTTGCAGCGTGGCAGCACACACCAGAAATATATTAGATGCCTTCAGACCACATTTGCACTCCCCACCATCCATCCAGGAACCTGAAGTTCCCGAACAGCTCAGGATTCACATCCTTATTGTCTCTAACTCACATCCTGGGTTTTGTGGACTTGGCTCTCACACAGGCACATCACCTTAATCTTTATTTGCTTAGCCTCTCTTTGCATTTGTGCAATGTCTGTGTTCAAGACTCCATAATGAGTATTATGCAGCAGCTCAAACTGTCTTTCCAGTTGTTGCTGTTTTCCCAAATCTGATAAGGAGCTTAGCAACGCATTTCAGTCTTTGTGTTTGGATAATTTATATGGTGAAGATGTCACAAAATCATAATTGGAAAGACACTGAGACATCTTCTTACCTAAAAGAGAAAAATACTACAAACTGTATCCCAAACTCTCAATGTGAACAATATTTTGCTTCACAGATTTCTTATTTTCTCAATACATATGCTGATAGTGAGGGTAAAAATACAGTGAAAAAGATCTTTCTGGGGGACAATTTGGCACTATCCTAGTTGAATAATTGAAGATGTGTGCAAAAATGTTCTCACAAGGATATTGAACCTGAACTGTTTATAATAACAAAATAGCTACTTACAATTATGTGCATTTACAATTGTCATATATACTTATACATATTTAACTATCATAATTATAATAGCAAATTTAAAAATAGATAAAGGATGGATAGATATGAAAATAACCCAGATGTCTGTCCAAACACAAAATACTCTGCCATAATTATTATTTTTGAGATTATATATATAATTTTAAAGTAACTTTCTAAGCATAATACAAAACCCAGAAAACAGAAATGATTTTTACTACATACTAATTTAAAATATTTTTGGTTTAGCAAACAAACAAAAACAAAACAGGATAAACAAAGTCAAGAGACAAAGTGAGGAAAATGCTTGCAACACATATATTTAAAAAGATACACAAAGAACTCCTACAGATTGATTTAAGAAGGAGAAATAGGAGAAGAAAAGAGGCTGCTAATAGGAAAATATGCAAGGAGCATAAACAGATAATCCATAGAAATCCAGTGGCCAATAATCAAATGAAAAGATGCCTGCATTTCCTAATAATCAATGAAAACCAAATGAATGCCATAATTAGATATGTTGCATCAATTAGACTAAGAAAAAGACCAATAATAGTCACTTACGTCAAGAGAGTAAGGAAACTAAGAGTGAGAATATAAATTGGTATTTTTGGAGAATATTTGGAACTCCTAAGATAATATATACATTTATAATAACGTAACATAATGATTGCTTGCATTGATTGAGTGCTTAGTGTGTGCTCAGGCTAAGTGTTATATAATTACATATATTAAACATTTCATCCTCACAGCCACCCTCTGTGCAGCACTGCACACTCCACAATTCCAGAAGGCACATTTCACATAGACTTCCATGTGAATGATGCCTCCCATAGCTGTGCAGTGCAGCCGTCCTGACTATGAAGTCAGATTTTAATTGTCCTCATTTTATACATATGAAAACTAAGCTCTGGAGAGGTGATATAACTTTCCTAGGGTCTTAGCAATGGTAAGTAGTAAACTAGCTCTCTCGGGAAAAAATAAAAAATAAAAATAAAGAAAGAAAAGTAAAAAAGGAAAGAAAGAAAAGTGGAAATGAAAAGCCCTGCCAATTTCTGTGGTATAAATACTTCCACCACAGTTGACTTCAGGCTACCAACGTGAGGTCACTGAATTCAGAGTTGGGAAGAGATGTGCATAATTGGCTTTCATGTGCCAGCCTCAGCACGCTACAGTTTGTAAGTAGTAGAACCAGGATACAAATTCAAGCAGTATGGCTTCCGACACACATGCTCATGGCTCAAAATCCTATTTCTAGAACTATACACAATCTACAAAATACACGTGCCCAAAGTTACATGTTAAAGAGTGTTTATAATGGAGAAAAAATGAAAATAATCTAAAAGTTTATTTATTAATTTATTAGTTATTTACTGAGAGCTTGTTATGTACCGGTCACTATGCAGGTGCTGGGGATGCAATGGCAATAAAACCCGACATGCTGCCACACAGCTTGCAGCCCAGTGGAAAGAGAAAAGAGAGGTGAGTACTCATAAATTATAATTCATCTAACCAAAAAATATTATATAAATTAAAAAGTGTGTATATATATGAAAAGTACAGTTAGAAACTTTTAGCATAAATCACCTCTAATGTTTTCATTTTGTAAAAGTATACATATGTATTGCCTTTATAATTAACACTCAAAATGAGATGAACATTATTGCTGTGCAATTCTGTTTGACACTATGGTTTAATAAACAGTAGGTACAAAGCAGTATGTATGGTATGATTTCTTTTTTAAAAAAATTAGTTTACATGATAAAAATACCTACAAAGATATATGCTGAAATATTAGCAGTGGTTGATAAGTTATTCTTTTTTTCTTCCTCTTTCTGCTTATTTTTAACAATTTTCCTACTACGAACATGTATAGCTTTTGCACTGAGAAAAATAAACAGTATAAACTCTTGTTAATTACTAAAAGAAATAAGAGAAAAAGGCAACCAAAGAGACCTCTTAATTTTGCCATAGGAACAAGCTCAGAGCCAGTTTTCTGCAGTAAATCCACTAGCAACAGTGTGTACTCTCCCTAAAGAATAAATGTGAGATCTCTAAGTTTGGAAGTACCATGCTGATTGGCAGAATGTGTTCCCTTTCATCTGGGCTCTTGCCTTGATGTAATAATAGCAACTCCAACCCATGGGATAAAAGCAGATCCAACCCATGGGATAAAAGAAGAGAGAGCTGCCCCATGAACTGTGTATATAAAACTCTCTCTCCCACTGAAAATCACTGTCAGGTTCAAATGAATTCACACATTTTACATATATTCCTCTATTCTCCTTACCATGCCAAAGGTTAACCTCTGGTTTACATTCACACCAATATGACGTGTCTAAACCATTGTAATTCTTAGAAAAATACAATGCACAACTGCACACCAGAAAAACAACCACCCAGCAAGGGGAAAAAAAATTCAATAGCATTAGGATTGCTCAACAAACCAACAAAAGCCAGGAAATTCAAAGTTAAGTTTTACACTCCCTCCTTAACTCCACACTATTGTGAAAGAGAAATAAAAGGTACAATGGTGTGTGTTAGGGGTGCAATGTCAGCAGTAACAGCACTTCCAGGCTTTTATTGACTTGTGTTATAACTTTAACATTCTATAAACAGGGGATTTGGCTTAACACCTGGGTTCTTTAAAAGAGAAATACCTTTTGGAAGTCTGGATTAGGGAAACCCAAAGAGGTTTCCCAGTCTCTTAGGTATATGCAGTAAATCGTTATAGAGAGAGGAAACAGATAAAACTGTTGTTAAGATTACAGCCTTTCTGGCCTCTTGGGAAAATAAATAATTACAACACAAGAAATACTATTTACTTAGGAGACCAGAAGAGACTCCCAAGTGATCTGGTCTACCAGCTAATTATTAGACACGTTCTCATGCAAAGCTTTACATTTAGGGAATAAAAGTATTGCTCAATGGTACTTAAAAGTGCTAATAATTTAATGTCCTTGTTCTTACCATTTGCCAAATACAGCAAGCTTCTTTTTGAATAATCCATGCCTGAATAAATTGAAATTCCAGCCAACTCAAGGATGACGGAAACATTTTTAGAAGTTTAAAAATAAGCATAATGTCATTACCAGGCATAAAACTTCGTCGGAAACGTTTATAAAGGAAGTCAAATAAGTAAACAAAACAAAACAAAAAGTTTGTTTTCATTAATCAGCTTGCGTGAGATTGTGAGAGAGGACAGGCTCTTCCAAGACCCTGGCCCAAGTTCCTGCCCATGGAGAAGGCCCCAAACATCAGGAAGGAGATGAGGAAAAGACTTAAGTCTTCACCAGCACTGAAGGAGCATCACTCTTGCCCAGCAGTCATGGTGAAAGCTTGGAACTCCTTGGACACTCTCAGGGTTTTCAGCTGCTACATCCAAAGTCAACCAAAGAATAATTCTGGAATCAAGGTTCTTCTGGCAACAGAGAATAAATTCCAATGGAGTGAAATAATTTCCTATCTTCTTGTCTTTGGAATCTGCATCTTAGTAAACTTCACTGGCCAGAATTGCTCTTAAGTGAGTAAATAACATGCTATTCTAAAGCAAGTTCTTGCCAAGACCTTTGGATACCAAAACATATGGAATGACCAAAATAACAGTTACCAGTTATTAAGATCCCTTTAACACATTATAGGAGTTTTCCATTTTGAGGTTGCTTTTTAAAAATTGAATAATGGTTATAAAAATGGGTAATGGAAAAGCATTGCTCCATTCACATGTAGTTGGCCAAAACTTAGTCCCATGAACATATATAATTGAAAAGTAGGCTAGGAAATGTACATTCTTTACATGTCCGAAAACAAAGAGGAATGGGTTTGGTGAATAGCTACCTCTACACCAGCTAAGCCGTCTCTGGACCTACAAGAATACTGAGTGCCCAAGGAGAGGTTCCTGAAGGAAAGGACAAATCAGTCTTTTTCTTCTCCATTCTATCCCCAACTCAAAATAATCAAGAAATAGGGATAATCTGGAGTTAGCGGGGCTTAAACTTTCTTACCTCATAAGACTAAGATAATTGTTGAACTCACACTTCAAGACTCTGTAATCATATCAAGAATGCAGAAGGTTTATACTTTTCACTCCTCTGTGAACTGAGTAGGTATATGCCACTACTTATATGTACTATTACTATTAGTTTTGTAACTATAAAATGATATATATGTTCACATATTTTTATGTTGTCTAATAAATCAAGTATATAATCTTATTGATTTATGCATTTTATTTTTCAAATTAGAAACAGAAACCAAAGGTAAAGCAATAAAGCATTCAGCTGAAAAAGTGAATAATCTATGTTTTAGACATTTTAAAAATTGCTATTACGAGCTCAATGGATATTGTATCCAGAGGTATGCTCCATTGAAATGTGAATATGATAGGTTAGATCTTGTTCCTCTGCTCTGCCCAGGAAGCATGTGTGTCTTTGGCTTCTTCAGACAACAAAGGGCACTCAGTAAAGGGAGCATTCTATCAACAAAGAATGGCAACTTGCCTTGCCTCTCATGTGTCCTTCCTAATTTGATTGATCAACTAGATCTTACAGAGATTTGACAGTGTCTGAGTGACATTGTACAAGGTTAGACTGAAGCTATTGATGGTTACAGTTCCTAAATCCATTGATACCCACCTTCAGCCAATTTATTTAAATCAAGTCATGTGACTGTCATATGACCCAGGAAGGCAAAAAAAAAAAAAAAAAAAAAAAAAGTAATTTTAGATTTTCACATCTAGAATGTTTGCATTTTCCAGGAGATCAAAGAAAAAGGAAGTACTTGAGAGTAGAAATATATGAACGGCAGCTGGATCTCAAAGGTGATTCTAAACCAAACATTTTAGAGCTCTTCTTTTCCACTGACTTCCTCTCAAACTCGATCTTTCTCAAACCTGATCTTTCTCAAGCTCTGAGAAAATCACTGTAATGCTTTGAATCCCCCCAAACATTAGGTTGGTACAAAAGTATTTGCAGTTTTTTCCATTAAAAGTAATATTTCTCCCACAGCAACTCTGGAAGAATCAGGAATTATTTCCCTTTTTCAGATAAGAATTGGGGCAGAAAGGTCTTAAATGGGGTGCCCAAAGTCACCCATACTCATTAGTACAGGAACCAGGTCTCAAGTGCAAGCTCTCTGGCAGACCCCATGGCCAGGCTCAACACCACGGTCCCTCCCTATGCTATCAAGCATTTGATCCAGATACAGATCCCATCATATAGGAGCTCTCAGGCTCACCACTCTTCTTACTGCATTTGCTCAGTACAAAATCTGAGGTTCATGCATTACTTTGATTTCCAGGGACAACAATGGAATCTTTGTCTTTCCAATCGTATAAAGAACATAGAAATCCCTCACGTCTTGAGAGCTCTTCAGATTCCAGGATTCCATCACTCCTCACCACTTCTCCTGCCTCTCTCACCTGGATGACTGCAGCAGCCTCCTAACTAGTTCCACCACCCCCCTACCCCACCCCACCACTTCTTACCCCTACAGTTCATTGTTAGCCAAACAGATCCTTTTAAAACTAAGCCAAACTGTGTTACCACAGTGCTCAAAACTCTCCAGGTTACCCAGGAAATAAAAACCACAAGGAGATACAACTTCACACTCACTAGGATGGCTATAATCGAAAAGACAGATAATAACACATGTTGGTCAGGATGTGATGAAATTGGAATCCTCATACACTGCTGGTGGGAATGTAAAACGGTGCAGCTGTTTTGAAAAATAATCTGGCAGTTTCTCCAAAGGTTAAACATTTCTATTTCTTACCTAAGAGAGGAATTTCTGGCTAGTTGACTTGATATCCCCCAGGTAGCTTTCCTACAATAACCCTGTGGGGGTTTGACTCAACAATTCTGCTCCTAAGTAAGAAACAGAAATGAAAACATATTTCTGCACCAAAACTTGTACCTGAATGTTCATAGGAGTATTATTCATAATTGCTACAAAGTAGAAACAACCCAAATACCTATTAACTGATGAATAAATTTCAAATGGTATTTACAATGGAATATTAGCCAGTAATGAAAAGAAATGCAGTATCAATACATGCTACAACACTGATGAATCTGAAAACACATGCCAAAAGAAGCCACTCACCAAAGATCACATTTTATGTGAGTTCATTTATATGAAATATCCAGAATAGACAAATCCATTGAGAAAGAAGGCAGAAAGATTAATAGATGTCTAGCACAGAGGGACTTGAGGGTAAATGGGGAATGGCTGTGGAATTTCTCATTGGGGTAATGAACATATTTTAAAATTGATGGTTGTGATGGGCTCACAATTCTGTGAATATATTAAAAGCCATCGAATTGTACATTTTATATGGGTGAATTGTATGGTATATAAATTGTATGTCAATAAAGCTGTTATTCAATAACAACAAAATCCTCTAGGGCATGAAGTAGGTGTTCAATAAATATTTGTTGGATAATGAGTGAATGGGAGGATTCAGTTACAGATTAAATTAATAACATGGGGTAAGTGAACAGAATTCAGAATTCTCAGGTGTGGGAAGCCTTTATGGAAATCTCAGAATCTGGTTGTGTAGTGCGGTCTCCTCCAGGGCCTGCCCTTCCCCCTTTGCCCCATTCATGTCGCCTGAATTACCTGTTCTCCAGGAAGACAGAGGACAGAGCTGCATCCCCACAACCCCCCAGAACAGTTTTTGGTGTTCAATGAACACTTGGGAACTCAGTGCCTATATGAAAAAACAATTCAATATTTAATTACATCCATTTTATTTACTAAAAGGCTACTTTATGCCAGGGCAATATATTGGGTACTATGGGGAATATAAAACGGTTAACAGGCTTCTGAAATTGTTTGACATGTTATTATAAACATGTACCACTTTTGTAATACAAAAATAACTAATAGTTTTAAAAGTTCTAAGTCCTCATCTCCTGAATATTTAAAAGAAAAAAGTGGTTACTAACTCAGAAAGCCTGCCATCAATAGTTGACAACCACAGCTTTAAACATAAATAATTTGGATGCAAGCCATGGTGAGCTAAATGGCAGAATGGAGTATATTAAAAGTCAATGTGCTTCCAAGTCTGAACCTTGGTTCAGCCTCGTACAAACTGTAATTTCAGACAGGCTGTTGGGCTAGTTGGGACCTCAGTTTCCTCATCTGTAACACAGGAACCTTGATACCACTGTATACTTTATAGGACTGTTGTGAATATAAAATGAGATCACCAATGTAAAATTCTGCAAATTATCAGTGACAATATTAGGAGTGGTATACAGAGGAAGAGGTGGTCTCTACAGAGATCTAGGAAGGAGGTAGCCCTGGGTCTAGGGCTTCAAGGAAGTTGTGGTTAAATCCATGGTCTCTGGAGTCAGACCACTCAGGATTCTAATCCTGGAGTGGCCCCATATTTGCTTTGGGAATCTGGGCAAGTTACTTCTCATTTGGCTGATTTTCTTTCACTGCTCAATAGGGGAAATTAAAAGCACCTACTTTATAGGGATGTGGTGAGAACTGAGTGAGAAGTTGGATTGTTGCACATGTTTAGTAGATAGTAAGCCCTCCATCAAGGGCAGCTATTACTCAAGTTCTCCTTTTTAAGAGTGACCTGGGCCAAGCACTTTTCAAATGACTAAAAAGAAAAGAATCAAAACAACCTTCTAAACACTACAGTGCCCTGTGAAAAACTTGTTAGCCTCCTTAACAATAGTTCATTGTGATCACTCATCCTACAACTATCTTCTGAAGCCTATCACAGTTACTGAAGTCAAAGTTTTCCTTTGTGTGGCTGGTTTGAAATACCTTGTGAAGGACTTTAGAAAGCCCTCTAGCAATTTGGCAGTCCCTGTGTTTCCCTGCAATGGACTATTGGAAACTCCACTAAAAAGTTGGTCATCATTGAATACATTGTTGTCTTCCACAAGAATGATGTCAAAGATGGGGACAGTACTCCTATCTGCCCAGACTCAACAGAACACTAAAGATGGGCTAGGTTCCAGAAGAAGTGGAAACCAATAGGTTCTGTGCATGAAGAACCTACATTTGGCCTCATCTTAGTTAGAGAGGGTTTGGGTCACCATTTCACCCACCTCTACTCATTTCCATTATATATTCCTGTATTAACGAAATTATGTACTTGTTACCTATTTCGTTGGTACTATTAGTGTGTGTCAGAATAACCCAGAGAGCTGGTGCAAATGTTTGGACGAACGGAGGCAAGATGGTGCACTTCCAGGTTCTTCATTCCCCAACTTTTCCCACGTGCGCGAAAATGCAGCCGGCCCCGGGAAGGTGCAGACCAACTGGGCATGCGCCAGGTGACGTCAATCCGAAGACACTAAGATTTACCTGGTCGCACCTGCGGAACACCCCCCGACACGCCCGTGCCCTGCCTATTGCCCTCCCACTCCTAGAAAAGCCGCTCCAGAGGGACGCCAGGCGCGGATTTCCCAGCCCCACTCCTGTTGGGATGTCGGGACTGCATCAGGAACCCCGCCCCAGAGCCCCACGGGGGGACGCTGTTGGCCTTCTTTGCCAGAGGCTGACAGACCTCTTCCCCACACCTTAGGTGACCAAAATAAATTTGCAGGTTTGCTCCTACCCTTGCCTACCCGCTGGTTCTTTTGTACGCGCTCTGGTGGTCTTAGAAAAACAAATCAGCAAACACAGATTTCTGGGCCCTATGCTAAAGTTTCTTCCTCAGTATGTCTGGGATAGGGCATATTTCCATCAGTTTCCCAGGTGATATGATGCTGCTGGTCTAGGGAACACAGAGAACCAGTTACCTATCCTAACAGCTTTTCGGGGGAAAATTTTTGTTTAAGGTTGCCTTTCCCTTTAAAACAACTGTGACAGTAGTACAGCCTTTCGGATAATGTGTGATGCACGCAGCTTGGGAAGTCTCTAAGGGTGGACCTTCTGAGAGGCACTGAGTCAGGAGCTGATCAATTGCAGCTGCTCTGATGAAATACCCTATAATCAGTGACTGCTTGTCTTCACAGACCTCCCTTAGCACAAAAGGTTCCCAGCCCAGCTGCATGCTTCCAGCTTCCTGGAGCAGGACCTACTTCCCTCTATGCAGGGGACTCGTGGGTGTGGTAAGGACCTGAGCAGCCTGGCCTCAAGGGTGGACTTCCTCCCCACTTCCTCCCACCTCCCCACGTCAGCCCTCCTCCCAGAACCAGCCTACACTGTCTGGAGGGCAACTGCTGAAGGTTTGGTTGCCATGGCAACTGATCCTCTATCCACTGAGAGGTAGACGAACCCTAGTGTGTGATTTGATGGGTGGGCTCCACCATTTCCATTTCTCCAGATGAAAGTATTTCATCACTAGAAACTCCTTTTGCAGTAAGCACTTTTCCATCCAGGAATCCCGTCTTACAATCCAAACAGTCCTTAGGAGGAATGTGAATTCTTTCATCAAATGGAGCCTGGTACCAGCCTCAGAGGAGAAACTGCCAGACCTCATCCACGAAGAGAGACTGACAGCAGCAATGCTACCTCCTTTACAACTGCACCAAAGTCCTGCTGTGAGGTACTTGCTGAGGGTGGAGAGGAGAGTAACTGCCACCACAACAAACTGAGGTTGAGACCAATAGCTCTCCCCACAGATGGTGACATTTAAAAAAATCTCACGATCAAAAAGCTGAAGACTAGGGATGATCACCAAACACCTTACCAGTCTGCCCGTCGTGATGAAGAAATATCCTTTGAGATTGGAATCCTACTGAATAGCAGACTTTGTTGATGTTTCAGGACAAATGCACCTTCGTGTTTTATTTTACATTTTATTTCGCTGTCAGCTATTTTAAGATCTTGAATCAGGTTACACATAAAAGAACTAGAGCCAGGATGTTTGGGAAATTAACAGATGATATTTAGCAAACATTTTGACGGGTTATAAAGAAACATCTGGGAGAGATGTCTGGGACCATGAGTTGTGTGCTGGGGGAAGGAGGCCCCTCTCCAGCAGCTGCATTAGGTTTCTGGGCTCAGCTGAACGAAACCTTCAGAACGGATGACAGTGCAGTTCAAAGAGTCCCCAGCAGGGAGCATCCTTTTGCAGTAAACTCTCTCGGTTTTATAGCTTTGCTCTGCAGCAGCCCACCTTACAGATCATTGATATTTTGATTTCTCTAACCCTCTGCTTCCTCCTTCAAAGCAGACACTCCCCTCTAGGAAGCCTTCCTCCCACCTCTTATGAAAATGGACATCTTGATGAGTAGTTATTCTTTTTTTTTTTTTTTTTTACTTTAAAATGTTTTATTATAATTATTTTGATAAAAGCAAATACTTGTATATAAGACAAATATAGGAAATAGAAGCTCTCTACTTGAAGTGCCCCCTAATTTTCAGGCATTCTTCCCCCAATAAGGTGACAGCTGCTCACACAGGGTAATACAGGAAAGTTGTCAGTTCTTAGGATCTGCCCAGCACCATGTAGAAGATACTGTGTCAGCAAATTCCATAGCAACGAAGGAGAACAGGCATGGCTCTCCACCTCTCCCAGCCTGAAGGTCAAGTCGTAGGAATCACTGTCTAAGCATGACAGCCATACAAAGCTTCTTTCCACGAGGGGGAGGTTCCAAACCTTAGGCCTTCACTCAGGTTAGTGCAGAATCTGTGAAGGAGCATTGTCCCTGGTTGGGCTTCCAGAGCTCACATTCTAACAAGGTGAAAACAAGACAATTTGAGAATAAGCAGAATTATGGCTCTTCCATTGGTCCCTCTTAGAAACCCAAGTATCCAGTCTAGTCCTTGGCACATAGTACATGTTCAATAAAAATCGGGACAGGGTGAGGAGGACTGATAAACGTACACATGTATATTGACCTATATTCATTTAGGGAAGTGGTTGGGAGCACTGGGTTACACAGAAATAGGATATTTCCAGCTCATTCCATCATCATCTGTGTGACCTTACTAAACCAACTCAATCACACTAATCTCCATTTCCCCATCAGGAGATAATACCAGTAGATGCTACCTCACAGAGTTGAAGTGAGGATAAATGAAATAAGGCATACAAAAACTTAGCATGGTGCCTGGCATAGGGTAAAAGGTTATGATTCTTCCCTTCGGTTTCATTTAAACCCAGTTTTTTAAGGACTTAGTCAGTGTATAGTATCATATAAGAGCAAATATTTATTCAAACATTCCCCCAAAAAGCAAGTTCAACTATTTTTGGAGAGACACAGAAGCCTTTGGTAATCAATGTTGATTGAGGGTTTTGAAAGGAAAAAAGATTAACAGCACTATTAGAAAATCAGTTATGGACTGAAATTTGCAAGGTTTACAGAGCTTCAAGTTCAATACTCCTCTGTCCCCAATACTTTATAATGTATGCAAGAGAAAACTGGAAACTCTACCCCTGACAGCCCAGACGATAAAGAAATCACAGAGGAGAAACTCAGATTGGCCACGCTCAGGGCAACAAAAGGGGACAGCAGGCCTGACCTCCTCCTTCCCTCTCCTTGCTCCATCTCTCACCCCCATGCCATCACCTGTTCTCATTTCCTTCTCACTTCCTCTGACCTGACTCCTCCTTGCCACACCTTCTCCTGGAGCAGCTGTTGAATGGTGAAAGAGCACAATGAGCTGCCTTTGCTGCCAGTGGCTGTGACAAGGCCCAGGTGGCCTCAGTGAATGATCAGGGCGGTCATGGCCTGAGGTGGATGGAGAGTGATTTTCCTCAGTCCACTTTAGATGTGTAAGGGCCATTTTGGACCACTGCATGACACCTAATTAATGACTCCATATCAGTCCAGTGTAGCATTTTTCCAGTGGGGAAGTAGCACTTATGTGCCATCTTCCTGGGATTCTCATGGACTCCATAGGCAACTTGAAGATTTCTTTTTTTTTTTTTAAAGAGTCTTGCTCTGTCACCCAGGCTGGAGTGCAGTGGCGCGATCTCGGCTCACTGCAACCACCATCTCCTGGGTTCAAGTGATTCTCCTGCCTCAGCCTCTCGAGTAGCTGGGATTACAGGTGCCTGCTACCACGCCCAGCTAATTTTTGTATTTTCAATAGAGACAGGGTTTCACCATGTTAGCCAGGCTGGTCTTGAACTCCTGATATATGATCTACCCGCCTCAGCCTCCAAAGTGCTGAGATTACAAGCATGAGTCACTGTGCTCAGCCAAGATTTTAACGTTGCTTTTTTTTTTTTTTTTTTTGCCATTTCTTGATGCTTTCTTTTACACCCAAACAGAACTTTTCACTGATAAGGATTATGTGATGGCATAATTTTAAAATACAGAAAGAAAAAGAAAGAATCCAGAGCCTTGGTGCTGGGACTAGGGGCCAGGTAGAGCCTTGGAAGTGGTAAGAAATGCCAGGATCTCTCATGACCCACAAACAAGCCTGGAGACTGTGATCCATGATGTGTCTTCATATTTGTACGTCCTGGGGAGCCCAAAGGACAGTTGGGGTCTTTTTATCAAAAACGATAAGAAACAAATCCCAAAGAGATTTTACTATATAATTCATATGTTTGCTGACATATTTCAAGCTCCCTTTATGTGCCCAACACCGGGCTAGGAGCAACAGAGAGAAATAAGGCATAGTACTTGCCTTCAAGGAACTTGCAGTCTGGTGGAAGGGAGGTCATGGAGACCAGCCTTCACACACAGGATGCTGTGGACACCAGAGGGGAGCACAGGGAGGGAGCCTAACTTAGCTGAGGCTGTCTCACAGAAAGCTTTGCGAGCCACCTGACCCTTAACAAACCTAGAGAGGAGGTTCTAGGCATCAGGAACTGCACCAAAGCAAACAAGCACACGGGACAATTAGATACTGCAAGGATCAAAGCTTACTCATGGGGAAATCATGAGAGATGACTCAAAGGTGGATGAGAGCCGGATTGTGAGTGGCTATGCTAAAGAATGAGAATTGTAGGCTGATCACAGTGGCTTACGCCTGTAATCCCAGCACTTTGGGAGGCCGAGGCAGGCGGATCACCTTAGGTCAGCCTGGCCAACATGGTGAAACCCCCTCTCTACTAAAAATACAAAAAAAGTAGCCTGGCATGGTGGTGCATGCCTGTAATCCCAGCTACTTGGGAGGCTAAGACAGGAGAACCACTTGAACCCAGGAGGTGGAGGTCGCAGTGAGCTGAGATCGTGCCACTGCACTCCGGCCTGGGCAATAAGAGTGAAACTTCCTCTTAAAAAAAAAAAAAAAAAAAAAAAAGAATGAGAATTGTAGACTCCAGGAGAAAGGAAACTGCTAAGGTATAAGCTTGAGAGTGATATAATCAGACTTGAATCTAAGAAAAATCATCTGGCAAGAGTGCAGGAGCTTATTGTCAAGGGCTCATCTGACAGTAGAAAGACCATAACCTGGGCTCACTTTACAACTCCTTTCCCAAAGTGAATTTTCACCTGACGTTAAGCAAACATCCCAGCAGCCCACGTTTATAGGGGCAAATGGCTCTAACACTGACTCCTCCTACCTGCATAGATGAAGCAGGGCCATGAATTATTTGCAGCTCTTTTCATTAAGTGATGGAATCCATTTTCCTACTCCTTGAATCAGGGCTGGGCTTGTGACTTACTTTGACCAACAGAATTGTTGTTGTGAGGCTTCCAAGCCCAGGTCTTAAGAGATCTTGCAGCTTTCACTCTCACTCTTTTGAAACACCACTATCACCATATAGGAAAGCCCAAGCTAGCTTCCTTGAGAACGAGACCAGGTAGAGAGGCCCAGACAGCAAGCCGTTCCAGCAATTCACTCACATATGAATGAGACGGTCCCCACCAGCCAGCCTCCAAGCAACCCACCAACCAATTGCCACATAGGTGACTCCAGGAGGCAAGATAAGCAGAAGAACCATGTGAACCCAGCACAAATTACAAAATCAAGAAATTAATGGTTGTTTCATACCACTATCTCTTGAGTGGTTAGTTACCCAACAATAAATAACTGGTCCTCCTTTATACTGCAATTTGTGAAAGCTGGCACTGGAACAACAAGCTGTCCAGACCTTCACAAGAATTAATACTGTCTGGTAGGTAAATAGACTCCATATCCCTAGTGCAGAAGGGGTTTCTGCTGGGATTGTCTGAGTCTCCTTCCCTCCAGAGTGCCAATTAGGATGGCTGACTTGCTCTAACTTATATCTAACTATAAATGCACTGCCTGATTGGTAGGACATCAATATTAATTAATAATTCATAGTATGATCAGACTTTTTCACATGTAATCACAACTTTACATCTCAAGAAATGCCCCTGTAGCTAGCTGGAAAGCAGCTTTTCCTTCAGATTCTGACTTTAAAAAAAAAGTTATCACAGTCTCTCATAGTAAAATTTGGGGAAAGTGTGTGAAAAAGTCAAAGTTGACAAGAAATGCCATTTTTCTCCTCCGTGCAGGATGTCTTTCTTAAAGAAAGTAGCTTTCATGTGAACAAACCCCACTGCGGAGACAGACAAGCAGAAGACAAAATGATTCAGTATTCACAGCCTCTCCCATTAGCCACTCACATTCCAGATGGTGGAAAGTCGGGGAGGAGCCCTGAAACAGGCACTTGAAACCAAAGCTGATGTTATTGAAATTCACGGCATCCAAATTCCTGAATCTACATCAAAAGGGAGAGAGCCTTGTTGTCACACACTTGAACTCATTTTGAACCTGCAGGAATTCTCTGTAGCATACTACCATGCTTTATCTTTGTTCCACAAATCTAAAGTTAAGTTTCTATCATTTTGTCACCACATCATACCAGAACAGAGATTTTTATCAAATTTTTAGGATGTGTTTAGGATGACCCAACTTGAAGAAACAAGCCATGGGGCTTTGCAAACATGCAAGTCACTTCAGGAGGCCCCGGCTAGCAGGTAAAATGCAACAGTAGAGGTGCTGGTAACTACTAATCAGAGACATGGCAAGGAAGAAAACAAAATGGAGTTTCAGATGTGAGCCCACACTAAAACTCATGAAGGCCTCTGGACTGCGAGCATCGGTTCAAGATGGAACTGCTTCTTGAGAAGCTGCATTTGTGGTGTCCTCCCTATGACCAGCAGCAGGGATTTATTCATTTAATGAGAGCTAAAGAGTCTTCCCAGTAACACAGGGGAGACCAGTGAGTGTAAGAAATACACACGGGCAGTGCACCTGGAGAGACACACTTTTTGGAAACAAAGATATATTCAAAGCTGAGTTCAAATATGTTCCCCTCGTGGCTCACGGCAAGCATTTAATAAGCAATAGTTGAATGAATGAAGAAATGATTGGATGGGTGGCTGAGTGAATGAATGAAGGGATGAATGTTGTCTAGGGAGCTGTGAAAGGTAGAGAAGCAAAAGGGAACGTCTGGCAATACCCGTCACAGAAAGCCAAGCCTTGTTAGAGGGGCTTTCCACTAAGTGGCATCTTTAGTTTCATTATCTAATAGTGTTGAACATTTTCAAACTATATTTAAAGGATCTAAAATATAAAACAGTGGCTTTAAAAGGCAAAGCAAACATTATACTCCTTCTGTAGTACTTCTTATAAGATCTGTTTACCTCGTGCTGAATATTGGCAATGCCCCTGTTCCTGCAATGAATTGACAAAGCAGTTCAATACACCTCGTTTAGAGCCATTATGGGGCATTTCATCAAAGATCTGGTTATGAACGTCCCCAAAGAAAGGATCAATGAGGTTTTTATTGTGCTTGGGAAAGATTTATTTAAGAAAAAAAAAAATCCCTATAAAATAGAGGGGACAAATAAAGTGTGACCAGGGCAAAGGAAATGTTCCATTTTATGCCACTGAAGGTAAATATAATTTTTATTTTTACAATAGTCTATTCCCACATATATTATCCATGTAATTGTTTATGTTTCAAAACCCACTTCATAGCAGTTTTACAAGCGGCAGAGATAGACTATTCTCAAGAGGTTATGCTCAAGAACTGCCTTAAAGAGAAAACGGCACTATAATTAGCGCATTTGGTACATTAACGATAAAGCACTCCTTGGAGGGCAGGACAGGCCCGTAGCTCACCAAACTCCTCCCTCTTGGAAGAGTGCTAGAGTGAGGCTCTGGTGGCTCACACATTGCTACAATTGGGTCAAGGTTCTCCTGCATCGTGGTCTTAATTAAAGATACCATGAAACATTTAATCATTTATTTATTTTCTCTACACAAAATGCATTAATTTAGCCTTAATTTGATTCTGTTTAATCTCATATAGTTTTACAATTTGATAAGAAAAACATTTCTAATTTGTTTTCATATTTTTCATTATACCTGCCAAATCAATAATTTGAAGAAAGCTGGATAAAATTTTCAAAAATATTCGGTTTTATATTGTTTCCCCAGTTTTGTTCAGCCTTTTAAATAAGCTCTTATTCTTCTTGTCCTCTATACAAATCTTAAAGGCATGTAAGGCAAGCACTTGAGAATAGCAAACACTGTTTTCCTGTAGGTATCAGTTGAGTTTCTTTGGGTACAAGCCAGAGAAACTGACTCTGGCTAATGCAAGAAGCAGGTTATGGGAAGGGTACAGCTCATGGAGAGGAGGCTGAGAAGAGCAGAAACTCAGACAGTACCAGTGACCTTCCCCTCAGAGCCCCAGACTCAGTTCCACCCATCTTCAGTCTCTCAAGATAGGGAACCTGATTGGCCCAGCTCGGGTCTAAAATCTCTGTCCTTGAACCAATCAGATATGGTCAGGAGCTAGGGAATAAACCCCAGACAGGGTCACTAAGGGTACTATGAGCTGCACAGCCATCCTCTCTCATGTCCACTACACTCTAGACTTATATCTTGTAAATATTGCCTAAGTTACTTTTATTGCATCATATCTGACAAAAATAAGTGCTTATATTTTTGCAGAATAAGCTCAACAACAATAAGCATTTGTGCAGAGTTTTATAGTTTTAAAGTACTTGATATACATTATTATTATTAATAGCAAATTATTATAAACAGCAAAAGCTATCATTTCTAACCGTAAATCACCATTTATATGCTTACAAGGTGCAGGGATGGTGCTAAACACTGAATAGATTAATCTTTACAACAAACTAGCAGGTTTGTGTCATTATTAAGTTTGTTAGACATTTCAATAATAAAGTAAAATGATAAATACAAAATTTAAGTTCTGTCTCATATATGGATTCATTTGACCTTCCCAAGACCCTGTTGAAATAACAATTATTCACAATATACACAGTCAAGGATAAAAAGACCCAGAGAGCCAGAGGGCCTGCTCTGTACCTATAAATGACAGAATCCTCATCCCTTACCTGCTCTCCCAGTGCTCTGTACAATGTAAGGACAACAGAACTTGAGAGGATCTATCCATAAGGACACTTCTAGAGCTTTGCCTATCTTAAACAAACTCGCTTGTAGTTCATAGGCTCAGGAGTAATTACGGAGATAAATTCTTACTGGGTTGGATTTCGGTTTTGTTTATTTCCTTTGACAGGAAGAAGCAGGAAGTGAATTCATTAGGGTACAGTCTAAACTGCCATAACTAATAGACTCAAAAGTTAAGTGACTTAATTTCTTTCATACCTGTGTCTGGAGTGAGCAGGCCAGGACAGGGAGAACAGTCTTATCCTCCTGCACCTGTGGCTTCAAGTTATCGCCATTTTCCAGCCAGTGGGAAGGAGGAAGAGGGACATTTAGGAAACATAGCTTAGGCTTTAAGGCTCAGAATTTGTGCATTCTCACATTAGCTCACATCCTACTGGCTCAAATATGTCACATAACCACACCTAACTGCAAGGGAAGCTGGGAAATACACTCTCTAGCTGAGCCGAACTGCCCAGCTAAAACTTTCGGGATGCTGTTTCTAAAAGAGAGGAGGGAACACGGAAATCAGGGGGAAATGAACCATTTCTGGCCCAAGGAGTATTTTTATATGTTCTTTCTTTAAGCAATCAGAATTTGAAAAAAATGCCCATAACCAAGGTCAGATCTAGATTTTTCTGGAGCCTGAAGCTCATATAATCAGGGTGGAGGAAGGAGCAGAGATCCTTTCTCAAGGAAAATAATACAAAAATATCTAACTTTTGGAAATGTTGCGAAGCATATGATATTGTGAACTCATTGCTAAGACCCTTCCAAGACCTTGCATGAGTGGGGTCTGTACACAAGTGAGAGGCCCAGAAGCTTAAGCCTCATTAACTTTGGGGTAAACTGGTTTATGCCTGCAACAGTTGCATTTTTCTAACTTCTTGTTCCTGCAAACTTATGATCACATAAAAGCTGTTATCCTGTATCTGAAATAAATGTTGGGTCAGTGACAGAAACAGTCTGATTTTTATGGTAGCCAGTTCAGTTAGTCTCTCCGCCTGGCACCCCAGCTGGTGGTTAAGAGGCCTTTAGTGAGCAATACTGACCAGTTGGTCTCTGGCCATAAATAAACACAGCCAGAATAATGACTCATAGAAAGCAAATGGTAATGTTTGTTTGATGAATTGGAAGAGCTGGTTCCTATTCATCACCATTCCAACCAGCATTGTGGGTTAGGCAAGAGGGAGCTGGTGGCCGGTGCCCTCTGGGCCTCAGGTCCAGAATCAATAAAATGAGGAGCAGAGATGTACCCTGCTCATGGCTCTTACAATGGAGGGAAGATTCTGGTGGAATCTTAGTGAAATGTGCTCTAACCTGCTCCTCTTCATGGGCCTGAGCCTAAAGAAAAACAATCTATCATTGCAATGGCCCCTTAACCATTTGCCCACAGCAAATAACAAAGCATGGCAGGTACAATTTTACTAAATTTACGTTAAATGGGGGAGAGAAAGCTGGTTGCCAGTCACTCTTCCTAGAATGCTCTTCTCCATTAGATATTTCCAAAAGTGACAGTTCTTAGTACAGCTCACTCATTCCATTCATTCATTCTATGACCATTTAGTTTTACCCACTCTATGAAGGTAGACCGGAGAACACAGGAATGTACAAGGGAAAGGCATTGAAACCAAGGATGTGTACACACACACACACACACACACACACACAAAATGCAGGGTAAGAAGGGCTGGGCCAGAGTTATGCATAGAGCCATGGGGACTCATGTATAATCTGGAACTAGAGGTAGGGTACAGGTGTTCCATTAAATGAGGACGGTTGAGATTAGTCCCCATTCAGTTTTATTTTTCTTCCTAAGTCACCAGGCTGGTGTGACACTTTTCAGAGTGCTGGGTCTCTCTCTTGCATGATACCAATCACATGCCCCTGCACGGTACTCTACAATGTCCTTCTCTCTCCCATTGTAATATACACTGTGGAGGATGACGGGAGGAATATGAGCATTGTGCATGTGGAAAGAACACTAATATTTACTGTATTTTAAGTCAGTTTACATATTTTGTTTCATTTAAATCATTTAAAAAAAAAAAAAACTCAGTGAGGAAGATAATATCCACATTTCACAGATAGGAAAACTGAGGCTTAAAAAAAGCTTAGGAATTTGTCCAGGCTCATGTAACTAGTAATGGTAGAGTGAGGATTTGAGACTGGTCCTTTCTGACCACAAGGCCAATATACTTTTTAGATATCAGACTTATTCCTTTCTCCTTTATCCCATAGTACTTAGGACCCTTAATTACTACTTGTTAAAAAGGGAATCTTTCTACTGAAACATCTGTCTCACTGGGCTTTTCTTCTTGGGCCTTGTTTAAATTAGTAACAAGGAAACCTACAACAGCTGGTTTCTCCTGATAGAGACATCCATCAGTTCAGGACAAGGATGTAAACTACTTTGGCAGAAGTCATTAAATAATGATCGCTTGGTAATAACTCTGACCTACCCACATGAAAAAAGAATATTACCCTCTGGAATATTATTTCAGGATGGGTGCTGGGAACCTATGCTCTGTACCTTCGGTTCTCAAGAAAAAAAAAAACAATGAAAAGAAGAAAAAAAAAAACAGGTCATGATTACTGGAAGTATTTTTTTAACCACACAAACTGATTTCTGCATTGATTGGTAGATACGTGATTTCATTTGGCTGGTTGCAGTCATACCAAAAGCAAATTTTCTTTTTTACCAAATTCTATTATATTTCCTATTACTGGGGCATGGGAAAATATTACCTAGTATTTTCCATTTAGCATTCTTAAAAGAAAATCATCTATCTTCTGTTCTAAGAAAAAGTAACTAGATATATTTTTTGGTTAGTATTAATATTCTAGCCACTAAGTTCCATGTGGCTATTGTATAAATAATATAAAATAGGTGATTGAGAATTTGATAAAAACACTTGGCCATATGATATATATATTGTTCACACTACAGAGGTTAGACTAGCACAATGAATTTAAGCTGATTTAGGGTTTTGTGTCTGTGCACAAAAATTCAGCAGTTCTGTGTTCTGATGCTCTTTCTAAACTCTTAGCCCCAGAAGTATCCAACTTTGCATGAAATATTTGAAATAACTTATGTTAATAGTCACACTTTTATTGAAATCCAACTCAATTTTTAAAAACTGAAATCCTTAGCATACTCTAAGAGAAGATTCAAGACTCCGCTTCAATTGATTCAAGAGAAAACTAACATAGGCTGATAAAGATTGTTCTAACAAAATGGTAATCTATATATGTGGAGCTGTTGGCTATGGCTAGCAGAGCAGCGACAGCAGCAGACTGGGAAGGTGAATTGAAGCAGTCAGCTGGGAGGCGAGGACGCTACCCCAGTAATAATTTGGGGAGAAAAAGAGATAGCTATTTCCTATTAGTTCATGTAAAGATAATCAGAAATTTTAAAACTCCAGCTCTAGTATACTTTAATACTTGCCCAGATTTGGTGAAAAGCAGGATTACCCCCATTTTTGGTTTTGGTTTTTCAGGCGTGGGCATTTTTAGTTACCTTCTGTTTTTTTTTTTTTTTGTGAGAGGGAGTCTCACTCTTGTTGCCTAGGCTGGAGTACAATGGTATGACCTTGGCTCACTGCAACCTCTGCTGGGTTCAAGCAATTCTCTTGCCTCAGCCTCCCAAGTAGCTGGGATTACAGGTGCCTGTCACTATGCCCGATTATTTGTATTTTTAGTAGAGACGGGGTTTCGCCATGTTGGCCAGGCTGGTCTTGAACTCCTGACCTCAGGTGATCCACCCACCTCAGCCTCCCAAGGTGCTGGGATTACAGGCATGAGCCACCGCGCCTGGCCTAGTTACCTTCTTTAATGAACCCCAGAATCACAGAGTTCATGTATCTCTACAAACACACTTCATAATTTGTGTTAGTCCATTTGTATCACTGTAAAGGAATACCTAAGTCTCAGTAATTTATAAAGAAAAAAGGTTTAATTGGCTCACAGTTCTGCAGGCTACACAAGCATGGCACCAGCATCTGCTCCTGGTGAAGGCCTCAGGGAGCTTCCAATCATGGTTGAAGTTGAAAAGAGAGCAGGCATGTCCCACAGCAAGAGCAGGAGCAAAAGAGGGAGGAGGAGGAGCCAGCTCCTTTAAACAACCAGCTCTCATGAGAACTAACAGAGAAAGAACTCACTTCTTATTACCATGGGCAGGGCACCAAGCTATTCATGAGAGATCCACCCCCATGACCCAAACACCTACCACCAGACCCCATCTCCAACATTAGGGATCCCATTTCAACATGAAATTTGGAGGGAACAAACATCCAAACCACATCAGAGTTGAAGACAGTGAGATAGAGAGAAACAAAGTGACACATTCAGATTCACAACCCTTTGGAAAAGCCAAGAGGAGATGCCAGTCCTCTTAGACCAGGGTTTCCCAACCTCGTCACTATTAACATTTTAGATAACTCTTTGTTGTGGGAGGCTTTGTCATATCATATTGTGTATCGGACAATAATTTTCTCATTCTGAGCCTATTTATAAATGAACTGATTCCAAACTCCAACCCATCTCTGATCTGCTTATGTTTACATTAGCAATGTGTGCATTGTAGGATCTTTATCAGCATCCCTGGCCTCTACCCACTGTATATCAGTAGCACCCATCTTGCAGTTGTAACAACCAAATACATCTCCAGGTTTTGCCACACGTCCCCCTGGGAACCAAAACCAACCCAGTTGAGATCCATCGCTCTTGACTTACTTTGATTTGCCTAGTGATTCTTAGCCCCAAACCAGTCCCAGCTTGCTTTAGGTCATTTGTCCATTCAGAGAAGTCCCTCTTTCTCTTTAAGGGAATTGTGGTGCACTAGAAAGGGCACAGAGGCTCGCACCCCTGGAAAATTTAGGTTTTAATCCTGGTTTTGTCACTCACTCATTGGGGGCCCTTGGACAATATTTTAAATTTCTCATAGCCCCATTTTCTCAATTGTTAGTGGGAATTAAAATGCCTGCTTCCAAGATAAAGTGTTAAGAAAGTTGTGTCTGAAAACCATGACACAATGCCTGGAACACCAGAAAAGCACAGTAATGTTAACTCCCTCTCACTAATCATGGTACCAAAACTACCAGAGAAGGGTTTACCAATGGAAATATGGTGGAGCTGTGGTATAGATCTTGAAGAATCCAAGTTGGAAAAGCTGTCTTACACAGAAAAACTTTATAACCAAACTTTGCCAGAAAATATCAGGTCTTCCCAGAGGACCAAGCATCTACCTGAATTGTAGTTATTCATGAGACTAAACCAAGAGAAGCACAACCAAGTAGCTGGGATGCAATTGGAAACACCAAGACAGAAACACACACGCAATAAGACTCAGGCCTTGAGCCTGAATGAGATCTGGGTGCATTTGTCAGGAATAGATAGGGGGTTGGGGACTGAGGAACTGCTTTGTCCCAAATTATAAAGATCTTACTCTTCATCAAACAGAAGTTTCTTCCTTCTGGAAATCTCTGGCAATATCTGAACTTCAAAACATGTTGAAAACACTGCCAATTATCTTCCATGGAAAAATATCTGGAACAACTTTACCACACATGGCAAGGCAACATGATCCCCAAAACAATTCTTTAGAAAAAGGTTTAACTTTTCGTCAAAACTTCCCAGTTCTTCAAATTTTATTTTGCCCATGATGCTTTATTATCTATAAGACAATGTCTATTTCACTCTGAGCCTACTGTCTATTAACAACTTGATTCCAAGCTCTGAACCATCTTTATTCTACTTCTCTTTATGGTATCAACTGAAAATGTGTGAATAATAAAAAGTAGAAATAAATCATTTACGTTAAAAATAGTTAACTACAATCTTCTTTCATTGCTTTTTAAATGTTAGCATTCTTTTAAAACAGAAGTAAAATGCTATATACCTGAAGACATCCATAGCAGTTTTATCTATTATAATACAACCTCCATGACCACCACCACCACCACCACAAACCTATAAACAACTTCAATATCTGTTATGGATGAAATCACTTGCATCAAAAAAAGATACATAGATGTCCTCGCTCCCAGTACCTCAGAATGTCATCTTATTTAGAAGAGGGTCTTTGCCGATTTAGTCAAGATGAAAGGTCTTTAGGGTGAGTCTAAATCCACTATGACTGCTTTCTTTATAAAAAGAGGACATTTGGGCCAGGCTCATAACTGTCATTCCAGCACTTTGGGAAGCCAAGGCAGGAGGCTTGAACTCTGGGGCCAAGAGTTCGAGACCAGACTGGGCAACAAAATGAGACTTTCATCTCTACTAAACATAAAAATAATTGGCCAGGCATGGTGGAATGCTGTAGTGCTGTAGTCCCAGCTACTTGGGAGGCTGAGGTGGGAAGATCATTTGAGCCAAGGAGGTCAAGGCTGCAGTGAGCAGTGATCGTACTACTGCATTCCAGCCTAGGCAACAGAGAGAGACTCTGTCTCTAAAAAAAAGCTAATGTTTTTTTAAACTGCAGAGGATGGAGGACGGGATTTGGACGTGACACAGCCATGCACAAAGAGAAGATTATGTGAAGAGACACAGGAAGAATATGAGGCAAAGACTGAGGATTGAAGTGATGTATCTTTGGCCAAGGAAAGCCAAAGATTGCTGGAAAACCACCAGAAGCAAGGAGGAGGCACGCTCTGCATATAGGTTTCAGGGGAAGCATGGCTCTGCTGCTACCTTGACTTTGTACTTCTAGTGTCCAGAACTGTGAGACAATATATTTCTGTATGTTTAAGTCACTCAGTTTGTAGTACCTCATTACAGCAACACTAGGAAAGACATACTATGTCCAACAAGAGAGACAATTAAATTATGAAAGGTCAAACTAATGAAATATTTTATAACCACTAAAAATGATAATTTTAAATGATTTCGTGGAAACTTGGAAATTATTATTAGAGTAGAAGGGTACATACTATAAGTGATGAAAAAACATATTACCGAATCATACGTACTCTGAATATAATAATATAAATGTTTCTGTTACTGGGATAATATATTGCAGACATTAAACCCACGAATTTCTATTTCCCACTTTGGATCATGGCTGCTCTGCCTTTGACTTCCAGGCTAAACCAATAGAGTGATTGCCCTAGGGAAGGTACGCAGGTAAATAGTGCGGTGGAATGTGTAGTCAGAACAAAGAACAAAGAGGGAATTAATTAACTTTGAGTCTCAGAACCAATTTTCTTTTTTCTCTCGTAAAACATTGGTCTTGAAAGCAAGACTTGGTTGAGGGAGAGAGGAGTGTCTAAATAACAAAGTGTCCTTGTTAAACTATCTAAGATGAGGCTTACCAGCTAGATCATAGTTTTAGTTGAGGAAGATTCCTACCCAATAAGAAGACGAAGAGATGCTTGTTGACTGGTGGGAAGGCAGGCTTTGGCCCCCTTGCCTTTAGATTCTGGAAGAAAGGTGGCCTACACCCAACTGGAGGCTGCCGATCCCAGTAAACACTGCAGCACAGAATGGGCTATGAATGCAAAGGCTTTTATAGGCCACCCTGGATTCTGCATTGCTTGGATAGGACCCAGAGGTGCTTTCATGTCTCCAGGGCAGACTCAGGTGGCCACTGAGCTGAGAGACAGCCTGGGGACACCCCAGGTGATGAATGAAGTGGAAGGACCCAGCCAGGGCAAATGGAGCATGTGGCACAGGCTCTAAGAGCCTAGTAGGAGATGAGGTGAGGGATGCCAGGTCCCTGGGAGAAACCTCTAGCCTTTTCCAAGCAAGACTACAGATGACACCAGCAGCAGGACTCAGCCTCAGCTGCCAGCTGTACCCACCATGGGACTGGTCCCACCCCAGCAGTCACCCTCCTAGGAAGCTACCAGACCAACAGTTCAGAACAGGGACTAAAAGGGATCCCACGGAAATCTCTAAAGATTCAAGGACTCCCACCTACTTCTACCTCATATTCCCAGGTCCTTCTAAGAGAGGAGCAGGGCAGGGCAGGCGTGAGTCACAGCCCATTTTATCTAAAGCATCTGAACTTCTATAAAGACTGAGTAAATAATTGCAATAGACTAAATTTGCCAGTTAGCAAAAATCTAGTGGTTAACATTTCTCCTCTGACTACCAAGATATAGATGGGGATTTATGAGGAAGATCAAGTTGGTTTTATATAAACAAAAAGCTATATTTTTTACACAGCTAAGTATATTATGAGAAAATTTGTGACCTTACAACATGATTATGTAGACAAAGATTAAAAGGAAATATCCAATATGAAAATAATTTATATTTTCAATATTTTACATTGTTTAAAAATAATCTTGCTTAGTCCCTGTCTCTAAAGAAGGTTCTATGGTTGCTACATAACAGTATATTTACAATAAGACTATCCAAACTACTAAAAGTAAACATCTTCCCAGCCAAGTCCTGGTTCCCATATAGAAGAGTCAATAAAGTTAAAGATGAAAAAATCTGTCCCTTTTTAGCCCTCAATTTATCTAGTTTTCTGGAATGAGTGAAAGTAAACAAAGGAATAAAGAAATATAAATGGTTCAGATCTTCACCACATCATTCATTCCCACTTATCTGCTGATAAAATCTGCAGAATTCATTTGTGAATATCAGTCTTTCTCGGCTACCCAGAGCTAAACATGCTCGAGGGGGCCTGCAGAGCCACCACCCAGGTCCTGCCCCACATCTGTGACCACTTTTCCTTTCACACTTTCCAGAGCTCTACGTGGTGTCTCCCCAAAGTAATTCCAAACTTAATGTGAAAGAACTGTCTGTATGGTTTGGTTTTCTTCTTTCATATTTAGAAGACCAGCTGTCCCATACTGGTTGCCTGAGAACAGGGTCAGTTCCACAGTGCGGAGTGCCCGAGGCATGGGGTTTGAAAGGTACGATGACAGAGAGGTCTTCCTCCCAAGAACATCTGCTCCCTCTGCAGAGAAGATGCCAGGAGCCCCAACATCAGGGACTCACTCCATTGGCCTTCAAAATGCCTCTGCTTTCAAGAATTTCCTTTTAAAATGCACCCACCAGCTGGCAGAAATAACACTTTCGACTTTAGACAGCTATCACTCACCCAGGATTCATCAACTAGCTACCTGCGAGGCCCAAGATGACCAGAGGTCACAGTAAACACCGGAAGAAAAGCAGAGTCACCAAGTAGGCATGAGAGAGTAGGAAAAAGATATCTGGGAGTGATTTCTTCACTCTTAACTGCTAATTATAAGAACAATAGTTACAATTTTAAATGGCCACTCTGTGCTTGGCACTTTAATACGGTCTCATCTAATTCTCACAGCATTCCTTCAAAGTAAGTATTACTGTCTCCAGTTTACAAGTGATTAAAATGAGGTTCAGAGAGCTTGAATAATTTGTTCAAGGTCATGCAAATTGTGGAGCTGAGTTGGAAGTCAAGCCTGCAAGCCTGCTGACTCTAAAACCCACACTGTCTCCCATATTCCAGCTGTCTGTGTGCCTGTGTGTGCACATACAGGTACGCAGACAGTATTGGACACTACTGGTAGAAGATAATTTGAGGCTGTTTGTAAAAAGTGCTAAAAATAATTACTTCAGCCCTTCTACTTTCTGAATTTAGGAAGTTATCTTAAGAAATAAATAATAAGCATGCACCAAGATTTCACTATAAGGTTATTCATTGAAATATTTAGCTAGGAGGCAAAGTAATATTCAACACTGGGGAATTCATTTTAAAATGGTATATTATTTCCATACAATAAAATATAATAAACCATTAAAATGGGCGGAAGGAAATGGAATGACATGAAAGAAGAGTTCATAATATGCTGCCAAGTTGGTGGCTTGTTTTCAGCATGTGTGCTGATTACTATTACTGCATAACAAATTACCCCAATTACTCTTATTTTGTTTTTCTAAAAAATGTGTCAGAAGTTTAAAAAGCTGGACAGTTCTTGCACAGGGTTCCTTAAGTGATTACAGTAAGATGAAAGCTGGGGTTATAGTCACCAAAGACCCTCCTGGGCTGAATACCCCAGATGGCTGTCAGCTGGGAGTTAGTCTGGAGCTGCTGACTGTGCAGTGCCTACACATGGCCTCTTCATAAAGCTTGGGCTTCCTTATAGCATGGTTGCTTCAGGAAATTGAACTTTAATGGTGGCTCCAGGCTCCTGTATAAGTGTTAGGAAGAACAAAGCAGAAACTGAATCACATTTTTTGACCTACCTTGGGAAGTCCCATAGAATCACTTCGGTCACATTCTATTGATTACAAGCAAGCCACAAACCTGCCAATACAAGGCAAGAGAACAATGAAAGGAGTGTCAACAAGTTTGCAATCAGTTTTTAAGCTGCCACAGCATGTCACTAAAGAATTTATCTAATATAGCTGCATTTTTCTAAGTAGACATGTAGCTAGGAACAAAAATAACCATAAGGACATAAGTAAAATACTGCATGATTTTCCCTGAAATTGGGATGAGTTTTATTTTCATCTTTTTTACTTGAAATTTTTACACTGAATCTTTATTAATTTTGTGATCAGAAACAAATCAAATAAAAATATTTAACTTTTAAAATTTGGAAAAGACACAAACAATATTTTGCCTCCATATTCTATGCTAGCTAGGCACTTTTCCCCATATATCTTGCAAAATCACCATGGAGCAATCTACCACACCCTCAAGTAAAGTTACACATAAATTCATACTTGTTTTCCTCATATTTATGTCAATAAATCTCCTCAATGTCTTAGACCACTGGTTACCTGCCATGCCTAGTAATCGATAGTGCGCCCAGTAACTCAGTGTGGGGAGTGACCACCACTGAGGAAGAGACCACACCATGGCCTTCTCATGCAACCTGCTCAGGAAAATCCACAAGCACACAAGGCCCCAGTCACACTAGCCTGAGTACGGCAGCTGGTGGTATCTTTTTTTTTCACATAGGAAGTAAAAAGAGATATCAGACCAATCGGTAATATTGGCTTTTGAGGTGTTACTCTGAGAAGAAAAAAAGAAAAAGCTCAGTTGACTAAGTCCACCAAAAGTGATAAATACCGCCTCTCAATCAAACGGGTAGCCCATGACTGGGATGATCCATTCATTTAGGCTGCCTTCAATGCCAATACCAACTACTGCAGACAGAATGAACAGATGTCTTTCACTTAGTGGGTGGGAGTATATACTAGACCAAAATATTCGCAAAGGTCTCAAAGGCTAGACCATATTAATGACCCTCTCTTTTTCTTTCCTCCTCCCCTGAAAACACTATTAAAAACTAAGGTCACCAGCTGTTGCATGCCGTCAAGAACTAAAGAATTTATGGCAAGAGTCCTATTTAATTACAGCTCATGAAACTGATCCTATAGCATTGCAGACCTTATATATAAATATTATTTATATCCCCAACTTTCAGGAAAGCAAGGACTATTTCATAGCCTTGCCAGAGGTCAGGGATCTGCCCCGATGTTAAACATAAAAGGTGTTGTATAACACAGCTAAACAGATTATGGGCTGGTTTGCAGACATGGTTTTCTTCTCCACACAACCCTAACTCTCCTTCCCTGACAATGGAGAAAGAACTCCATTCAATACACATCTCCTTAAGGCCAAAAGTACCTGTCTCAAGAGTGTGTACTTAATTCAGAGGACCACAGGGAGCCATTGAGAGCTTACCAAGAAGGAATGATATGATCTAAACTATACCTTGGGGGGATTAAAGCTGAAATTAGTAAAATGGAAACCAAAACTACATAAATTTAGAAACTGGATTCTTGAAAAGACTAATAGAATGGATAAACCCCTATCAATCTTGATTAAGGAAAAAAGAGAAAAACAATAAAATAGAAAATATGAAAAGGACACAATCACAAGTTATAGAAAAGATTAAAGGACTATAATGGAATGTTCTGTACAATTTACACCACCACATTTGGAAACAAAAGGAAAAGGATGATGTCCTAGAAAAAGACAATTAATTGTTCACACTTGATTCAAGAAGCAGCAGTAAATAAGAATGAACATGAACACAGAGAGGTACTGATGGACCACCTATTGGATGCACCCAGAACACATTTTTTGATTGGGGATTGCTTATAAGGGGTAAGAAAGAGATAGTTGAAGGTAATTCTTACCAATCTTGTCTGATTAGGTGAAAAGACTAATTTCATGCACAGATTATCAGGAGGACAAGTTGAATTTAGGGGAAAGATAATGAATCATTTTGGAGATATCATAAGGTATATCCAAATGGAGATGTACATCCAGAGGCATAACATAATGGCCAAGAAGTGTGCACACTCAGGGACTAACGAGGATGATGCACTAGCAGGCAAGAAAAAAATAAATTATATTTATTTTTATCTCATTTTTTCTAAAGATGTTTGTGTCATTTTATAATGCATAAAATATATTACTACTGTAGTACTAATACACTAAATATATGTACGGGGTGAATGCTCAAAAAAATTTAATAGTATAGAAGAGTAAACAAAAACATTTGGAGGTAAATCCATACGGTAGAATAATACTCAGCAATAAAAAGCCAAGAATCACTAATACACACAACAACATGGGTGAATTGCAAAATCATTATGCTGAATAAAAGAAGCATGATACAAAAAAGTACATACTCTACATGATTATGTGAAAAATGGAATGTCATCTACAGTAATAAAAAGTAGATCATTGGTGATCTAGGGCACGGGCAGAGAAAGAATGGATTGCAGAGACATGAGGAATGTTTTGGGTAATGGGAACGCTCTGTATCTGGATTATGAAAGTGGTTTTCCATGTGCACACATCCATTAAAACTGAGTGGTACAATTTGAATGAGTGCAACTTATTCCATATCAATTATACTTCAATAAAGGTGATTTTTAAAAACATTTGGAGGCTGGGCGCAGGGGCTCATGCCTATAATCCCAGCACTTTGGGAGGCGGAGGCGGGTGGATCACGAGGTCAGTAGATCCAGACCATGCTGGCTAACACAGTGAAACCCTGTCTCTACTAAAAAAAATACAAAAAAAATTAGCCGGGCGTGGTGGCAGGTGCCTATAGTCCCAACTACTCGAGAGGCTGAGGCAGGAGAATGGCATGAACCCAGGAGGCGGAGCTTGCAGTGAACGGAAATCATGTCACTGCACTCCAGCCTGGGCAACAGAGCGAGACTCTGTCTCAAAAAAAAAAAAAAAAAATTTGGAGGCCACTCTTATAAGAGAAAAGATTCTTGAACTCTCGTGTTCCTCAGCTGTGTTTTGCTGTCATTAGAAAGAACACCCAAATCTCAGTGACTTACAACAATAAAGGTTTATTTCTCCCTCATGTTGTGTTACCCAGCTCTGACCCATATAACTCATTTGTTTCTGCATCCAGTCCACAAGCACTGCACACATGCACAGAGGTTTTCGCTGGCCCTAATCTTTTTTTTTTTTTTTTTTTTTTTGGTACAACGGAGTTTCACTCTGTCACCCAGGCTGGAGTGCATGGCATGATCTCGGCTCACTGCAACCTCTGACTCCAGGGCTCAAGTGATTCTCCTACTTCAGCCTCCCAAGTAGCTGAGATTACAGGCACCTACCACCAAGCCCAGCTAATTTTTGTGTTTTTAGTAGAGACAGGGCTTCACCATGTTGGTCAGGCTGGTCTTGAACTCCTGACTTCAAGTGATCTGCCTGCCTCAGCCTCCCAAAGTGCTGGGATTACAGGTGTGAGCCACCACACCAGCCTTACTGGTCTTAATTTTTAAATGAGCAGATAGCCAAGAGTCACCAGGCATGACAGCCCATAATATGAAAAAAGAAGGCTGAAACAAGCAGAGCAAAAGAAAGTTGAAGAAAATAAAGATTTTTTCAAGAAGGAAAAAAACTTAAAAAAACACATACAACATTTTTAAATGAGCCTTTCATTTCTAAGTAAATTTAGAATGTGATAACAGAAATGGAAAAAACAATAAAACATTTGAAAATTAGAAATTAGAGCAGAAATGAAATGTGAAGTAAAATAAGAGAGAAAATGTAAGAAAATCAGAGGACCAGGCTAAGAAGTCTAAAATCCAAATAATAGGAATTACAAAAAGAAAAAAAAGAAAACTAGAAGAAAAAAATCAAAATAACAATTCAAGAACAATTTGAACAAGTGAAGGACATAAATTTTCAGAATGAAAAGTCCTACTAGTTACCCAGAAGAGAATAGATTCATATCAATGTATATTATCATGAAATTTCGGAACACTGAGGACAAAGAAAAGATCTTAGACTATTCCAGAGAAATGAAAGCAAAATGGTTGAGAAGCTTCAAGAAGAACAGCATCTGAATTCTTGAGAGCAACACCAAATTCTAGAAGGCAATGAAGTAATCCCTTTAAAATTCTGAAGAAAAATGTATTTTCAAATTAGAATTCTGTACCCAGCCAAACTCTCATTTAAGAATGAGAGTAGAATAAAGACATTTTTTTCAGATCAATAAGGTCTCAAATCTTACTTCTCACAAATCTTTTCTCAAGAAGCTTCTGGAGGGTATGTTCTACCAAAAAAAAAAAAAAAAAGAAGAAGAAGAGGGGGGAAGGAGGGAATAAACCAGGAAAGAGGGGAGAATGGGACCCAAAAAACAAGGGAACCAATACATAAAAGAGATTAAGAATAGCGAGGGAAGATAATAGTTATTTTAGCAGGCCTAGGAAACAGTCCCATTTAGAGCACATCAGAAGGCTTGTTTTCTTCAAGAATATGTAATTTATGTTAATGTGTTTAAGCATTTTAAAAGGATATTTGTGCAATTTGGAGAAAGTTAGGATTGAATTCAGTGATGAGTACATAGATACTTAACAAAAATTTGTTAAAAACAAGCATAACTATAAACTCCAGGGAAAACAAAATATTGGACAGGATGGGAAATGTTATTATATTACACTACAGCACATGAGCAAGCATTAGTCATAATTGCTTGCTCAACACATGAACAAGGATTTACATGGTCATAACTATTTAAACACAACACGATGTTGACATAAATAAAATTACTGTATAACCACATTGAGTGGGTGAAGACATAGGATGGGTGTGTGTATTATGGGAATGTGAAACAGAGTTAGCACTTCACCTTCTAAGGAAGATGTCAACATGCTAGATAATGTCTGACACTGAAAAATGAATGTAGTATCCATATAAGTAGGAAATAAGAAGGTAAATCCCAAGAGGAAGGAAGCATTATGCTTGTCCTCAAGCAGAGCAGACTCAAGAGAGAAAGGGATGTGCAAAACTTTTTTACCATAAATATGGGACCCAGCAGAGAGAGAAACTACTTCTGCCTAAGGGTGACAGGAAAAACTTCACAGAGAAAGTGTTGCAGATAATGGGAAAAACCCTCTTCTCCATTCTGTCCTGCTTTTCATGGTAGAATACACTCTCTGCACTGCATGGGTTTTAACTAAGCACATAGTCACTAGAGATCCTCCTTCCCAGTCCCCATTCCCGCTAATGAGGACCGTGTTACTAAATTCCAAAGGGAGCAAATGAGATGGTAGCAACTTCTGGATTATATTCTTTAAAGGGAGTCTTTTGTTCTTTATCGCCTTTTTAGCCCTTCCTTAAAGAAGGGCTAAAATAATATAATAAGAGCACAATAATCAATCAATCTTTTGACATGCTAACCCATTTTGAGTAGCATATGCCCAGGAAAACATTTCAAAGAAAACAAAGCTACTTGTACAGAGATGTTTCTAGTAATCCCACTTATACAAGTTTTTTTTGGTTTTCTTTTTTTTAAAGAAAGAAGCAGCAGCCCCAAATTGGGAAATGAATAAGTAAATTTTGGTGTACAGATGTTGTTATCATACATGTAACTATTTAAAAACATTTATATATATATAATTATATGCAAAATGCTTGAATGAGACTCAAAATGTTTAATAGAACATAAATGATTGTGTTTATATAAATACCATAAATAATGATATTTATATAAAAACATAGGTCTCTACACTGAAAATAATCAGAAAACATATATGTAATTTACTGTAGTTTACCATATTTTTTCTGTAAAATGTTGAAGTATGTAATAAAAAATAAAAGATTAATTGGTAAAGTAAAAGGAAACGCTCCTGCCAGCTTGTAATCACCTGTTACCCCAGAGTAATAAGAAGCACTATTTATTGGCTGCCTAACATAGGCCAGCAATTCTGCAAGTCTCCTTAAATACAGTGTCTTATTTAAGCATTACAGCTACCCTGCACGTTGGATGCTATGGGCCCCATTTTACAGATGTAAATTGAGGCTCAGAAAGATTAAATAATTTACCAAATATCATACAATTCGTATACGGTAAAGCCTAAATCAAGATCTACTTCTGCTTCCACATTGTTTCCCAGAAGGATCAAAATAATCCATGATCAATGAAAAAGATATGGAAAGATACAAATACTATTCAGGAAAAAATCTAGAATTCCACCCTGTAGAGGCACTCACTATGTTCCCAAATTTCCTTCCAATATTTTTTCAGCGTATTTTCTTTCTAATAGTTGAATTCAAGGTCCATATATAATTTCACATCCTGTTTTTTTATTTAACATTACATCATACTTTTAAGTTTTAATGGTAGTGGAATATACTATTATATGGATATTCCATCATTTACTTAACTGTTCTAATGTGTATTTGGATGCTACCAGTTTTTCACTATTACAAAAAGCACTGCAATAAACCTCTTCATATACAAATCATGCTCAGCAAGAAATTCAATTACAAGATGAATAACTGGAATAAAGGGCATGGAAATTTTTAAGACTCTTGTTACTTGTTACTGAGTTTCTTTCCAGGAAGGTTGTATCAGTTCACACCAGCAATAATTGAGAGTGTTTGTCTTACAACACCCTTACCATGACTATTACTGAATTACTTTTTAATCTTTGCTAATGGATAGATGAAAAATAGGCATAGCATTCTTCTTTGAACTAACAGATGGAAGCTTCTTTTCACATGTTTTTAAAAATGCAATATTGTTCTTCAGAGGTTATGCTAATTCCCCCAAATTATTCCAGTTTTAGACATGTCACAAAGCAATTATGAGTCCTTGAATTTTCTATCCCAACATGCTGCCTTCCCAAGTAAAGTAAATCTGCCATCTTTATTTTATTTATTCATCCACCCATCCACGCAATCCTTAAACAACCTTTATGGAAAGTGTTTGACAAAAATCATTAGGTTTTTAAAACATTAATATCCTTTAGCCCCCATAGACTCTCTCCTAGTAGAATGCCTCCTACAGACCAGTTACATTTTATTTAGTTTCTAAAGAGCTCAAGGAAAATAAACTCAAGAAAATAGACTCCATCTTTTTCTTTTCTTTTCTGTTTCTTTCACCTCATTTCAGAAGAGTAAAACCTATTACCAAGACAGCTGTTTTGAAAACAATGGAAACAAAGCAGGTGCTACCACCTGCAGCTGTGCAATTACAACCTCTGTAAGTGGCAACTTGGTTGTGCTGATATCCAGTTATTCTAGATTTTGTTGGGAAAAACTCCAAACCTTGGCAAGATTTTAGTTCAGAATTTTTCAGAGAGATAGATAGATAGCTCCTGAAATAGCAATGAACAAGTATCAGCCTAATTTAACCTGCAATAGAGCAGGTGTTCTATTAAACAGCTGTGATGTCGGTCACTTGCAGTATGTCCCAGGGTCGATCTGTCTGTAAACGCACTACCTCCCTCAGATTTGCCTAGCAATTGGTCTTTTGGCAAGAGAAAGCAAGGTGGTGCTGATTAATTATCTGATAATTTCCCCAGCAACATCACAAAAGTTTCACCTGTGTGTGTGTGTGCGTGTGCGTGTACATGTGCACACGCACGCACGTGTGGTGGTGGTGGTGGTGTGCTGGTTGGTGAGTACTCTGTAAGCCTTAAGTTACAACAAAGCAACAGGCCTCCAAAAACTCATACACACAAGCACGCATTTGTTCACTTAATGTATTAGTCCATTTTCACACTGCTATACAGAAATACCCAAGACTGGATAATTGATAAAGGAAAGAGGTTTAATTGACTCACAGTTCTTCATGACTGGGGAGGCCTCAGGAAACTGACAATCACAGCAGAAGGGGAAGTAGGCATCTTCCTCACAAGGTGACAGGAGAGAGAGGAGAAAGTGAAAGAGGAAGAGCCCCTTATAAAACCATCAAATCTCGTGAGAACTCTCACTCACTATCACGAGAACAGCATGGGGGAAACCACCCACATAATCCATTCACCTGCTTCACTCTACACATGGGGATTATAATTCGAGATGAGATTTGGGTGGGGACACAGAGCCAAACCATATCACTTAACAAACGTATTGGGTGCTTACTGTGTGATAAATTTTAGAGACAAAGTAAGGCATAAAATGGATAAGGTCATTTTCCATGTGTAAGGCTCTTTCAGGGTACTTACATTCCAAAGAAGGAAGACAGACAACATAAGGAAACAAATACATAAACCAGAAAATGGCAGATTATAGTAAAAAAAATGTTATAAGGAAAATCAATAGGGTGATACAGTAGAGTAACTGGTGTCCGATTTTGACAGGGACTTAAGAAGTCTTCTCTGAGGAAATGACATTTTAACTGAGACCTGAAGGGTGAGAAGGAGCCAAGGAGCCAGCCATGATAAACCTCCAGGGAAGATGGTCCCAAGTAACAAAGAGAGTGAAGCCCCTAAGGAACAGAAGGTTGACCAGGTGGCTGAAGCAATGTAGGGCTGGGGAAAGAGATGAACAACATATGATTTGAGAGGAAGAAAAAATTACCTTATAGGTTCTGTTAAAGTGTTAGACTTCCCCGTATGTGCTAAGGGAAGACTTTGAAAGGCTTTAAGTGTGAGTGGGGGAATCACGGAGAGATGTAATCTGATTTATGCTTCTCCTGTCTGCACAGCTAACTAACTCCCTCACCTCCCATTTTTTTCATAAATACCACCTGTTCTATGAGACCTGCTCTGACTGCCTTATTTACAATTGTAAACACTAACCCTCCTCTTCTCTTCTGTCCCTCACTTCATGCTTCCAATCCCCTTTAAACTGCTCTAACTTTTCTTTTCCCATGACATTTATCACCCTCTAACACACTATGTAATCTACTGATTTGTTATATTTACTGTTTCTTGTCCATCTCCTGTGTAAATATAAGTTCCATAAGGGCAGGGATCTTTGGTTCACTGATCTAACCCCAAAAGCCTGAAATGGTAGAAGGCACATAGTAGGTGCTCAATAAACACTTGTTGATTAGATGAATGAGTTTCCATAAAGATAGTAATTTGGAGTAATAAATAAATGGCATATTCATGTTTTAATCTACTTTTTTATGTAGAATGATGTGAGAAAACCATGCTTTATCCACAGCAATGGAAGAACTAGAATGGGCCACTTCACTACCAGGTGTCACTACTCCATTCTAATAATCTCAGTGGCAATTTTCTTCTGGTGTTAACAGCCTACTTCCTCAAGGGGTGAAGAGGTGCTCTGTAGTAGTTTGTGGATATTTACCCACACCTGGCATGTCATTTCACCTGGACTATTGCAAGGACATGAGGTAATTTTTATTGCTTGGGGCTTCTTGTGTTTACCATATATTCCTGCTGCCAGTAATAATAGGACCTTACAGCCCAGTCATTTACTGGAATGTACTGCTCTGCATTATGAGGCTGTAGCTATCAATATGGTTGTATAAATTCACGAAAGTACATGAGACTATTAGCTCCAATAGTTATTGAAGCATTAAGCATGGATAATACAGAAAACTTGCAAAGTTATTATAAAACATAAAAAAAATATGCTGACAAGTTCTGCTTTTGTACCTCAAGATTTTACATACATGTATACTCGAAGAAAGTAGTTACAGGACTAAGATGTCAAACAGCTGCATTGAGGCTCAGGTGCAAACCAACGATGGATACCTAAGGGCTGTGGTTCAGACCCTCCTTCTGTGAGTACCATTTGGTTTCACAGTGTCTTCTTCCTTTATCTATGCAATACTGAAAACAATCTTGCTATGCCTTAAGATTTCTGGAACAGTCACTCTAAATAAAATTATTACCCACTTCATAGTCCCAAAGAATTTCATGCATAGAAACTAGGATGTGTCACAAGAGTGCCCTGAAGGTTCCTGCTCCCGCCTTCCTGTGAATGCACAGGAAAGTGTTGGTTGCCTACCTGTGAGTCCTTCCCCTTTTGTCCTTCCTTTGGGAATACCCCAGTTTACTCTGGCATCCACTCCCTCCTCAGCCATACGCTTCAGAGGGTAAACACTGGTGTGCTACATCCTCACCAGTGAAACACCAGAATCTTCTTGTGGGGCTGTGGAAAAGATTTTCATCACTAGTAAGGAGTTACAGGAGACAAAACAACCCTCTCTTTACCCCTTGCTTATCTGAGCTGGCTGTGGCTGTGACTGCACACAGTGGCTGAGAAAGCAGCAGCCATCTTGCACCCAACCCAAAAGACAAGCTTGCTCACTGAAGATGGCTTGGCAGAAAGGCCTGAGAACTTGGGCCCATGATGATGTGATCAGCTGTAAACTTACCCTCCCAGAGTCATCTCATGTCTAGACTTCTTGATATGTATAATGTAATAATAAAACCCTTTATGAGTATAGTGATGTGGTAGGCTGGATAAAGACCCTCCCAAAGATGACCGTGGCCTAATTGCTGGTTCCTGTGAATAAGTTTTGTTACAGGACAAAGGGGAATTAAGTTGCAGATAGAATCAAGGTTGCTACTCAACTGATGACTTTTAAAAAGGAAGATGATCCTAGATTGTTCTGGATGGACGTGCTGTAATTACAAGAGCATTTAAATGTGGGAGAGGGAACCTGGAGAAAGGACCAGAGATGTGGTACTATGGGGAGCATGTGGCCGGACACTGTTGAAGGAAGGGGTCATGAGTGAAGCAATGCAGGCAACCTCTTGAAACTGGGATAGGCAAGGATACTGGGTGAGGCTATGCATGTGTAAGGACAGGTCATATGGGAAATTTCTATACCTTTTGCCTAATTTTGCTATAAATCTGAAACTGCTTTAAAAAATAAAGTCTAAGGCCGGGCGCGGTGGCTCACGCCTGTAATCCCAGCACTTTGGGAGGCCGAGGTGGGCGGATCACGAGGTCAGGAGATCAAGACCATCCTGGATAACACAGTGAAACCCCATCTCTACTAAAAATACAAAAAAAATTAGCCGGGCGTAGCGGCGGGCGCCTGTAGTCCCAGCTACTCGGGAAGCTGAGGCAGGAGAATGGCGTGAACCCGGGAGGCGGAGCTTGCAGTGAGCCGAGATCGCGCCACTGCACTCCAGCCTGGGGGCAGGGCGAGACTCTGTCTCAAAAAAAAAAAAAAATAAATAAAGTCTATTTAAAAATAAATGTTTTAGAAAATAAGAAAATGTATTCTTCTCTAGGGCATCAAGAAGCACCCCAGCCTTGCTGCCACTTTGATTTTAGCCCAGTGAAACCTGTGTTGGACTTCTAACCTACAGAATCATAAGAAAGGAAATTTGTGTTGTTTTAAACCACTAACTTTATGGTTATTTATTATGGCAGCCATTGAGCACTGATACGGATGACCAAATATTTTATTATCCAAATCCAGGCACTTTTGAGAGTGAAAGGAGCACTAGTAATAATTTTGGCAGAAAAAGTAAGGTAAAGTGTACAGGGAACACTCCATTTGTTGTTTATATCACTTTGAATTCAGTTTTCTGACACTTGTAGACAGAAATATCCTAAATAATTATAGTGAACATGCCATCACATTCCATATATTGGCATAAATTCATTTTTAAAATGTTTTAATTTTAAAACATTGATTTTAACAAACAGAGCCAACCCCACAGGAATTAGTAGCTACCTCAACCCGAGCACGAGCTACACATACAGAGGCCTTTCCCACAATTTGGAGAACCCAATCCTGAAGTTGGCTCAGAATATGCAAAACAAAAAAAAAGGAAAATAAATAGTCAGTCAGTTCCCACTATCAAAAAAAGTTTACAATTAAGTTGGGAAGATAAATGTCAGAGAAATTAAAAGCCTAACAAACTGATTTATAGAAGTAGCTGTTTGTTGGCAGCACCTGACAGTGTGCCTATGTCAAGATGTTTTATTCCCCAAGAGACAAGGGAAAAGAAAAACCTGGTATTTTCACTCCTAGTCTAAGCCTCCTTTCCTCTAAATGCCGTGAAAGTTTCTTTCCCCCAAAGTGAGGTAAAAGAAAATAGAAAGCAAAACTTGTTTCAAAAAGCAAGGTTAGAAAAGATTTGACATTGTAAGAGAATAACAGTTAACCATCGAATACAGAAAAAAATATATAATTGCATAAGAATCTCACTTAAAGAAACTCTACCTTTAATGCAATTCTCCCTTTATACAAGAAAATAAGGATCAATGCTGGAATGAGCTTAGGGAATTCGCTTCGGGTATTTAAGTGGAGGACAGCAGCAGAAGAGGCAAGAGTTAAAAGCATAGGAATCCTGAAGGGATTAACTCGGATTCTCTATCTCTGAGGGAATGCAAGACGAAAGAGGTAAATTCAGGGGCTCCAGCTTGGGAAAAGAATTCCATTTCATGGGATCACTGGAGCAATGCAGACCGCCTGCACACAGAACCATCAACCTGGGGCACGATCAGAGGACTCTGTGGCTCTGGCCATCCCAGGCGTGCGTGGGGGAGGGATTCCATTTACCAGAACAATTTCCTGCATTGAGAGAAACGAGGAAAGATGAAGGGGAGACTCTGTTGATTTAGGATGTATATAGGAAAATATTTCACTGCCTGTAGAGTCACAAATACCGTTAGAAACTACAAGATGACTTTTTCTTTTAATTGGTTTGTTCAGGTGTTTTAGAAAATGTTTGGAGGAAACAGAAATGTCCCTTTTGTTTTGTTTTGTTTTGTTGTGTTTTTTTTGAGACGGAGTCTCGCTCTGTCGCCCAGGCTGGAGTGCAGTGGCCGGATCTCAGCTCACTGCAAGCTCCGCCTCCCAGGTTCACGCCATTCTCCTGCCTCAGCCTCCAGAGTAGCTGGGACTACAGGCGCCCGCCACCTCGCCCGGCTAGTTTTTTGTATTTTTTTAGTAGAGACGGGGTTTCACCGTGTTAGCCAGGATGGTCTCGATCTCCTGACCTCGTGATCCACCCGTCTCGGCCTCCCAAAGTGCTGGGATTACAGGCTTGAGCCACCGCGCCCGGCCAGAAATGTCCATTTAAGAGAGAAGGCAGGTATGCAAAACCCTATAAACAGGTTTGGGGAAATAAAACTGCTGAAACTGCTGAGCAGAGCTGAACAATACTAAGGTATGTCAAGCAAGATAATTCTCATACCAAAGCAAATATGTCTGTGGAGAGCAAAGTACCTGGAATTCAACTCCTGATGTGTCTTACTTCTGTGAGAAGGGACGTCAGGGAGCACTAAGGATATAAATATTGATTGGTGCGTGAGTTGAAGACCTGGTGTAACCAGGCCATGTAAATGAGCCAAAGAGATCCATCCTTTCCAGCGTAACTTCCACCAGCCCCACTACAAAAGAAACCACAATTCCCATCCAGTTAATGACTTCTTCACTTTTGTAAAGAAAAAATGGCCCTACTCCATTCTGAATCTTTTTGAACTCTGCATAACTTCCAGCCATTGATCAATAGCTATTATCTTGCTCATGCTTCTAAGGTACCCTCCCAGTTGAGTCAGCCTTGTTCATTCATTGGTTCATTTGTTCATTCAGTAAACACATATCAATATCCCCAGAGTGCCAGGCACTAAGGGAAGATGAATAAGACCCAGTCTGATTTACTTCCCAATGGTGTACACTTTCCTTGAGCAACTAAGCCAGAAAGGACAGTTGCCCAAATCCCTATTTGTTTAGATTCACCTTTTCCATGTTTTCCCAGCTGCCATTCTAGGTAAAGCCTCCCAGTGTCATTCCACACTTTAATGGCAACTTCATGATAGGCTGCCTTTCCCTATCTGCTCTTCAGATAGGCACAGTGGAAATCTGGCTCAAACCCCAGTTTCCAGCATCCCCTTCTCCAGAGACCCAGCTACGACTTTCTTTTGCTCAGTAAAATAAAAGGACACCTCAATTTGCTCTTACTTTAATAAAGATATCTTTCCTGCCCATTTCTACTGATGAGGTTAATTCTCAGGATCTTAGCTTAAAAATCAAGAGACACAAAAAGTTGCGTTGGGCCAGCCCCACCTAACTCATGATCCCTCCTGTTACCCTTGGTGTACTCCAAACATATGCATACATGTGTTTTTATCTTCTCTTGTTCATGTCTTGCTATTTAATTGCTCCATGGTTCTGTATATTTTGACTTCCTCAACAAAATCCTCTTTTATTTAATATTCTCAAAGCACCTGGTACAGAACTGTACTCACAGTACAACATTTAAAATGTTAGGCCGGGCGCGGTGGCTCAAGCCTGTAATCCCAGCACTTTGGGAGGCCGAGACGGGTGGATCACGAGGTCAGGAGATTGAGACCATCCTGGCTAACACGGTGAAACCCTGTCTCTACTAAAAAATACAAAAAACTACCCGGGCGAGGTGGCGGGCGCCTGTAGTCCCAGCTACTCCGGAGGCTGAGACAGGAGAATGGCGTGAACCCGGGAGGCGGAGCTTGCAGTGAGCTGAGATCCGGCCACTGCACTCCAGCCTGGGTGACAGCGAGACTCCGTCTCAAAAAAAAAAAAAAAACAATAAAATGTTAAATATTTGACTTGCCATCAATTAAATGTGGAAAATGAGACCAGCCTGGCCAACATAGTGAAAACCCATCTCTACTAAAAGTACAAAAATTAGCTGGGCGTGGTGACAGGTGACTGTAATCCCAGCTACTTGGGAGGCTGAGGCAGGAGAATTGCTTGACCCCAGGAGGCAGAGGTTGCAGTGAGCCGAGATCACTCCACTGCACTCTAGCCTGGGTGACAGAACAAGACTCTGTCTCGAGAAAAGAAAAAAAAGAAAAAAGAAAAAAAAAGAAAGAGAAAATGTCCTCTTCCTTCCTCAACCTAGTGCTCTCCTACTCATTACCAGGCAACTGTCACATTTCAGACTCCTCCCAGACCAAAAACAAAAAAAATCCAAGAGCCAGGTTAAGTCCACGTTGTCTTCTGTGAGTCCTCCTATATTAATAGCAAAACATTACTACTTTGAATGCATCACATTTTCATATTTGTTTCCTTCCTCTCAATCTTTACAACCAAAGTGTTAGCCCAAAGCTTATCTACCCTAATGACAGGAGCTCATCTCCAAAAACTGAATATAACATCTACCCATCATATTTACTCACCTCATCCACAACACTCAGCAAATGAGATGACACATTGAGCACTTTGAAGATGGTACATCAAACGTAGAGCGCCTTGGACAATTTCACTCGCCAGGTCCTCCATCTTACGCAGCACTCTCCGGAGCAGCACCAAGTGGCAGAAAGTCACTTGTGGCCTTTGGGGCCAGGTGGGCCCAGTTTGAAGGCCAAATCAGCCACTTATAAACAGTGTGAAATGAGTGACATTACTGAAGCTTCCTGGGCCTCAGTTTCCTCATCTGTGAACTAGAGAGAATGCCACCTTCTTTACAAGATCACTGGGGGCATTAAATGATAAAAAAAAAAAAAAGTTGAAGTTGTAGCTTTTCAATGTTAAGTCTCTTCCCCCTCACCCTCATTTGTCACAACACCCACCCCACCCCTCTGCTTCTTTGAAGGATCACAGTGGCTTCTCACTGCCACTGGGCAACATTTTTATTTTCTGATACAAGGACTCCTTTCGGGGACAAATGTCAGAAAACTCAATCTAAACTACTTCAGCAAAAAGGGAATTCATCAGGTCACATAGGTGAGAGGTCCAGGGGTAGAAACAGCTGCAAATCCAGCCGGACTGGGCCTTGCAGTTGTCGCCAGAACCCAGCTGAACTCTGATTGGACTATTGTGGGTCACACACACACCCTGAAATGATCCCTGTCGTCAGAGGATGTGAGTTTAGATTGGCCAAGCTAACAAGTGAACACCCATGGGTGGTACCACATCAGTGCCCACCCTGAACTGAGGAAATTAAGGTGGCAAATCTCTGCTTTGACTTGGGATGGTGGTTAGAGTCCAGCATATTAGTGTCTGAGGGCCAGGAGAGGGACACTACTACAGGGAAAGCAGAGAGGGGATCTTGGAGAAGCCAGGACAACTTCAGAGGTCTTCACAGTTTTTGCTCTGGCCCAGTCTTGTTGATCTGGGTCCCAGGTAAGGGCACAGGCTCTCAGCTGTCTGGCTTCAGTTTCCTTGTCTGTGAGAAAGAATTATCAGTCTTGAGCAAGTCAAGAGCCTAAGACAGTGCTTGGCTCCTGTAAGCACTCAGTAAGGATTCTCCATTAACCCAGATCAGAGGGGAAGAGCACCCATGCATGGCCATGGGCATTAACATTAATCTGAAAGTGAATGACTAAAGCTGTGCCTGTGGAAGCCTCTTAGGAGAAACAGCAACCCAAATCTGGCACTCTGAATTTCCAGATTCCCTGGGATGTGAACAGAAAACTTTGTATTATACACACACACACACACACACAGCAATTAAAATAGTAGTTAAAAGTTTTGAAAAGAAAGAATGACTATTTAGCTTTCTAGCTCCCAGTTGCCTTTGTTTACTTAGCTCTTCCATGAACGTGCACCTAGCATGCATTTCATTAAACAAGGGAGAGTTAGCGCTGTGCTAATTGCATACCTGGCTGCAGTATTCATTACAAAAGCCTCTTAATCGGATGGTTAGCCCTGAGTGATTCCCCTCGGAAGGTGACCTGACTAGTATCTAAAAACACTCACATGTCCCAGCCAGGGTGATGGAGGGCAGGAAGTGTAACCTTTGACCAGGCAAGTGGTAACAATGTTGCCCTTTCTGCAACCAAGAACCAAAGGAATTAAAATTGAGTCAGTCACCAAGTAGACTGCATTTAGGGTCCCCTATAAATCTCTCTGAAGCATTGACCAAAATGTTTACTTTTCCTAGTAATTTAAAACGAATGGGAAAAGGCTTTGTGCCAAATATTGAGAAAACAAATTTGGTTCCTCCATCATTCCGTTCCAGCAGTCTACGTCTTTACTTCGTCTTAGAGTGCACTTTACTGAGCACTTTCTTGATCTGATAATGATATGCAAATCATGATTAATCATTCCGCAAATTAAATATATTTCTGCCCCTTCAGCTGGTTAAGCTAAAATTATTCTTCAGTGATGTACATATGTAGATAGCATTGAATTTCTCACATACCAAATAAAGCAGAGATGATAAAAACTCATTTCATGTAATTTACTTTAAACCTCCTTTTGTTGTCTACGTGCCCTTAAGTAATATTCAGAATGTGTTTTGCAATGCCATCAAGAATCTGAGTGGAACACAAGAGACCCAATTCTGTGGCTGTTCCTGTTTATAGTTATGCTGTTTATTCCAGGGGCAGGGGTAGGGCTTGGATGGAGATGTTCTCTGGCAGTTAGGCTAAAACCAAGCAAATGTGAGTTATAAACGCAACTCAAACTTGATTTTTGACTTTGTCCTGTATGGTAAGGTTTGGCTAAGAGAACATAAAGATTTAGTTCAGATTGTAACTCCTTTTTGTCTGACCTTCCTTACTCAGATATTTCCACATTGACCGGGACTACTTAAAAACTGATGCAAAGTAAATGTACCTTTGATAATGCTTCCTACTTTGACACTACATCATGTTATCCTTCTCAAGCAAGGTATTGATTTGAAAATTGGCTTCCTGACTTCTAAGTAATTGTCAATTCTTTTTTTAATGGAGTTCCTGTCTACTGAATATATATTCCCTTTTGTTTCTTCTCCTTCTATAAATGAAGCACATTCTGAATCTCTCAGAATTATTCTTAAAATAAAACAATGGAGGAAAACAAATGGTATTCTGGTTCATTCCCAGGAACTTTCTCTACTGCTTCACAATAATTCTCTCAGCACCTCTGCTCTCACTTCCTGTTAGCCCTGAACTTTAAATTCAAAATCAGCCTGACATATAGCATTGGTCTAGCTATATAAAAGATGGTTTTGTTTTCATACAGTAAAAAATTTCTGTTTGGGTTTTATATTTGTTTCATTTGAATATCCCCATTTCATTGATCTCTACCTTATAGGCACTGCTGTGTAAACATGAATTTACCTTGCTTTGAAATTTCACTTAATAATCTTTACCTTAAATACATTATCAGAAATGTGTTAGACATGCTGTGTGGATCTAGAAACTACTAGTGACAGATTGGGAAAAAAACTGAGGGTCTAGGTTATTCTCAGAATGTCCAAATTGTATTTATTTGAGTCATTACCGGAAAGCTTGAGATTATCCTTTAGTAAGCATCAAGTAAATGGAACTTCCTCTACAATGAAAAGGAACATTCTCTGCCCTTAAAAGTAATAGAAAAGTAATGGAAAAATAATAGCTAGAGTACGGTAAGCTACAGCGAGTGTTTCATCCAGGCTCTACCACTGCTGCCCCTCAGACCTGCCCTCTCTTCCGGCAAAGTCTGTACACAGCTTCCTGCTGTTCAGGGCCCTCTTAGTTGGCTTAATGTTATTTCTTTGTAGCAGTGCTGCAGTTTATTAATGTTCATCATGTGCACAACAGTGCTTCTGGAATGCTGGCAAACGTTGTCTGTAGACTCAGGCAATCAGGGCCTTTGCCCTGGGCCCCACAATATACACTGTTTGCCCTGGTCACATTCCTCCATTTCTAGGCCCTGCTCCAGGTACCCAAGACCCCAGAGTTCCCTGTCCAAATGGCCTCAAGGAGAAGGCACAGGACCAGCTGTGGTTAAGTGGAGGAGGATGGAGCTTGAGTATGAAACTGGGGTGTCCAGTGTGGGAAGAGAGAAGTGGGTAGCCCAAGGCCTCCACTGGCAACTTTGCCTGAGGCCCCATATGCCAGGTGTTGCATGGTGAAGAGCAGAAATGGTCACAGCATGCCTAGAGCCTCTGACCTGGCTGGGGAGATGGATGTAAAAAGAGTCATCAGAAGGGCAAGGGGTTCTGCATATGAGAAGCACAGGGTGCTATGGGAGCCTCTGACATTGAGGAGGCAACCCAGGCTGAAGCTGGGGTGGGTAGAGGAGTAGGGACACTTTCTCCACAGAAGCCCGTCACAATATCCACCCACAATTTCCTGCATGCCAAGCCAGAATTCATGCATTAGGACTCAGATGTGCAAAACCTATAACCTACTTTGTTATGTGTAAGTCTGATGTGCTGAGATACCTTTATTTCTTTGCATTTCAAGGCCTCTTTTCCAGTCTAACTCATTCTCTTTCACGTTTCCTTAATTGACAAATATGCGTTTTTCTTCCAGCATCAGCGGAGTAGTGTCTCAAGGGCAAGATCTTTTTTAAAAAACAAAGAAAGCCATTGTAACTGGCATGAGATGGTATCTCATTGTGGTTTTGATTTGCATTTCTCTAATGACCAGTGATGATGAGCTTTTTTTCATATGTTTGTTGGCCGCATAAATGTCTTCTTTTGAGAAGTATCTGTTCATATCCTTTGTCCACTTTTTGATGGGGTTATTTGTTTTTTCCTTGTAAATTTGTTTAAGTTCCTTATAGATTCTGGATATTAGCCCTTTGTCAGGTGGATACATTGCCAAAATTTTCTCCCATTCTGTAGGTTGCCTGTTCCCTCAAAGTCAGGAAACAACAGATGCTGGAGAGGATGTGGAGAAATAGGAATGCTTTTACACTGTTGGTGGGAGTGTAAATTAGTTCAACCATTGTGGAAGACAGTGTGACAATTCCTCAAGGATCTAGATCCAGAAATATCATTTGACCCAGCAATCCCATTACTGGGTATATACCCAAAGGATTATAAATCATTCCACTATAAAGACACATGCTCACATGTTTATTGCAGCACTATTCACAATAGCAAAGACTTGGAACCAATCCAAATGCCCATCGATAACAGACTAGGTAAAGAAAATGTGGCACACATACACCATGGAATACTATGCAGCCATAAAAAAGGATGAGTTCATGTCCTTTGCAGGGACATGGATGAAACTGGAAACCATCATTCTCAGCAAACTAACACAAGAACAGAAAACCAAACACCGCTTGTTCTCACTCATAAGTGGTAGCTGAAAAATGAGAACACATGGACACAGGGAGGGGAACATCACACATCATGGCCTGTCGGGGGTGGGGGGTAGGGGAGGGATAGCATTAGAAGAAACACCTAACATAGATGATGGGTTGACGGGTGCAGCAAACCACCATGGCATGTGTATACCTATGTAACAAACCTGCATGTTCTACACATGTATCCTAGAACTTAAAGTATAATTAAAAAAAAAGAAAAATGTATAATAAAAAAAGAAGAAAAACCAAACAAAGAAAGCTACTGTTTTCTCACAAACTGTACAGTGTAAAATTTTAACCTGTTTCCCATGTCAGGTGTAGCTTAACTCCCAGCTCCAAGACCTTGAACAAGTCATCTTACCTGTAAACTGAGAACAACATCTATCTCAGATAGGTGGTATGAGGGGTAATGGGATAAAACATTTAAAGCACATAGCTCAGAGCCTAGAATAGGCTAAGTGTCAGAAAATGTTCATCATATTTCTCTTAGAAACCCAGACTGTTTTTTGAAAATTTTTGAAATAAAAGAGAAATGCTGTGTTCTTCACACTCAATAATATCCGATTTACTTTAATGCTAACAAACCTTTGTTATGTTTTCTACAATTTAGATACCTAATAAACACACGGATATGTATTTGAGAGGTAACAGAAATGCAGAATAAGAAATATACTCTTTTAAGATGAAAATAAATATAATATAAATATTGTCTACTTCTATTTTATTTTCTACTAAATTTCTATTTTAAAATGAGACAAATGAATTCCTGACCTGGAATGGTGTTTTTTGAAAGATACTAAGCAGAAATCAGGTGGTGTTGCCTGAGCTAGGGTTGCAAACAAGTACGTGAATGTGGAAGTGATGAGTATCTTGACACTTAGGATTTCCTTTGAATTTGAAATTTCCCCTGCCTTCTGTTTCTGTTTGGAGTGTGGATACTTCACATGTTTCACTCATTTATCTTTGTTCCCTATCAGGCTCGTACCTTTACTCTACCTCCTAGTTTTACTAAAAAGCTTTCCAAAGATGAAGTTCTAAGATAAAGAATAAAATTCTGGAATTATCTAAGCTCCAGTAACACTGAAGACATGAAAATCCACAGAATCATAGCTCTCAGTGGGTTGATAAATAGCACTTTCATCCTCACCTTGGGTTTCTGGTGTGTTATGGTAATGTAACATGCCACCTTTCTATATTTACTGTCTCTGCCTCCTTTTATTTATAGAGAAAGACACAACCAGACATCTATGTTTTTTGTTTTGTGTGGTTTGAGGGAGCAGGTGAATCTATAGGCATATAAATGTGTTATTTTCTAGATAATGTAGTAAGTGCAGTCTAATAAAGTTTTTCTAAAGGCAGCGTGACTACCTCCATAAAGTAAATTTAAAGATAAAAGCGCTTTGGAAGTTTGTTTTTAGTTGTTGAAAAAAATAATGGGTGCAATAAATAAAATGTTAGAACAAATTTATATAAAATAAAAACCACACGTGTGTTTCTCCCACTCACATGGCCACTTTCACTGTTTTCTGTGCAGTCTTTGTCACATGCACACATTTAACAGAGCAATCTTTATTTAAATGCCAGTAAGGGTTTTGCTTTTTAAACTTTATAAACACATCCTCAGGTTTCTACACAACAAATAAATTTTTGTTCATTCACTATGAGCCTATATAATTTAATTACTATTAGTGGCTTAGGTCACAATTATTTCTACTTGCATAGCCCTGTCTTCTGAAGGATTCAAATTGTTTTTAAAATAGCACATTGGAAACCACATCAGAAGCCTTTCTAGTGCAATAGAAAGACTATAGATGGGGGAACTGAGGTTCTAAAGAGACTATGGGACTAGCCAGGATTATTCTTGGCAGATCAAAGACTAACTCAAGGTTCGAAATCCCCAAACCATCACTCTTTCTGCCTCCTGCCAGCCCCTAGACTCTGGTCTGGGATGGATGTCAGAGCAGGCATGGGGGGGGGTCATAGAAAGATAGCATTCTGCTTATCTGTTTCTCCAACTACAGGGAACCCAGCAGCTGCTATTGTCTCCACACAGGGCTGGCTTGAATAGTATAATCCTAACCTGACTACCAAAGAAGTGATTACTTTCCTGTTTTTAAAAACGTTCTTTTTTTTTTTTTTTTTTTTT